>NC_074716.1:53643730-54243730 GCF_947242115.1 Biomphalaria glabrata | reverse complement strand
CGTGTTTGATATGCCTGCTTTAAGCCCCTTTGAGTACCGGCCCACCGGGCATTTCCCCAAATGCCCATATAGCCAGTCCGCCCTGCTTGTAATAATATAACATTATTATTGTTATAAAGGAGGCTGTTACATTGATATGTGTATTTGTGTACGCTGTGTGTTTGTTTTCTTGTAGTCTCCCTTATTCTACTGTTCAGTGTTTTCGCGTTCGAACAGATCGAGACAGCTGGGGGTCACTTACAAAGGCCGCGGCATACACATTTGAGACCAAAGAAAATCTGCTGCCGAGGACAGACGCAGACGGCGAAAAGAAAATCTAATTCGACCACCTGAGGACAATGGTTATTCTTGCCCTGTGTGTGACAGGGTATGTAGGTCACAGCTAGGGGTGCGCATCCATGGGGAATACTGCATTCCTCACTAATCTTCGAGGACAAGCCTTATTAATGTGTTGACGTGTTTTTCTCAAGTATGTTAGGCCTATAATTGTGTATTACAGTCTCCTGTTAGTGTGTTGTTTTTTTCATCTTCTTGTTTTCATGTCAATAAAATTGAGTTGCATCTTAAACATTAGTGTTGAACTTAAATATTAGACTTAATTGATAGCCTAATATATTAGAGGCAATACAGTATTTTAGATAAATAGCTAACTAATTACTAGCCGCAACAGAGTCGATAGGATACCTCTAAAAGTCGCCTACTGGCATCTGGTTGGAGGCGGCTTCAGAACGAGACAGGTGGAGGTCACTTACAAAGGCCTCGGGATACACATTTGAGACCATAAGAAAATCTGCTGCCGAGGACTGTTGTAGACAGCGAAATGAAAATCTAAATAGACCAGCGGCGGACAATGTTTACGCCTGCGCTAGATGTGGCAAAACATGTAGGTCGCAGCTGAGGAGTCGTAGCTACGGGAAATACTGCATTCCTCATTAATCTTCAGGATAGAAGACTCAAAAGTAAAGTAGCAATTATAAATAAAACACTTTTTATCCATAATTTTCAAATACAAAAACAAAATTTAATAAAACACTCAAAAAGAAACAAAGATAAAGGCACATTCTTCGTTCCGTATGCTAGGACAAATGAGTACAAATGCTCCTTCTTTCCTAGTGCTATTAGTGCTTGGAATGGGTTGCCTGAGCTAGCCAGGAAAAACCAGTACGTTTCTTAGAAGAATTTTAGGTCATTGTTTAATATGCATGACGCGTAGGACGTAATCATCTTCTTTTTTGAAGTATCGACTGTATAATATAATATAATAAGATATATTTTGTCTCAATAGTGTATCTCGCAGCCTTTGTAACAAGTCTCGAAGTCTCGTTCTGAAGTCGCTTCTGCCAGGTGTTTTCTATGTCAATTAAAGCTTGCTGGCTCTAAGCTGATCTTAAAATGGTTTCTTGGGATTGGAGAGGGGGGGGGGTGAACATATGTTAGGCCGACCTTTCTGCTCACCCAAAATAAAAGGATTGCCTTAAGCGTATGGCCGATTGACTGCAGAGGAAGACACAAGGGGATCATTAAAAACGCTATGAAATTACACTCAAGATTTCTATCCAAGAATGTGGAACTAATATCGGACTGGGTAAACGTAGCTTAAAATCGATTTCTTGTAGTCGGAATTGTCTTGCTGTGAAAGAAGGACAACAGCTGCAACAAGAAACGTAGAATAGAGCTAATTTAATAAGGTATATGCTTCCGTAGGCCATGACTAATTTAATGATCCAGATAAACTCGTCTTTTGCATCCATATTAGTGAAGGCTACATTCAAAATGAGAATGTGTGTGTGAACTAAGAGGGATTCGTGCTCAGTACCAGTACATGAGAAGATGTTTTATAGACATCTTTGATCACGAAAGAGAAGCATTTTGTTAACGATGTTTTTTAGACATCTTTGATCATGAATGAGAAGCATTTTGTTAACCTCTATAGATGAACAATGGTTATGCTGTGCTGGAAGTGGCAAAATATATAGGTCATAGCTGGTGCTGCGAAGCAACAGGAAATACTGCATTCCTCATCAATCTTCGGACTCGAAGACTATAAGCCTTTATACTATAGATCCTTAGTTTGATTCTATCCCCTTTAACAGGATTTTCTTCATTACAGAGAATTCATAATCAACTCTAATAATAACATAATGAAACAGAATTTTTTTTTTCTCCGAAATGTTAACATGGACATTAAGCTGAATTTACTTTTGAGTGTATTTTAAGTTTGGCTTAGTCAAATAATAATTAAAAATATTATTTTATTTATTGTTCTTTTAATGGCTGTAAACTGTTTTAAGTTCATTATGACATCTTTCAATTTGTAGTCACTCACCATTGCCATAAGGCATTACCATTCTCAATCTAGTCCATGCATTGGCTCATAATGGCTAAAAGCCTTAGTGTGATATTCAGTATTTTTTAAAAAGAAAAATATTTTGTTGAATAAAAAGTTGCATTACATTTTACAAATTTAAGTGATGAAATAAAAAAAAAATGATTTAGGAAAGAGGACCATTGCAGTTCTAGTAAAGATATTGAATGCAAAAAGTGATCACTTATTCCAAGGAAGAGGTAATGAAAAACTGGGTAAAATTTTAAATTATCTTGAAATAGGAGAATCACAGAAGAGCGAGTCCATGTTTTGACTTTCATATATATATTTATGGATTTCAAATATTAACACTTTTCTTTAGAGTAAACCATTCTGGTATTCGAGATATGTCCAAGCTTGTGCAAGTTGTGTGCCAGACTAAAGAAATGTTTGCTATACATGTTTCAGATGTACCTTCAGGATAACATAATTCCACGTACAAACCTCCTGCAAGATGACGGGGATGTCATTGGGCAGACTGCCAGAGTATGAACTCTGGACCATTGAGAATTCTGATCGACAGTCCAGAAAATGGATATTCAGTTTGACAACAATTGACAACCTCAGCACAACTACTGTAACAATAACATTATAGATGCAAATACGAACAACATTCACACACAAAACACATACACACTCACAACCAGCGCTTTATGAATTAAGACTTTTATGAACTTCTCGATGATGATAGATGATCTTGTAACACTCTGACCGACAGTGAGATGAAGGAGTTTTAAAATCTTTCTGTTTTAGTTCTAATGGAAAGGAGACAACCACTTCATTCAGATCTTATGTAACAGAGGTTTAATGGGTGAAGGTTATCTTTAAGAATAGTGAGTGTTTTGGAAAGGCATGTTTCATGGAAAAGCTCTTCTTGAGATGGTAGCATACCGCTACATTACAACCAGGCAACTATCCAATGTTTATGATGAAAGTTAATATAATTAAAATTGATGCTTCCATAGAGTGGTTTCAAGAAAAAAAATATAAATGTTTTCTGGAACTTAAAAAAAAAAAAGAGTTAAGATAGGCTTACAGATGATCATGGTTTATAAGTGCGGAAACAAACAATTTAATTTAAGAATCTATATTTATGAACAAACTAAAACACACAACAGATATGTAAGCATAAATAAATAAAAATGTTAGTTTAAAAACATCAACAGTGTAACAATTTCTTTTTATTTTTTTTACATTTGTAAAATAATATAGAAAATACAATAGACTTACATATAATAACCCATATACTGGACCAAATACAGTGGGGTTTCCTACATTTTGTGACTTTACCATCACAAAAGAGATACAAGACACTGATGGCAATCAAATCATTAAATAGAAACAATCTGATATAAACTTTTCACATGTAAATTATGAGTGAGTCAGGCGTGAAAGTACTTTTGTTTTTTTATAGTTATACGACAATAAAGATTATTATTATTATTTATATTATTATACATGTCAATTGTATTTTTTTAAACAGTAATAGACTTACAATAGACTTACATATAATAACCCACATACTGGACCAAACACAGTGGGGTTTCCTACATTTTGTGACTTTACCATCACAAAAGAGATACAAGACACTGATGGCAATCAAATCATTAAATAGAAACAATCTGATATAAACTTTTCACATGTAAATTATGAGTGAGTCAGGTGTGAATGTACTTTATTATTATACATGTCTATTGGATTTTTTAAAAAGTTTTTCATCCCTGCAGAAGTAAATCTTAATATTGTATAATAATAAGGCAAATTATAAGTAATTGTTTGCTAGACTATTAGTTATTAGACTCTCATTGTGGTTTAACAAAAAAAAAAACAAAAAAAAAAGATAATTTACAATTGTGTTCTGAAGGAAAAAATTCAATAATGTTATGAAGTTATGGAGGAAATTGATAACATTTTGAAGGAAATGATTTGAAATTTTGGACACTGTTCAACATACATCTTTTTTTTTTCTGGAAAGTTACTTCAGATATGGGTTTAAACATGTGCAGTTTTTCCTCAATGGTGAAGCAGTAATAGATTTAGAAAACACATCATCAGTATCAGATACAGATAAGCAGAAACATGATGCCATTAAAAAATTACACATTTTTATGAACTCAAATGTATAATCATTTTACAAAACAATTTACATTGTATGTTTTATAAATATTTCATCTAATAAATTTAAATGAGTTTAAAAATGTCCTCTAAGATTATGCAGACATCTTGTTTTCACATAAGAAAGACTGCCATCTAAATGGAAACAAACTGTTACCAAAAAATGAAAATCACTGATTACAATATACTGGTATACATGTTTATAAATAGATATCACATCCACCTTGATCCACTCTGGCAGCTACAAAAACTCCACTAGTAAAATTTATTTCCACAAAAATATAAGACCTGTAAAATAAAAGAATGTTTATTGTATTAATATCAAAAATAAAGTTAAGTAACTAAATATATTAAAAAAATCATTTTCTAGTGTGTGAAATGGACAGCTTACATGGCTAATCATGAAATCAGAAAGACTAATTTAACACACTGCAATGACTTAGTAAGGAAATTTAAGTTGTTTTAGTGAGTAACTTTTTATGTTAGAGATCTTTTAAATACAGAATGCTTAAATGTATATATTATATATCATCTGTTCCTTGACTTTTGTCATGGGGGTGCAGTGATAGTTCACCTAACCAAATCCCTAAACTTAACCCAGTCATCATGCAGATAGAACATTATTTGATGGATATGCCTATAAACTAGGGGTGCACCGGATAGTCGCTCCGGCTCTGGCTTCTGCCGAATATTATGCACTTTTCACTATCCAGCTCTGGTTGGATATCACTACCGGATAGTAAAAGCTACACCTATATTTCTATGAATATAGTTATGCGCCTCCGCGCTAAGTGTTTTCCAGATACGCCAAACGGAGGTAACACTTAAATATCGAAACAACACAGGTGAAAGGCAAACAAGGTAGTCGACGCTGATAAACGATGTCCAACAAGAAGTTTAAACTAAATCTCCATGTTAATAAAAATAAACCAATACTCATAAAGTGGACATGATTCAATAATGTCTGTTCTGAAATACATTAACTTTTTTGTTTCAAATAAAAGAATGTTTTTAAAACTATAAATATGCACCAAATATTTTTTAGTACAAAGACAAGGCATGTTAATCTAAATAGAAATAAGACTTTACATTATAAATTCGCATTACATACGTAGCAACGATGTCTTGCACATTTTAAAAGCTTGTCTTGACTTTTGAGTGGTCTAGTAAACATGTAATATTCCTTAACTACACAACGCTGATAATCTGTCTAGATGTGTGGGTATATCTCCAGAGGTAGAGATGAGCAACCCCCACCTCTTTTTGTTTGTTTAGTCCATAACATTGAGTTCACAGATAGGCAGCTTACCACATCAAGCCAGATGTCAACGTGTTGACACTTTCCAGAGGTCACATCTTATGAGGTAACTGAGTTTGTTTACTTGGAGAAGAAGTTTTATTAGGGGCGGGACTATAAGCCAAATCTGGTATGTTTGTTTATTATTTGGCGGAACAATAAGTTTGTTTACTTTAAGTCTCAATTAGGAGGCTGGACTACAAGCCAAACAGACACTGACCAGGGGTATCTTTAAAGGGAGGGCTCAAGAGACTCAACACGCTCAACTTCTTATTTGTTTAATCCATGACAATGTATTGATAGACATTGACCATTCTTAAGCCAGAATGGATTAATGCAGATTGTTGAGAAATATTGACACTGTCTAGAGGTGACTAGATGATGAGACTAAGTTTGTTTACTTGGAGAGAAATGTCATTTAGGGCGCTGAACACACGTTCGTTGTACAATAAAATAAAACAAATATGTTTTTGTTTTTTTGGTTTTCCTAATTCTCTTAGATCTATATAACAGTAGATCTAAACATAGATATCAATAAAAGGCCTACAGACTACAATTAAATCTATGTTTCGCAACATTTAAGGCTCTGGCTATAAGTAGGTATAATAGATGTTCCTGCTGTTAATAAAATATTGTTTGCCGCAAATGGATTAATAAATATATGACCTACAACGCTTCAGATTCCAACTATTAACTAACAGCTATCAGTATTAAGCCCTTGAATCCAGAACCAGAAGCAGTCTTTGGACTTAAAATTACAAGTCTGATGACCAGTTCTTGGTCAGAAATTCTTGAACACATACATCCAACCATCATACAAGCCAGATGAGAGATTTACATTAGTAACTAGTTAAATATATACTAACATATTTTACATTGACCCTCCAACACACAGCCTTTATAGTTGGTGGCCTTGTACATACATACAGACACGCTCATGCTACACAGATTAATTTTTGTTTATAAATACTGTTAATCTTTTATAAATCAATCAGTAACAGAGTTTAAAACAATAAGGTGTATAAAAGGAGAAAAAAACAAACAAATATAGGTATGTTATTAACAGTTTCGTAAAATGCTCAGCAATACAAGCTATTTACAAGACACGTAGGTATTCGGCTCCGGCCGGATATAAAAAAGTACTATCCGGTGCACCCCTACTATAAACAAATTTTATATTGTTTAATGCTACATATCCAATATTTGACTAATATGCCTATAAACCTCATTGAAAAAATAATCATTTATACATACAGAATATTATGAGTAGGACTAAAATCTAGGCTATATCAAGTTGAATTTCACAATTATTATTTAAATTACACACAAAATGGATCTTTTAAATATTTTGACATGAATCCAAATAAAACAATTTTCAAAATAGGATTTTCAGAAGGCCTTGGTTCCTTTGTTGGAAAATAAAGATAGTTGGTATTTGTGATAAACACATGACACACAGATTAATAAGTGGTTAAAAAATCTTGACATTATCTTGACATATAAATTAATCATCATTTGATACAAATTTTTTTCCCGGGCATGATACCCTGCCTCATAGTGGTGCCCGGGTGGAAACGATCGTAGGAGGAAACGAGGTTAAAGGGTAGCAAAACAAGACTCCCGTGGGGGTGCCTAAGGGGGTGCGAGAGCATCCTCTTGCATTGCGCAGAGTTGTAAAAAAGCTCACACAACCTTGTCACAATCCAGGCACTGTTCCTCAAGGGGCTGTTACATAAATGGCGTGTCCCACATGGTTAGCCTGGTATAGAAAAGGAAAATGGGGGGTGGGGGGGGGGGGGGTCTTAGTGTACGCGGCCTCTTGCTGTGAGTCTGACCCACCCGCCAGACAGAACAGTGTACACTGTTCTCATTCAGGCCAGTGAGAGAGAGCTCTTGTTCACTTTTGCTGGCCTAGAGTTCCAAATAGCCGAAGGCTCAACTCTAACTGACAGTTTCAAGAAGAAGAATAAAAATTTTTTTCTGATAGTTAGTGGCTATTACATTCAAGTTTTTATTTAGCACGCACAAACACATGCCTCCATTTTTGAACTTGAATTTTTTGTCTCACTAACTCTACCAATAGTTTAACATTAACTTCAATCAGTGATGGGAACAGACTTTGAAAACATTTTAGGAAATTTTGTCCACCAGCGTTTTTTAAACTGGCCTGTTGCAGCGACTTTAAAAAGATGTCGCTGAATTTTTTTAAATAATGTAGAATTAATTATATTTATTATATTCTTTAAATAATGTATCATTCATTATCACTAAAATCTAGGACTAAACCTAGATTTTCTAGACACTAGTAATTCCTAGTAAAGATTTATCTACTATAAATCACTCATTAGATGATATTTTCTTGATCAAGAATCTAGATTAGAACTCTAGATAAATCTAGACTTGTAATTGGACTTTTATTAGTCTCATTAGATCTAGATCTATCTATATCTAGATCTACTTAAATCTAATCAGACATTATATATCACTGTGCAAGAGTTAATTAAAAAGCTAGAAACTTTTAGTTTAACTAAAACAAATTAATTAAGGCCAAAGTTTAACTAGAAAAAATAGTTTAGTTATAATCATATTTTTTTTTTAGTTACAAACTAAAATGTTTAATTAAAATTTGTAACATGTAGTAGCGGTTGAAAAGCACATCCCAGTTTTCTGGTCTTGTGATATCAACAACATTTGATTATCAAAGAGTGATGCAGTTAACAACTATTTTGTTAGTCTGCATTTGAAGAGGGTAAAGTAGAAGTTACCCGTGAGTCAATATCTGCACTTGAAACTAGCAGTAGTATTAAATGTTGCTAAACATTTGTTTACCAAAAGCTTTTATGCAATATTATGAATAGAGTTGTTCCGAGTTTTTTCTAAAATCATGTTCTGGTGTTTAATGTCTGTTTATAGTGGGAATCTGATTAGCAAGTTAGGTCAATATTTAGTAGTTTTAGTCAATTCATTTTCTGCATACAATAATTTATTAACTGCAGGAACATCAAGTACAACCTTTTTATAGCTTAAAACTTTGATGAAGCAGAGACATATAATAGATTCTAGTCTTAAGACTTATTATTGAGATCTATGTCTAAATTGACAAATTATAGATCTAAAAGCATTAGCATAATGAACTCTAGAAAAAAACAACATCCTAATCCATACCCTCCCTGACCAAAAAGTAAATAGACTGTAGGCCTAGTGTACTGTACATGTGTAGTCAATGATACTACAAGACTACCCTGTTTTTTTTTTTTCATTGCACGTTATGCAATTGTGTTTGCTTAATGTTGATTGGTCAAACAAGAAAATAACACACTGGCCCATGTTTAGTGAAAATAACATACTGGCCCATGTTTAGTCAAGCATGTTCGTAGATCTATCTTTACACTGAAATTTGTACACACCCTTCCTGCCCAAAAAGTAAACAGACAGTGATTTTGACAACCTGATCAGATAGACATAGACACATGTAGGCCTAGTGTACTGCAGTGTGCAGCCCATAGTGACAAGACCACCCCGTGTTTTTTTCTATGCACACTTTTAACGGTTATGCAATAGTGTTTTTGAGTGGTCAGACAAGAAAATAACACTCCAAAATTTTGTTTCTATATCTTTCGTTACTAGATCTAAATCTGAAATTCTAAATCTGTTATTTAATGAGATTTTAAACTTTACCGGTATAATAATAAGTTAACATAATTTTTTTTGTAAAAGTACCAGGTAAAGGTTTTAATTCAAGGCAAATATACAAGCACACATATTTATTTAGACATCTTTTTTTTTTAATTTTATTGTGCATTAACGTTTATGTAAGAAACATCTTCCTCAATACTGATTTTATTATGCTCTACAATGTTAAAAGAATTAGTTCAAGCCGCAGGCATAGAGTCGAATGATTATAGATAAGTCTAGATCCCCCCCCCCCCCCCAAAGTTATGAAAAGGTTTGTATGGTATGATTAATCTTCTTTAGTTTAGTTTAACTACATTTTGAAATTCATGATAAACTTTTAGTTTAACTACTTTTTGTTAGTTGAAACTTAGTTTTAGTTTAACTTTTTAAATTTAGTTTAGTTCCCATCACTAAGTACTGACCTTTCAAATTAAAGCTTTTGAAGTGTAAGTATGATTGGAGCCCAAGTCCTTAACCTTTAACATTTCTTCTTTTCTTTTACTTGAGTGTTCTTCAGAATAATGTCTGGAGTAGATGCCAAGTTCCTAGACAAGAAATAACCCAAAATTTTATTGCATGCCTTAATCCAGAAATACTGTTGTACAGTAGAGAGAATTACAGCTTTAAAGTAACTGACTTGTGTTGACAAAACTCAAAAAACTAACCTTTTCTTAAAAAAAAAAATCAAACAAATTAGTTGATTTGTCCCAACAAAATGACTTCAAAAAAAGAAAAATGACTTACTACAAACAAACAAACTAAAGCTCCAGTTTTGTTTCACCTCTGTATCCTACTGTTTATGACTCCATCATCACCTAAATAAGAACAAATTTGTGTTAGAGATCAAGTCAAATTAATTTTGGATATATGGACTTAGTAACAACTTAATTTTTTTATTTTCAAATAATTCTTAAAAAACAACAACATATGTACATGGAAATATAGTTGTTCATTACTGATTTAAACTGTATTCATAACACATTTTCAAATTAGTGCAAGCTGTTCCATGCACCCATGGCATTTGTTTTGTGCAGTCTGTTATTTAAGATCTCAAAAACTAAGACCACAATTAAAGAACTCATTCAAGATTCTATACTCTGTGTTTGACATGCTCTGTCAATGACCACATTCCCCGCCCAGCCCTGCCCCCACTCCAATATACAGTAAACATATGTAAAACACATTTCCTCACAGATTAAAACATTATTATTATTATGGTAAGAATAGTTTAATCATGAGAAGGAAAAAATTAATCTCTTTCTGTTTGCAACACTAATTCCTAATATCTACAGTACAAACATTACTGCTTATTGTACCTGGTTTGAAGTGACTGATGAGCTTCTTCCTAAATAAAATGAAAAGACTGTTGAAGGAACTTGAAATCAGCTCCTTTCAAGATGTCTGCTGCCTCATTCACCATCTTCAGCAGGAAAAACATAATTATGAATAATAACAAAATATTATTTTATGAGCTTTTACCACATACAGAAATAAAAAAAAAGATGAATAATAAAGAAACAACTCCCTATTCCAACTGTGTACTTACATCTTTGGACTGTGTCTGGGAAATAGCAGCACTTAAAAACTGGATCAAATGTGACCTTAATCTTTTAGCAGCAATAGAACTATTGACCTTGATTTGTTCTCTTAATCTAAAATCAACAAAGACAAAACAAAAGATTAGAAAATGACTTCATTGAAAGTGCATACTAATCAATAGACAGTATTTCAATGAAAGTGTGTGAATCTTTAATAATAAGAGATTTTAGAGCTACTTCACAAAGGATTTAGGTTTGTGGATAGAAAATAAAAATCATTTTGTAGCTTGACCTACTTTACAACTAGTTTTAATTTCACTAACATGTAAACATTCATCCACTTACTTATCAATCTGTTGGAAGCAGGAAGGAATGACCAACACAATACCAGGGACTTCACTTTCTATTCCATCTAAAATTTTGATATGAAACACACAGAAGATGAGATAGTATTAACAGTTTAGGCCAAGATTTCACTTAGGCTGTTATATTTATAAGAAGACTATATTGATACTTAATCGCTAATGAATTAGATTTATACTGAAAAAAATTACAAAAATTACCTTCCATCTTTCAGCATCAGAATTTTCCAAAATCTTGACAAAGTCCCCTTTTGCTAATGACACCTGAATGTATAAGAAACAAAAATCTTTACTATTAATCCCAACAAATACAACCACATTAAGAAGACTTAGCTACAACTAATCATTAATTAAACCTGCTCTGGTACCATGGTATCTAAGTGACAGCAAACCTTTTTGGAACATTTTTTTTTATATTACAATTAAAATATTTCATTCCACACAATTCCTTATGAGGCTTTCCAAATTTAAATATTGTCTGGTTATTTATTATTTAGGTCTTTGGTTGAACTTTATTTCAAGCATTTTAAAACTGTGACTATGATATGATGTTGGTACACATGGACCAGGGACAAGTCCTAACACAAGATATATGGATAAGCTCCCAACTATTTCATGAACAAACAGGAACAATACAATTATTGCACCTAACTTTTACTGACAATTTAAAATCAAGGAAACTCAATTTGGAATGATGAAAAAGAACAAGATCTTTGATAAGAACAATTGTATGTTTAAATGAGAATAATATTTTTATTTTTGTTTCAAAAACAGACTGACTTTTAATTGGGAATGAAGAAATAAGGACAACCTGCACCCATTAAACCCCTGTTACATAAGATCTGAACGAAGTGGTCATCTCCTTTCCATTAGGACTAAAACAGAAAGATTTAAAAATTCCTTTATCCCACTTTCGGTCGGAGTGTTACAAGATCAGCTGTCGTCATCAAGAAGTACATAGAAGTCAAATTCATAAAGCGCTGTGTTTCGTGTGTGAATGTTGTTCGAATTTTTCATCTATAATGTTATTGTACAGTAGTTACGCTGATGTTGTCAACTGTAAACTGAATTTCCATTTGATTGGATCAATAAAATTATCTTATCTTATAATAAAAGTGTATTACTACAAAGAAAAAAATTTGTTTAACACATGAAAATAAATCTTTGAACAGTGGCTAAATCATTGTGTCTTTTAGGGAATGGCTGATAATGCTGCTAACAAGGAATTTCTTGTAGAACTTCAAAGAATGTACAAAAGATAAATGATAAAGACATAATTGGCCCTAGCTTTGATCACTCTTGTGCCATTTAACAGTTTAAGTGCATCAAAGGTCATAAGACTTCAAACAAGTCCTTTGTAGCTGTAGAATTTTCATTGTACAAGATCAGGTTGATATTAGCAACTATCTGGTTAACCATTGAAAAAATCGTCAATTCAATGATGATAACTGGCTTTAGTTTATAGACACAGCTATACAGAACAAATTATAGATGCAACTTTGACAATTTGGTTCTCCTCCAGAATAATAAAGATTCATACAAGGAAACTGAATGAAAAAGTCCCATGGCAAACTCACATGTTTGTGCTGATATTGGACAAGAGCTCTAGCCTTCAAATTCCAACTGGGTGAATATCTCAACTTTGCTCTGTGAGAAGATCTAACTAGCCCTGATAGTCCAACAATTGTTTATTAACTGAAAAAAAAAAATTATTAGCAAAAGAATTATTTTCCTATTTGTGCATCAGCATCTGACACTTTCTTTCTTTATATTTATTAAACCTTCTCTAGTGCTGTAAAAAACCTGTACAATTTTGCTAAAGAGTAATCTTAACATGAAATATGTTGCTCTGAATATAAAAAAAAGTAATTAAAAAAAGGACATAATCTTGAACTACAATATGAAAAAAAAAAATTGTGTTTTGTTTATGATATATAATCTAAATCTAAACAAAGCTGAATGATAAATAATCTTACTCTGAAATGTTTTAACATGACATCAGGATCTGAAGTCTTGACTTGAGCTCTAACTGTTGAACTGTACATCCAAAGCAAGAATGAAAGCATGTCTTCTTCCAGGTGGCAAACAGCATGGTCGAACTTTGAGAACATTAGAATAGAAAAGTCTAATCATTAAGGTACTTCTATCAGAACATCTTGGTAGAACATTCAGAGCATTAGAATAGAAAAGTCTAATCATTAAGGTACTTCTATCAGAACATCTTGGTAGAACATTCAGAGCATTAGAATAGAAAAGTCTAATCATTAAGGTACTTCTATCAGAACATCTTGGTAGAACATTCAGAGCATTAGAATAGAAATGTCTTATCATTAAGGTACTTCTATCAGAACATCATGGTAGAACTTACAGAACATTAGAATAGAAATGTCTAATCATAAAGGTACTTCTATCAGAACATCATGGTAGAACTTACAGAACATTATAGTAGAAATGCCTAATCATTAAGGTACTTCTATCAGAACATCATGGTACAACATTCAGAACATTAGAGTAGAAATGTCTTATCATTATACTACATCTACAAAAACATCATGGTCAAAATATCAGAGCATCTTGGTACAATTAAGATGCAATTATTGTAGACATAGACCTGGTTTCATGTATGTCTTACTGATTGTACTAAGATGTTTGATTTAGTATTAAAATTGGCATGCAATTTTGGTTTTCTGCCTGTATTAAACTGTCATCTCGTTGTCCACTTCTACAGCTATTGACACTTTGGTTAACTACTCAAACTTTAGTGTCAGTTTCATTTACTTCTTTTGTAATAATGTTTCACTTGGTCTACTGCTTCTAATTAGATTTCACTTTAGTTTTCTGCATTTTCCAATGACCAGTTTTGAGCCCAGCTCATTTCATAATATTGCATTTTAAATGTTTCTTTTACCATATTTATTTTCTATTTCTCTGGTTCTATATAAGATGAAAGTCTTGAAATACTTATTTTTATTTTTAATCTATGTTGGCTGGGTGAAAATTTACTACACAATTATTTACTGAGAATCAATAACTTTTGATTCTAGCTAGCAATTTCTAATACACAAACTTTCACAAAGGAAAAGGAATAATATTTACCTGATGATAGTTAGCAGTATTTTCACTATGAATGCCTAAATATTCATTGACTGTTTGAATCCAAGACCAACTCTTATGCTTCGCTGAGACACAGTTCTAATTAGAACAGAAAGAAATTGTAAACAAATTGTCTTCTTTTTAAACACATTTTGACAGAGTAGCAAATATTATTTATTTGTAGGAACTGTTCTTTAAAGTTTTCCTCTAAGAACAATGGTATACTGACTTTCTTCATGCCTATAATCACTGGTATATAGATTTGTTATCCTAGAATGTATCTTGCACTAGACCTATTGTGACCCTTTGCTTATTTAATTCTATACATAAATTTTTTTTATAATTTAATAAATATTTATACTTACTTTATGAATTTTGGACTGAGCTGGAACATCTTGTCCTCTGTAAACACTGTCAAATACTAGTGGTCTTTGACTTAGATACAAAGCTCTGGCTTCAATATCTGACTCAACATTCTAGCGCAGAGTGAAAAAAAAAGGATTTATAGCATAAAACAGGTAAGTTGAAACAAAAAGGATTTACTTCAGTTTCTGCAGACTTAGTGTTCTGACACAAACACTGCACCTCAAGTAAGCATTAATGGCCAACCACTAGAAATTGTTGATCACTTTTGTTACCTTGGCTCCATCATATCCAACAACACTCTACTGGATAAAGACATAAACAACAGGATAGCCAAGGCAATGGCCACCATGTCACGGTTGCAGAAAAGAGTCTGGGACAACATATTGCTAACTAGCAGTACTAAAGCCCTAGTCTACCGGACCTGTGTGTTGAGCACCTTGCTATACGGAAGTGAAACATGGTCAACCTACTCATGGCAGGAAAAAAAGCTGATTGTCTTCCACCTACGATGCCTAAGGCGGATCTTTAAAATAAGGTGGCAAGATAAGATAACCAATGAGGAAGTGCTACATAGAGCAGGATGCCAGGACATCCGCTCTGTTATCAGCAGCAGACGCCTTGGCTGGCTTGGCCACGTTCGTAGAATGCCAGTAGGTCGACTTCCACAGGACATCCTGTATGGCGATCTAATAGAAGGCAGGAGAGCCACTGGTCGCCCACTTTTACGTTATACGGATGTATGCAAACGTGACATGAAGCTCTTCAAAATCGACACTGGCAACTGGGAAGAGGTGGCACTGGACAGATCCACATGGAGAGAGAGCATAAAGGAAGGGTCACAGATTGCAGATGTCATACACAACAGAAGCAGAAAGAAGGGTGAAAATGCAACGGCGCCTGATGATTATATATGCCCAACCTGCGATCGCAGCTGTGTATCAAGGATTGGCCTCTTTAGTCACACAAGAAGTTGCAAAGGGAAAAGATCGTCTCTCGAGACGTAAAATGCCACAGAGTGTTCTGACACTGAAAATGTGTAGTATGTAATTTTTTTTCCTAATAACTTTAAAAAATCCCAGAAAATGTTCATTTTTTTAACTCTTTAAATATTATCCTGCCTATTTTAATGAGTATAATGAATAGAAGGTGCTTATTTAAATAATGAAGTTGGTATCTAACCATGGATAATAAGTTATCAATAGCTAGTGATATTACAACATAGATGGCTATTTATAGTATTTTGACAGTAAGCAAACAGTATTGTAAATAAGGCAACTTGTACTATTGTGGTTTAGAGAGTAATCTTATAATAAGTGTGACAAAGATATGCAAGATAAAAATGTTATAAGTTGCAAGAAATATTGTTGTGGATGAAGCTTGTGTGTCTACATCCTTTAACATCTCAATAGATGATCTTTTCCCTTTGCAACTACTCATGTGCCTTAAGAGGCCAGTCCTAAATCCTAGATACACATCTGCAGTCACAGGCTTGGTATTTTTGATCACTAAACATTGCATCATACTCAACTGTGATCCAGGTCATTTCTGTTATGCTTGCTTTCCATGAGGGTCTATCCTGTGCTTTTGCTTTTTTTCTCCATGCTATTGGTGTTGATTTTGAAAAGCTTCATATGGAGCAGAGTGAAAAAACAACACCATGGATTTATGGAATAAAACTGTTAAGTTGAAAAAGTGTTCTATAAGATGAACCTTTGTCTTTATGACTGAAGGAGGCCAAGAATCATTTAAAAATGGAATAGAGAAGCTCTACAGCCCTCTATTTGATATGGACTAACCTCTCCATTACTGAGGAAAAATCTGCGCATAAAATGTGTGATTGCTGGGCTTTCCAACATCAGCACTCATCTCTCTTTCATGCTGACCAGATACTGATGTATCTTGTATTATTATAACATCACTGTTGATATCATGATGTAGGTAACTTTCAATATAATTACATCAATAGCTGATAATGTTATATTTTAGTAACATTAATAGCTGAAGTTATAAAATGTAGCTAAAATTATTGAATGATGTAAGTTGCTGATGATGTTGAGGCATCAAGAGCTAATGATATTATAACATTTATAAAGTTACTTGCTAAAATTGGTCTTCCAAGTATCTTTACAATCCTCAGACAACGACGTCTGAGCTGGCTTGATCATGTCTGCAGGACAATCATATACCAAGTGTTAATTTTATGGACAACTCACGACAGGTTCAAGATGAACTGATGGTCCCCACCCTTTGACATGTTGATGTAATCAAACAGGACCTCAAAGCAGTGGACAATGATGTTGACAACAGGAAACACAAGGCCCTACACCACACTAAGTAAAGAGATGGTGACCAAGAAAGGTATGGACAGCGAAAAAGATTTGCCTCAGTTCTGGAAAAAAAAAGCATGCCTAATGTCACCTTAACCTGGGACACATGTGGAAAGGAACATCTCTCTACAGCCACATTAATGAAAAAGTGTTCTGTGAAATGAATTATTAAAAGAGGTCCACTAGTAGATCCAAATGCGTTGAGCTAGTAATATTAAGAAGTAGAAGTAGCTGAGTGGTAAAGCACTTAGCTATCTGAACCAGGGGTCCCGGGTTCAAATCCTGTCAAAGACTCGAATTTCTAATTTTGGGATCTTTGGGTTTAGCGGTTGGTTGTTGTGCTGGCCTCATGACACCCTATTTAACCATGGGCCAGAGAAACAGATGAATTTTACATCATCAGCCCCATGGTCTGAAAGGGGAACTTTTTTTTTTTAATAATTATGTCAATTGGCTATGAAAACAATTTTATTCACATGACTGATGGGCCAATACATTTGAAGTAACTCTTTTTAAAGGGATCTGCTTAATATAATAAAGCAATCATAAAAACTGCTTATCTATTGTATCAATGAACAAAACTATACTTGCATACACTGACCTTTGGTGAGCATCAGCTGAGGCTTGTGCAGCCCACATAATTACCAATGAAAATACTTTTTTGCAGCTGTATGTGATGAATTTCATTCCCAGCATGCCTTCTATACGACTGCTGCCATGGCTCACCTGGTGTGGCATTGGAAGTAAGAAACTAATTAGATTATTCCAAGTCTTATAGAGTTTTATATTCTGGTGTTAGAGAGACACATTACAAATGTTAAATCAATTTCAGAATGAAATGTTTGTTAATCTTCATCTGCCGAGAGAGACAATATTTCTTTTCCAAGCTGCATTCCTTCATCACATTTACCTATCCCTTAGCATGTTAGACCATTGGGGCACCACAAAGATGTTGACCATCTTTCTACTTAGTTCCTTAGCTTTAGATTTTTTAAAAACATGGGATGCCCAAACATTATTGCCTCTCTATTGATCTTAACAAATGCCAAGCTTTACATTAGGCACCCACCCTATCCAGCAGCTGCCCAAAGAAATGACATAGTTGGTAGTTTAACTAGATACAGTTTTGATGAATGCCAGAAACAAAGAAAAATCTAGAATGAATAGTGCAATGCAATGAAAAATTGTTTTTAAAAACTTTTAAATTATTTGTTATATGTAGGGTTCTTGAGTTTATAAGGCTCATTTTGTCACCATTTTGTTCTAGAGTTATTTTAAAAGGAAGTTGAAAACTAAAACAGTCATAACTTAGGAATGTTTTAAAGTCAACTTACTGCTGAAAGTGTACCAGCAATAATACAAGTGTGGACAGTCCAGGATACAGACAGTTGTTGGCTAACAAAGCAAAGCTGAACTCATCTAACCTAACCCTAACCCATCTTTACGCACAATATGATCGGTGAAGTACAAACTTTGATGTCAAAATGTAAATATATTAATAACATTAATGATATTCTAACTCTATTTGAGTAAGGGCCTAAGAGTTTGGCCTGAACTGTGTGAAATTTGAACCAATCACTTGGCAGCCTCATCCGGGGGCTTCTTGTCCCAGCATTCAAATCTTTTTTTCCCAATTTATTGTTTTCAGAGCGTTAGTCTCCCCTTAAGTCATTATTTAGTTGAAGCTAACAAACTTAAGTTTATACCAAAAAGTAAAGCATTAAATGTATGTTAAGTTCCCCTTGCAGACCTTGCGGTCTATGTGGTAGATGTTGTTTCTGTGGCCCATGGTTAATGAGGGTGTCATGTGGCCAACACAATGATCAACCACCTTTACAATTCCCTAACTAAAGTCAGGTACCCATTAGAACTCTTTGAATCCTGAATTATTTTCCACATTTAGATGGAATTAATTTTTTTTTGCCATTCGGGGTGAAAAGAATGCTTTGATTAGACTTTTATAAATTTTTTGTTTATAATATAGCACAAAGCAATTATAATAAAACAAAAATTATTTTTATATTAATGTTTGAAAATTAAAAATAAACATTTACAGACTGCAAAAAAAGCCTCTAGGATCTAGATCTAGAGCAATATAATAAAAAATAAATATTTACCAACAAGTTTCAGATGAAATTTTATTGCCGGCATGGAAGAGGTAAAGATACTGACGACAGTCCGGTGCAAAGTCTTTCACATCCCAGGATCTTAAAATGGTATGACGATCCTTAAAATACAAATAAAAACTCCATGAGTCACAAACATCACAATTTTTGTTTATCTTTTAGCTCACTTGGTTACCTAAACTAGTCTATATCAATATACTTTTTATAAAGCTTTTATCAAGTCTGACTGACTTTTTGATAAAAATTGTGTACATGTTATTCTCCCACTTCCCATACTCAGATCAAGTTGAAACATAGCACTATTATTCATTGTCCTTAACAAAACATAATTAACCAAAGAGTTAAATGATTATTGGCTACATGTAATTTTAATTGGGGAAAAGTAAAGGCGGTTGGTCATTGTGCTGGCCACATGACACCCTCACTTACAATAGGCCACAGAAACAGATGACCTTTATATCATCTGTCCTATAGACCACAAGGTCTGAAAGGGAAACTTTCCTTTTGTATGTGTTGTTACAAACTGACAGGAGAAAGGATGAAAGGCGGAACACTGGCGCCTCAAAACCAGTTTAGCTTCGTGTTGATAGGGCACGTCAGCCTAAATAACGCAACCCATCTAGGAGAAGGAAAACTCTCCAAACCTCCACTCTGTGGCGATACTCCCCCGTGTGGGTATCGGGGCTTGGAAATGACCAAGAGAAATAAATAACCCCACTGCCTTTCCACTTGCATTTCACTAAGTGAATAATAGTGGACCTTCCCCCCCTCTAGGTGCTTGTTGACGGAGGTCTGGATTGCACTACACCAGACAGAGGTCCTTGTCTCACTACATTCTAATACTAGATATAAATCCATCATGAAGTGTTTTTTTTCTGGATCTGGTGAATGTGATATCGTGAAGGGGCCAGGATGTGACGATTCCACAGGGCATACCCAGGGCACAGTCCACTTTAAGCTTTCTACTGCAGAAAAGTTCCATTTGGAGAGCTCTATGGATGGCGGAGAATGGACCATTGGCCAACCCCACCTTGTCCCATGGATATTCCGGTTACAGTCTTCAGACCTAGATGTTTCCTTTTATGTCAGTATTGGAGAAAATTGCCAAGACCGAAAACTCCCTTAAAATGCGGGGACTATATATATTTATAGATTTTTAAAAAGCCTGAGGAAACAGCCAGCCTACACTAAATGCCAACGAATTTAACGAAAAATCCATACGAGCTCAGACGTCGCCTCGTAAAAGGTCTGCGCATGGCAGTTTCTTCCAGGACTGCCTGTGATAAGTCAGCTACTGAGCAGCAAACACCTAAACCTTTTGCAACTCAACATCTTAGGCCTACAAAACAAGACAACACATACTCAAGAAGCATGATATACACATAGCGCTATTGCAAGAAACACTACTGCCCAAGAAAAAAATAAACATCACAGGCTACACACAGTACAGATTCCTTTGCACCAAATGTCAGGGAATTATGACCCTCATAAGAAACAACACACAAGCCACAGTAAAACAAATACAGAACAATACAGACATCGACACGCAGGAAATACTTCTTTGGAGAGGAGGAACAACATCAAAAACTACTATTGCCCACCATCATCAACAGCAGAAATAGACATACAACTACCACACTACACAAGGACAATAATAGCTGGCAACATCAATGCACACACACCTTCCCTAGGCTACCCACACTACAACAAGCGTGGCAAAGAAATATAGGATGTAACAAATGCCTCTAACCTACAACTTCTGCAAAACAAAACTTCACCTCCAACTTTCCTCCACAGAGCACACAACACAACTAGCAGACCTGACCTAACTTTTATCTCTACAGACATTACCAACTCTTCTAAAATAACAGTACTTGAAGACATAGGTAGTGACCACAGGCCTATACTCCTCAATATTGGAATGCCAGGTAGATACCAATCCAACAAAACAACTAGATGGAACTATAAAAAAGCTAACTGGGCAGCTTTTTCACAAGAAACAGACACAAGACTATCAAGCATAATTGAGACAGACGTCAATTCAACCTACACAACTATAGTCTCCAACATCTTACAAGCAGCAAAAAAACACATCCCTCAAGGCCAACTTAAGAAATACAAACCTTTTTGGACACCTGAATTAGATAAATTAGAAAAAGAAAGAAACATGGCCAGGAAGACTATAGAAAAAAAAACTACTAGAGAGAAGAAGACAACGTACAACAAATTGACAGGGCTTATAAGATACAAAATTAAAACAGAAAAAAAGAAAAAGTGGACCACAACATGCGAACAACTAGATCTAAACAAGGATGGTCGAAAGGCCTGGACCCTTCTGCACCGGTTAACAGGAAAGAAACAAATAACAAACCCCCAACCTATAAAAGGCACTGACGACATAATAACAGAAAACCTTAAAAAGGCTGAAACCTTCAATAAATATTTTGCCAGCATTAACAAGTCAAAGCCAAGAAAACAACTGGACCAGGCCTTCAGTAATATCTTAAAGAAAGAAGAAAAAGCTCCAACAGTCAACTGTCAGATCTTTGACACTCCCTTCACCCTACATGAGCTCAATACTGCCCTCAAGCCTCAAGTCAAGAAAATCCCCTGGAAACGATAAAATAACAAATGAAATGATTCAGGGACTAGGACCACAGGCCCAAAACTGTATACTTAACTTTATCAACCAAACATGGAAAACTGGAGACATACCACAGGAATGGAGAACCGCAAACATAATACCCATTTTAAAGAAAAATAAACCACCTGGAGACTCAAAAAGTTATAGACCAATTTCTCTAACATCCAACACTGGTAAAATGGCAGAAAAAATGATCAATAACCGACTTTATTGGTGGCTAGAAAGTACTTGCTCACTCCACAATGCACAAGCTGGCTTTAGGAAAGTAGAACAGAAGACCACCTCTTTCGTTTTATCCAGGACGCAGAAGAAGGGTTTCATGAAAACAAGCACACTACAGCAGTATTTATAGATTTGCAGCAAGCCTATGATAGAGCGTGGAGAAAAGGTCTATTTTTGAAGATGAAAAAAATGGGCATCCATGGAAAAATGTACAGCTGGATCAGGGCATTCTTAAAAAACAGAACCATCCAAACCCAATTCGAAGGTGCCATCTCTAGTAAAAAAAGTTTGGAAGAAGGACTACACAAGGTTCAGCCCTTAGCTGCACTCTCTTTCTAATCTTCATGAATGACCTCCCGGACCTCATTTCGGTCAATAAGGCACTTTATGCAGACGACCTTTTAATTTGGACTACAGAGAAATATCCAGTGCTGACTAGATCCAAACTAAATAGAGCCCTCACAACTATCTCCACATATTCAAAATTATGGAAGATGGAAATAAACAAAGAAAAGTCAGTTTATTCAATCTTTAGCAACAGCAACAAAACAGCAAAAAGAAACTACATCCTAAAAATAGACTTTCAGCCAATAAATAAAGAAGAAAATCCAACATATCTTGGTGTAAAACTAGACCAAAGACTGTCTCTAAAACACTTTATGGCAGATTTAATAGAAAAGGCATCACTAAGATTAAACATAATAAAACACCTAGAAGGAACATCCTGGGGAGCTGATAAGAAAACCTTAAGACAGTTATACACTGGATATGTCAGATCTGAAATGGATAACTGTCTCTCCATACAAGTAGCTGCCAACAAAACCTATCAATCATCATTAGATACAATCCAAAACCAAGCCTTGCGGCTAATTAGTGGAGGTATGAGAACTACTCCCACAGCAGCCTGAGAAATAGACTCCAATATTGAACCTCTTAAGTTAAGGCGCAACAGAGCAGCATTAGAAGCTATTGAGAGATACAGAAGGTTGGAGGAAATATAGGAAAAACAACCAAAAAAGCAAAAGACTCTGAATTAACTTACTGATGAACTAGCCCTAAAACACCACCTACCCAATAACAGAGAAAAAATTACCAGGTTTTCAAACATTACGCCTGGACTAAACTACAAACAACCAACCATCAAAATACATTTACTAAATAACACCTTAACAAAGAATTAAATCCACTGAAGCTCAAAGTAGGCACGCTTGAAACAATCGAAAGCTATAAAAAAACAGCTTTCCATATTTATACAGACGGATCGGCTTTCAAAGCTACCATCAGTGCTGGTCTTGGTGCCTTCCTGGTCTTCCCTAAAAATAAACACTTTGAGATAAGCACACCCTGTGGCGAATACTGCTCAAACTTCCAAGGCAAAATTGAGGCAATTACCATAGCACTTCAGACAGTGGAAAACAAATTATATGAAGGAGTGCAACCACCATCAGATATTGTTGTCTTTACAGACTCCCAATCTACTCTGCAAGCACTTAACAGCAGCACCTCAAACATCCCAAGAGAGTTGACAACACTCATTGTGATAATCCACCAGATGATATCAAAATTAAATATCAATATCACACTACAGTGGATCCCTGGACACATTGACATCATGGGAAATGAAAAGGCAGATAAGCTATCAAAGGCGTTACCTCACCCTAAGGTCAATGTTAGTCAACAATCACAAAGAGGAGTGGCTCAACCAATGGGCATCAGGAAACACAGGCAGAGCCATGTACAGAGAAATGACTACGCCTAACAAACTGGACAGTATTAACTTCCTCCCCCGCAAAGAACAATCTACAATCTTCCAACTAAGAACAGGACACACACTACTATTAAATTACCACCTGAACAAAATAAACTCCATACAACTACCCCTTTGCAGACACTGCGCCCACCCCTTTGAAACCGTAAACCATATCCTCTTTGAATGCCCCTCCCTAATCCACCTTAGGCAGACCCTACTTCCACTACAGCCCAACATAACCAACACCCTGTATGGCAGTGCTGAACAACTGAAGAAAACGGCACACTTTTTTTCCTTGGCACAGTCTACAAAAGAGCTCACAGCAATAAAGCTGGCTAGAAGAAGAAGAAGAATGTGAAAAGTGAAATAGAACTAACAGTATTGAGATATGTGCCTGTAAATGTGCAGCTATTTAATAAGCTTTGTTTATTTTTTTATTTTGCTTGTTACATTTCTTTCTTATTAGAGGCTCAATGTATTGAGAAACTATATTGTGATCTTATATTTCTGTATTACAACATTGTTTCTTTATAAAATCAACTTGTCAGGATGTAACCTTATAAAATGAGAGCTTTAATTCATTCTTCTTCAAGCCACATTTATGTTGCTGACTTTTAGGCTCTTTAGCTGCCCACTTTTCCTCATTTAGACCTTGTGATCTATAAGACAGATGATGTATAGGTCATCTGTTTATGTGGCCCACAGTTAATGAGGGTATCATGTGGCCAGCACAATGACCAATGGCCTTTACATTTCCCCAACTATTTCCAGGTACCCATTACAGTTTTGTGGACTCAGGAGCGCCCTTAAAATCCTGAAATTAAAAACCCAGTCATCACTCGGATTCAAACTCGAGACCCCTCAGTTTGAAAGCCAAGTGCTTTACCACTTAGTCACCACAACCTGTCCCATAGAAAAAAATGTGCTGTTTACTTTTTAGCTGTTCTACACTGCCATACAGTCTTGGTTATTTTGTGGTAATTGGTTCTGTCTGCGATGAATTAACTTCTGTGAAATTTCCTTTATTAATTCACTTTTTGTGTTTATTATATTTCTAAGTAAAAAGGGAAAATGGTGTCAGATCATGTCTCAGTGGTTCAAGTGTAGTTACATAAATAATTTAGTGTTCTTGCTACAAGTCTGGAGCATAAAATTGAAAAAATTTCAGAAACTCAATAAAGTCTCATACAAACTAGAAAATCTTGATGAATTTTATTTTTATTTAATGTACATAATCCAGCTCAGGCTTTAGAACAGCCACAAAAACAGTGTTTCTTGTTTTAAGCACCAAAGAGTTCTTCTTCATCATTCTCATTGTTATGTTGGAGTGTTCATATGACTAGACCAATACATGAGATGAACTGTGCAGTGGTTTCCAAATCAGGGAGCTCTCCATATAGTTTTCTTTCTATTGGGGCGATTTGGGGCCAATGTCTTATACGGGCCTCTTGGTAGAGAGAGCAGTTTTGGAGGACGTGGTCGGCATTTTCTGGTGATACTCCACATGGGCAGATTTCACTGGTTCCAATTTTGAGCTTCCGGAACATGTGTTGTCGCATTCTGTTGTGTCCGGTCCTGAGTTGAAAGATTATATGTTGGTCTTGTCGGGATAGCTTATAGTAATCGTCATCTTTCTTGTGATTTGGATGAGAGCTCGTCCATTTCTCATTTATTTTGTCTACAATTAATTTCTTCATTTCTTCTGGATAGAGTGCAGAGTTTACTTGTGAGTTTGTTCTCCCACTCTTGAAGAGTGTGTCAGCCTTAGGTAGCCAACACAAACGTACTTAGCCTCTGGACCATGCTTCCCAACATATGTCAAGATCTGTAAGTCTGTTAATAAGAGTAATACTATGTGTACAGAAACAATCAATCTTTTGATCAACACAAACTCGACAGACCCAGATTAGACATATTATTGATCTAAATCAGACAATATAAATAATAATAACAATTGCTAGAGTTCTTAATGTCAAACGTGAAAAAGCTAATGAAAACATTGCTGCTTATGTAATGTGTCTAGAAGAAAGTGGAACTCTTGTTGTCAAGTTCTTGAGTTAGATGTGTTCTGTTGAGCAGTGTTTACAGAAGGCCTGTTAGAGAGAATCAGAATTACAATATACAAAACCAAACAAATATTTTTTTTTCCAATTAATATCGAGAGAAGATTCTCCCGACAGAATAATAATTGTTTTGCCATTTCTTCACTAAACATTGTGTAGGTTGATGCTATGTGTTCAAATTAATCCAAGTAATTTTCAAGAGTTTCCTCTTTGATGCTAAAGTTATGGAATTTGGAGATGTTTGTTGGGTCGATATATTAGGGTTTACTTTGACTGCTTCTACTTTTGCTAATTCTATCCATTCCTCACTTTCTTTTTGTTTGGTTTCTAATTGTTTTTGTTTGAGTTCTAAGTCTTTTAATTCTTTTTGATGAGCTCGTTGAGCTGCTCTTTCATCTCTTTCTCTTATTCCCCTATATCTGTTTCTAGTTTATCCCTCTCTTTCTTTTCAGCTTTTCTAATTCTAATTCAATAAATTGTGAGAAATTAGTGGAGGGATCAACAAAGGCTATGGCACCTTACCCGAAAATAAAGGCAGCTATCCAGAGAGATGAAAGGGGCAGTCCCCCAGAAGGTTGTGCGCAGGGCTAACTACTTTGTCATATAAAAAACAAATACTGTCCTGAAAGCTTCTACTCACAAGAAAACCTGGACAGATCTCAAAGGAAAACAGCCTTGGCCTGGAAAAGACATGATTTTTGTTTTGCAACATGGAACGTGCAAAGCCTTTATAGAGCAGGTGCGCTAGCCCAACTTACTGAAGTGTTAAAGAAATAAAGGATACCTCTTGTAGCCATACAGGAAACCAGGTGGAAAAACATTCTCAGTACTAAGGAGTATACTATATTTTATAGTGGTGGAAGCATTAACTTAGGTACAGGTTTTGCTGTAAAAAGAAAATGGCAGGTAATGTCATTGGACTTAAACCTGTAAGTGATAGACTCTGCTCACTACGTTTGAGAGGAAAATTCTTCAACATATTATTCATCAATGTCCATACCCCTACTGAAGATGCAGATGATAACACAAAAGAAGCCTTCTATGATGGACTGGAAAGAATTTATGATGAAGCACCAAAGCATAACATCAAAATAAATCCTAGGAGATTTTAATGCAAAAATTGGAAAAGAACCAGCATACAGGCCAACAATTGGCAAAGAAAGCTTACATGAATAGTCCAACAATAATGGCATAAGATTAGTGAGACATTAATAGTTATTCCAAGAATAATTTGTACAAAAAAATCTAAATCTATATTACATAGATCTACGATTTAATGTACTAAAAGAGGAGAGAGAGAGAGAGAGAGAGAGAGAGAGAGAGAGAGAGGGCAGTGACCGGGCGCGCTCTGCGCGCGAGCAGGTGAGGTCACGTCAGTACGTCATCATACGTGCGGATAGACAGCTGCCAAATAATTGACCTGAAAAACTAGGGTCCTGCGATGTAAAGTTTTACCGGAATGTCTATCTGCAACACTAAATTTTAACATGAGAGTATTCACAAGGTAACCTGGATCTCACTCGATTTAACACCCAGAATCAAATAGATCATATACTCATAGATAAGAGACATGGATCGGATATGCTAGATCAAAAGTGTGCAAATTACGGCCCACAGGCCACATGAGACCCGCCTAACTGTTTTATGCGACCTGCGCATACCTACAGAAATTAGGTGAGCTCATAGATTATACATATAAAGAATGCAAATATATAAAAAATAACTAATTTTAAATATCTATATAAATTATTGAAATTTCTGATTCTTATCAGTTATGATGAAGAGGTGAAAGAAATAGTCTCTACACATCATTCTAAAAAGCCTAAACTAAACCTAGCGTAAATTCTTATTATTTGCAATATTTTAAAGATCCAGTCAAAGATTGAAACTCAGAGAAGTACTTGAAGATTTGGAAATAAAACATTCCAATGATCGGTACCACAGTAGTGTCCGCTGGCTTAACATGGACAAGATATTGAGTAGAATATTGGATCTCAAGGAAGAAATTGTTACGTTCCTTGAAGGACATTGACTATGACTTTGCTACTAATATTTCTAATGAAGAGTGGAAGACTCAAACTTTTTTTTTCTTCGGAGGTATTGCACATGAAATGTATGTGCATGCTAAATCTTTTCAAACAAAACTTTCCCATTTTTCCAGGCAAGCAAGTGAAAACAGATTTTGACATTTTCCTTTGCTGAAAGGTAAAACTATTTCTAGTAAGACGGTTTAATTATTTGAATTATTTGATTGTGGAATGGGCTGAATACTTTTGAGGGGACAATGGAGAATATGAACTGCCACATTGGAGGACCAGATCCCTTAGTGAACCAACACTCATTGAAACATCAGAAATAATTAGGACCACAAAGAATCACAAAGCACCAGGAGAGGACCAAATTACAGCACAACTAATTAAATATGGAGGAGAACACTTAGATTCCCAAATACACAGACTAATATCAAGAATTTGGGAAGAAGAAGTAATACCAACAGAATGGGAAATAGCTCTTATAATCCCAATACACAAAAAAAGGATCCAAGCTAAAGTGCTGCAATTACAGAGGAATCTCTCTACTAAATGTGACTTCTAAGATCCTGTCTAGGCTTATAACTAAGAGGCTAGGAAAATACTCAGAAGAAATCTTAGGTGACTAGTAATCTGATTTCAGATCAGATAGATCCACAACTGTGGGTCCACAACCAACAGGCACGATATACAGCTAACCTCTACAATACCTTGCTTATGCCGATGACATTGCCTTATTGGGTAAAGAAACGTCTGACATTGCTAGTTTTTTCACACAACTAGAAGAAGCATCTCGACCAGCAGGACTTGAGGTCAATGACAGTAAACTTGAGTAAACCCAAGTACCCAAATATCACGTCATATAATTTAGATTATTTTAGATTAGATCTAGATCTAGTTGCCTTCCAATCTCCCCTTTCACTAGATCTATTCTAACATATATTCAATACTGGATCTACTCATGATCTAGCATCAATTTTTTTATTCATTTTCACTACTAAAAAAAATTGGTCTCAAATTTGTCAAATGTTAATGAGACAAATTCAACAAATTTATACAAATTGCTACCCAATTTGCTACTAGAAACTCTAGACCTAGATTAGTCTAGTTAACTCTAGTTCTAGATTTTTTCTAGATCTAGACTCTACTGTAGTACTGTCTCTACTGTAACTATCTAGATTCTAGTTTGTCTAGATTACTCGTCTCTAGAAACTCTAGAATACTCTAGATCTAGTACTAGTATAGTCTAGTCGTCTAGGTCTAGTCTAGATCTTGAATCTTCATCTAGTCTATCTCTATAGTCTATATATATATAATTTATTTCGTAGAGTTATTTATTATATAGTAATATACTTATTATATAGATCTAGATCTACTCTATAACTCTACTACTAACTAGATTCTCTAGATCTAGTTACTAGTAGTACTACTAGTAACTAGTAGTACTAGATCTAGTAGTAGTACTAGATCTAGTCACTAATGATAGAGTCTAGATCTTGAATCTTCATCTAGTCTATCTCTATAGTCTATAATTTATTTCGTAGAGTTATTTATTATATAGTAATATACTTATTATATAGATCTAGATCTACTCTATAACTCTACTACTAACTAGATCTAACTAGTAGTACTAGATCTAGTAGTAGTACTAGATCTAGATGTAGTCACTAACTAATCAAAATCACTAGTGTCTAGTCACGTCTAGTGACTTAAGTGACTAGTCTACTACTTCACTAGTACTTACTACTAGAATTACTTACCCCAATCATTATTTATATCCATATTCTACAGCTGAAACATTAATATTCCCATTAGAATCTTATTCATAAGCCTAAATATGTTTCATTTTGAAGGCTTTCAAAAAATCCATTCCAACATGCTGAAGAGATGAGATAATCATAAGCCATGATAAGCACCTAAAAATAGCTTCACTATCGCTCTTCTAGGTCAGAGTTAGTAAAGGTATAAATCGTTATTTAAAAACTAGCAGTGCGTGCGTAAACGAAACAACCCAAAATCGGCGACTAATCGGCGCCTTCGACATAGCGGTCACGCTCTAGTTGTCTACCTACAGTGAAGTCCAGAAGGGCGTAGGCGCCATTATCCCATTGGTGGTTAGAAAGGCTTTTATCTAACTACCAGTCCTGGACGTAGGGCTCTTCACCTCTGTCCTGTCTGAGGCAGGGGCGTAGCTAGGAATTTTTCATCGATTGGGGGCCCTGGGGGCTTGGCCTCTTTGGGGGCCCCTGCAGTTGCTTAATATTAAACTTTCAATGTAAAAAACACTCATTAGGGGGCCCCCCTCAAGTGGGGACCCGGGGGGATTTTGAAATGCTCCCCCCTCCTACCCCCACTTTAGCTACGCCACTGGTCTGAGGGCTCCCAACGGTAGACGGCCATATCGATTGACTGGGCCAGACCGGACCTAGACGTGTACACAGCGCACCGTCCCCGTTCCTGGGCCCCACTCGCTACAAGTGGCCGAGAACAGTGCTAACTTGGGGAGCTTGTCTCATATTCCTATACTGTAACCGCCACTGTTCCGTGCAAGGACCGCCACTCCAGCTAACGAGACACTGATGACGGCCCCCTTGTGGAACGGCGTGACGGACTTTTTGGACATTCGCAACTATAAATTTCAATATTGTAAAAGGAAAGTTTCCCTTTCAGACCTTGCGATCTATGGGGCAGATGATGTTAAGGTCATCTGTTTCTATGGCCAACTTTTAACGAGCAGGGTGTCATGTGGCCAGCACAACGACCAACCGCCTTTACTTTCCCAAATTAAGTCAGGTCACCATTAGATTTGGGTGGACCGAAATTCAAAATCCCAGTCTTCACAAAGCCGAGCGCTTAACCAATATGCCACCGCGCCCCCTCCCCAGTACAAATTTGTTAATTTTTTTTGTTATTGATTCATTTATTTTCTTCGCCAAAGAATAATTGTGCTAAAGTTTCAACTTGATCCAAGAATGGGAATGGGAGAAATGACGTGTTCAAACTTTTTACCAGACAGACAAGATTTGGTATACGCTTTGTAAAAAAACAGGTCTATTGTGTAAGTGATGTGGAATTTTTTTAAAAGTTTCGGACACTTCTTTCGAAATGAAGATCATTCATTCCAGGCCAAACCTCATGCGTGACGTCGGGGGATGACGTCATTGACGACGAGCATTGAAGTGCATATCACTCGAACAGGCGGCCACCAGGGGCGTAGCTAGGAATTTTTCATCGTTGGGGGGCCCAGGGCTTGACCTCTTTTGAGGCCTCCGCATTTTGCGTAATATTTTTTTTTATATAAAAAAACACACTAATTTGGTTGCCCTCCAAATTGGGGGGGGGGGGGTCGTGGGAATTTTCAAATACTCCCCCTCCCCATCCCCAATTGTTTTTACAAAGCTTATATCAACTCTGTCTGTCTGGTCAAAAAGTTTGTAGTTTTTTTTTTTTCTAAAAGTATTTTTTTTTTTAATTTTCTTGTTCATATATTAATTTTTAAGCGATGGGAATTTCAAGTCACTGTCCACTGAAAGAAAACCTAGATAAAAGTCAGCGCTATTGTGTTTCTAGTGCAATGTTTCCCAAACTTTTTCCTTAAAGGAACACTTCGCACGTTCTGAGTATTTAGCGAAACTTTTCGCTTATTTTTTTTTTCATTTGGTAGCCTTAATATGGATTGTGTATGTGTGTGTGTTTATATTGTTACGATCTTCTCTATCAGGCCTTTTGCAAACACTGCCAACAACACAACACATCTAAAACAACTTGACTACAAAAGCTTCAATAAACAAAGTGGCGGTTTAATGACAAATTACATCAACAACAGGCAATAAACACAATTGGCTACACTAACTGAAATGCTTTTCTTCACAACAGAACTGCCTAACTAATCCCTACAAGTCTCTCTAGCTCGCACAGCTACATCGTAGAGGACTCTCAAGGTACTGCACAGTCTTTCTCTTGCTGTCTTGGACTCAACTGTCTTTCTTTACACACGAGTCTCTCCCCCGTAAAGGCTATCTGTCACATGACCTCAGCACAGGTCATACTTGCGTGCACTAGCCCTTGACCTGTGTGATTGGCATGAGTAATGTATGTCAGTAGGCCGCACACACATTAACCCTTTCAGTCCGCCACTAAAGTTACTACAATATGGTGACGGTGGGAAGAGTTTAGCGGTTGTCCCTAATTAACATGCGTAACTAGATTAACACATGTATTTGATTGATAAGGACGTAATTATATTTTTGAGAAACGTCTGTAATTCATAAGATAAAATAAGAAGTATTCTTATAGCAACCCAATTCATTATAGTAGAAGTAAATAAGAGATTGTTACGTAAGACTTTGGTCCTTTTTATAAGATGTCCGGCTAGATTAGGGTCACTTTATACATGCAAGCCCAAGGAGCACAGAAAGAAGGACAAAGCCTTCAAAAGGAGGACAATGAAAATAAAACTTAAAAAAAAAAAGTTTTGCAACTTAGTTAATGAAACGTGTCATTCAATCTTAAATTGCAAAACAACTCATAGGTAGCCTACCCATTTCAGACCTTGCTATTGATAGGGAGGGGTAGATGACGTTAAAGCTCATCTATTTCAATGGCCGACTGTTTCAACGAGGGTTTTATATGACCAATACAACGGTCAACCGCCTTTACCTTCCCCAACTAATGTTAAGCACCCATTAGAGTTGGTTGGACTCAGCAGGGGCGTCCTAGGAATCCACGTAGAATGCAATTTTTCTGTTCTCTAAATGATTTGTGTAGTTCTGGTCACACACATGATTATATTTCACACCTATCTCCCATTCAATTCATCATTTGAGAGTGAGTTTATATGTGATTAAAGCAGAAGATATAAAGCAGTGGTTCCCAAACTTTTTTGTCTCGTAGACCCCTTGCCATTTTTTTCTGGTTTTCAGTAGATCCATTGCTTAACTTGCAAATTTTTTGCAAATTCATAAACATTTTTAAAAAATAATTTCTAAATGTTGTTAGTTGAAGAGTGAAAATTGTAAAACTACATATGAAGTCATATAGAACTATTGCTGGCTGCCTGGTCGTGCGGTTTGCGCGCTGGACTGTCGATCAAACCCTGCCCACTCCCATCCCTCGTCTTCCTGCGGTAGGTTTGGCTTACTTAGACTTAGACTTAGGTCCTCCCGCGCCGTTCGGCGCATTGGGCGGCAAGCTGTCTCCATAATGATCTGTCACTGGCAATGTCTGAAGCCTCTTCCCATCTGGTGTCCACTGTTCTGAGGTCCTCCATGAAGGTGTGTCGCCAGGTAATACGAGGACGTCCCTGTTTGCGCTTTCCTCGTTTTGGCTTCCATGTTATCGCAACTCTTGGTGTGCGTAATTCATTTTGACGTAGAACATGTCCCGCAAACCTCATGCGACGCTCAGTCACAACCTCACTAAGTGTTCGACTCCCAGTTCGGCAAAGGATTTCCTTGTTTGAGATCCGGTCTGTGTAACTGACTCCCAAAATCCGTCTCAGCCATCTCTGTTGAGCCACATTTAGTCTTTTCTCAATTTTGACAGATGACTTCCACGTCTCACATGCATATGTAGCAGTTGGAATGACGATTGTGTTGAGAAGGTGTATTTTTGTCTCGAGTCCAATGGCTTGGCTAGTCCAAATAGGCTGCAGCCTTTGGAAAATGCTCCCTGCCTTTCCTATTCGGCACGCTACATCATGGTAAGCATCTCCATCATTTGTTATGATGCTGCCAAGGTACGTGAACTTGTCCAACTCTTCAAGCTTTGACTCGCCAAGTCTGACGGGGACACCCTTTGCCTTATATCCCACTCGCATAATTTTAGTCTTATCCAAGTTTATGCGGAGGCCAATTTTGGGTGCCTCTCTGTCTAGGCTCTCCGTCATTTCTTGAATGCATTTATTTGTAGCCCCGAGTAGTGCAACATCATCAGCAAAGTCCAAGTCCGTCAATCGGAGTTGTTCATGCCATGGAATACCAAAGGCAGTCTGGTTCATTGCTCTCCTCATTATGTAGTCGATGGCTAGGAGGAAAAGGAAGGGAGATAAGATGCACCCCTGTCTCACACCTGTCTCGATTGTAAAAAACTCTGTTGTTCCCTCTTCTGTTTTAATGCAGCAACTAGACTGACTGTAAAGGTGTCGTAGGATCTGGACGAATTTTTCTGGTATACCGTATTCTCTAACTATTTTCCATAGTGATTCTCGGTGGACACTATCAAACGCTTTTTTGAAGTCCACGAAACTGATCGTTAGCCGTTGTTGGTACTCAAAACTTTGTTCTATGATATTTCGTAAAACGAAAATCTGCTCTGTACATGATCTGCCTCTTCGGAAACCTGCTTGTTCTTCTCTGAGCCTTTCATCTACAGACTGTTGAAGCCGTCTCAACAAAACAGTGCTGAAAACTTTGCCTGGGACAGAGAGGAGAGTAATGCCCCTCCAGTTGTTACAGTCTGCCAAGTTGCCCTTTTTTGGAAGCTTTACAATCACTCCCTTTTGCCAGTCCTCTGGGACTTTTGAAGTTCGCCAACAGAGATTTAAGAGATCAGTCATTCTGTTAACAATGCACTGTCCCCCATATTTTAGCATTTCTGCTGATATCATGTCTAGTCCTGGTGCTTTGTTATTCTTTAGCACTGCAATGGCCATGGTAACCTCCTCAGCAGTTATTGGGTCTGTCTTGACCTTGAGATCATTGTCTGGAGAGGGGTCCTTGAATATGTAAGTTATGTCTGGCGACAGTTGGTTAAGGGTCTCTTTAAAGTGCTCTACCCATCTTGCATCCTGTTCTTCTTTCGTTAACAAAGTTTTGCCTTGCTTGTCTTTTATTGGTGCCCCATGTCCACTCTTTGCTCCAGTGAGATCTCGGACAATACGATGGAGGGTTTTTGTGTCATTTCTGCTTGCAGCTGCTTGTGCCTCTTGTCCCTTCTGCTCAATCCAGTCCCGTTTATCTTGCCGACAGCTTCTCTTTACTTTCAGATCTGCTTCCCTATAGGCTTCTTCCGCTAGGCTGCGATCCTGTGTTTCATTTTTCTGATCTCGTCTACGTTTGGCCTCTTCAACTCTCAAGAAACATCCGAAACATATAAAACAAACATTTATATTGAAATTTAAACCAATTAAAATAACAATTTATATGTATTGCTGGAATCACTAAACACACTGGAAATGTGTTTTTTTTTTTAAGGCTTATCCTCCGTTGCTATGAATATAATGTTTCATATAGGAATTTGTTGTTCTATGAAGTAGTCCTTCCAACATTAAATATTAATTAGTTAATTTTCTTGAAATATCATTGTAAAAGGTTTCGCAAAGAGCAGTTTCTTATGTATTTCTTGATTTTCACGTGTGGCACAAATATTGAATCTGCGGAACTGTTTTCATTAACCTTGGTTTGCTACCCACCTAGCAGACGGAAAACAGAACTCAAACCTTTGCTGCCTTGCACCTATACCCAAACGTGGGAAAGGTTTTGTGGGTCACCCTGTGGAAAAATAAGGAGACGGCGTAGGCGACCATTAGGCAGTTTGTAGCACACAGCGCTACACTATATCAAACCTGTATAGGCCTACCAGTGGTTTGGACTTCTTTGGTGTGAGGAAATGTTTCAATCAGGTTTTTCGTAATAGTGGCAAGCCCTAATCACACTGCACACGTGCGTCGGTATGACTTCCCCCTCCCCTGCATTTTGATAAAATAATTGATGGTATTACTGCAATTGGGGGGGGGGGGTTCTTGTAGTCTCCTTTGTTCAAATGTTCAGTGTGTTCACGTGTTATTAGTGTGTTGGCAATCTTCTGTTAGTTTTTTTTCTCTTCTTGTTCATGTTAATAAAATGGAATTGTATCTTAAACATTTTTGGTTGTAATGGGGTTGTTCCGAATCTCGATCTACTTTTCAAAAAGTCACGCTGTGGCGTGTTTACAGAGGCTAGGCCTTGTTATTTCCATTACTTTTCAACTGCTAATATCATAATATATAACATGCTAAAGTCAACTGAATAAATGTATGAATAGTTCAATTATTTTAAGCGTATTAAAGAAGGAACAACTGCTGCTACAATTAGTTTTTTTTTTGTGTGGTATATCTCAATGTCACTTTACCATTGAGATGTAGGCAGTATAAGCCAACTAGCCTCTGTCAAAAGTACTGATGCAACAAACGATAGCATATTTGGTCTAAACACAGTTAATCTATTTGAATGGAAGTTCTTTTTTTTTAATTTTATTTTATTTATTTAAATTTTTTGTGAAATCTATATCCAATAAATCCAGAAATACGATGTTTACAAACGATCTTGCAAGATAAAAAAAAAGGCTGGTTGTAAACTACACACACACACACACAAAACACACAAATATATATATATATATATATATATATATATATATATATATATATATATTCGCGTGTGTGTGTGTGTGTTTTTCCGGTCCTATCCCCCTTTTTTTTTATAAACTTCAGCTATTAGTTCAACTTATGTATTTCATATACCGATAGTTCCTGATATATTATGCATATCAATGACATAATAAGAATTATTAAAATGTGTGTTGTATAGGCCTACATGTATTAGGCCCTATTATGTTTTTTAAGAAATTCAGTAAGTTACTTTATACGAAATGTTACAGCAAAGTTTAAAAAATGCGTAGACGAAATAGATCTAAAGACATTGTAGGCCTACTTGGCAAGTAACAATGAAAGGATGGGGTAAGACAAATTTGGCCTGTGTTGTAGTCGATCTATAATTATCCTTGACCTTCAGATGTGCTATTTATTCGCTAGACAATCAACCCTATTATGCACAAGGAGACGGCAGTCTTTTCATCATTACAGTTACAGCAACTAGTCGACATATCGAGACACCGACTACACGATAGACTAGGCCTATCTGACCAATCCAACACAAACTAATGGTCAACTCTCCACCGTTTAGCGATCTAGCCTGTTTATTTTAAGGCAGAAAGGGATGGGTGTGGGTGAAAGTGTTACTGTTTTTTTTTCTAGGTTTGATCACCTGAATGCTCTGAGCATATAGCTTTAGTAATGTCAGTGTATGACCTATATGACCTATAGACCAACGCTTCCGAACCATCTGTCAATTGTTTAACTATCTTTTTAAGTGAAATTATAAAATGATGTATATCTTAGATTTTCCTATTATTAAAATATTAACAAATTATAGTTTGGCGCTAATTAATTAATTAAAAATTAAAACCACTAAATATTGTCATAAAACGCTTCAGGTTCCCACTCTAAACAAACAACAACTAAGTACGGGGTGAGATGTAAACAACCACGACGTGACTAGGAAGAAACACCCCATTAGATCATAAGTGATACTATGGTCTATCATCATTATCATCTTTCCTTTGCGTTCCTCATGGAACCTAGGGCCTCAGTAAAAGCACACCACATCCACGGTCTCTTGCTAGTTTTTGATTGGCTTCCCAGCTCTTCCCGGTCCTCTCGGCTTCATCTAGTACACTGCGTCGCCACGACTTTTTTGGTCTTCCTCTACGTCTTATGCCTTGGGGGTTCCACTCTTAAAGCCTGTCTAGCTCTGTTGTTGGTATCTTTTGTAAGGCTGTGACCAATCCATCTCCACTTTATTTCTAAGATCTGCATATCTTAATTTCTCTGTCAACCAATCTCACACAGGTGTTTTTTTTTTTATTTTGTCGTACAGGTATATTTTTAAGATATTTCTCAGACATCTGTTGATGAAGATCAGTACATTTTTTTGGTTGATGCTTCAGTTGTTCTCCAAACATGGTTTATAGTCTATACTACTCTATACCATATATACAATTGCATTTTGTGTTTTCCAAACACTGTCAAAGCCTGTTACCGTTTGTTCAGAAGAGTGGTCATTCCGACGTGACAAACTAGCTATTGATCTGCACTGTCCACAGGTTGTGACGTTGCAGGTCAGTGTTGAGGCTTTTTATAACGAATGGCCTCGGTCATTCTCGAAGTTGAGAGAAGTAAAAAATTATATAACAAGTTCTAGGACACAGAGCAGGTTGACTTCACTTGCTGTTCTATCCATGAGCGATGTTCTGTTGTCACAGATAAATAAATAAAATACTGTAGACATTAATTATAACAATAATACTAACAGAAACTTTGTGTTTATACAAGTAGACATAGAAGACTTTCCTTTTTTTTTATTTCGTAATATCCTTTCCAGTACTTTCTCACAAAAACATTCACAACAAACATTGACGTAATATAAACATATTAGCACAAGCGAAAAACAGCAAACGTTTAGAAATAGATTCACTGGTTTCTGAATTATTTCATTAGAAGACCAAAAGAAAAAAAAGTAAATAAATGTTAGATTGATCTAATATTAATTGATAGACATTAAAATAAACATCGCTAATTATCAATGTAAACTAGTTTTAATTAACTAGATTGGTTAGATTTATTATTACACACAAGATAGATGGCTGCTCGGTCATGTTCTATGCGCTCCACACTGTCGTCTAGACTAGCGGTTCTCAGCCTTTTAAGCTCGGTGACCCCTTTTTACAATTCCTCACTTTGCCGCGACCCCTCCCCCCTTACACACACACAGCAATAGAAGAGTAGACAATAACAATCCATATTTTCGATGGTCTTAAGCGACCCCTGGCAAGTCGTCAATCGACCCCCAAAGGGGTCGCGATCCACAGGTTGAGAACCCCTGGTCTAGACGATCTTGGTCTCGAATCCTGAGACCACCAATCCCCCAGCCGTCACGCGTGAGACCATGACCTCCGTGATTCCATATCGAAGGTGCGGGGAGACAGAATTCCAGTAGTGAAGTTTCAACTTGATCAGAAAATAGGTGCTGGAGTAATAACGTGTTCAGATTTTTTTCCAGACGGACAGAGTCAATTTAAGTTTTGTAAAAAGCCTCTCCACTAGTACAGTATGTCGGGAGAGAGGGGTGTAAGATGTGAGACTGTGTGCAAGTTGTTTTTTATTGTGAGACATGAGAATTGTGTTGTTAACATTTTTTTTATTCAGGGGAGACTATGTGTGTTGGGCCAGAAGTTCGAGTGCTAAGCTGGTCTTTGTTAGGAGCGGGATTCTGTTTGTTTATAAAGAAGTGGTTCTCAAACTGGGTTTTTTTTTTGTTAGGAGCGGGATTCTGTTTGTTTATAAAGAAGTGGTTCTCAAACTGTGGTCCACATACGACCGTGGGGAGGTCCGAAAAAAAAAAAAGAAAATAGTTAACAATTAAAATAATTTCTTCGCTGATAGCCAGTTAATTCGATCGGATAATTCGAATAATAATCGACTCGCCCATCTCTATTGTTTATTGTCTTTTACGAACTATTTTATGACGACCTAGGCAACAGATTTGAAGACACTCTTCACCTGATATACCCTATTGGACTCTATTGAACTCTTTAGCGCGTAGACAAACTCTAGATCCCAATAACAGATTGTAGTGTAACTGAGTTGATTTTCTGCGTGCGTCCAGCGTGTCTGAAGGTCATGGCCATTGTGTATGTGTGTATAGACTGCATCAGTGGTATGCTAGACGTGCTGGTGTCATTCACTGTTTACTGTAGTCTAATTTTGTCGAATAAAGCCATGTTATTGGTATTCTAGTCGTTATCATTTCATTACACAGATCAATCCATACTAATGCAGGAGCAGCTAATTGAGATATCAACACACACACACAATAAAAACACACACACAAAAAGAGGAACTTACAACCAATGTTTGAACAATGATATGAAAGATTCTGGTTTCAAAAATAATTCCAATTTTATACCCTGCATTATGGATCTTTGTACAAAGTTGTTGGCTGATTTCCCGTCTTTTATTTGGATACATTGCCGCCAAGAATCTCATGACATTTAAAAAAAAAAGGACTTGAAATTTGCGGTTGCTATTTATAAAAACATTGACCCGGACACAAATACACTCCTAAAATCTCGTGACAGTTATCCAAGTATTTATTTTAAAACTTACTTTTAACAAAAGTTACAATTTCATAAATCAATCCTTCCCCTTTACTTTTTTTTTTCTACATTTTAAAAATTATCTTACTATGTAGTTCTGTAGCTTTGTCACTTTGAGATTCGAGGGCAAATTTTGACTATTCAAAGGAGTCCCCGGATCAAAAAAGTTTGAGAATCTCTGTTATAGAGTATGAAAGGGATATTATTTTTTCTCTTTTATTTAGTTTGGTTCTTGTTACTGGTAATGATTAGGTCTGTTGACAAATTGTTATACTTTAAAATATTATTACATAAATTGCAATATTAGCCTAGGCGCCCGAGTACTATGTGTGTATGGGTGTATTTACTATCTTGTTATCGGTTTTAATGAGATAGGCCTACTTGTATATGTGAATCGGCTGATCTGTAACTAAATCTAAGTGTGTACTCCATTGGGGAGTGTTGATATAGTCGTCGTTCACATTCAAGCAATCTAGAATGGTCAACCCATGTACCATCTCTTTCACATTTATATGTACTAACCGCTATCAGAATCCTACTCTTTATCCAGTGTGTTGTTGCATTCACCCACACTAAGCCATTTGTCTACACAATACACTCAGCCCATCCGCATCTAAACACACGCTTTAAGGACCAGCACCCGAATTGCTCTTTCTTTTTAAAAGATGAAACGAAGTTAAAATAAAAACATTTGTAATACATGAAATGTCATTTGGCTTGGTTAATAACAAAACATGGATTGATATACATGGCTCCTTCTGTCTCGTAAGACAATGGATGCGCCCAGATGAGTCACTGGCTTTGGTTACGTCTTGAGACGTGGCAGAATCTGGAGTGGCTGATCAAGCCAATTCTGGATCGGCAGAGTTTGCCACAGTTCGAGCATTTATATTCATCTGTCCTAGGGCTCACTGACAGGGCAGCTTTCTTTTTCTTTCTCTTGACCGATGCAGCTTCATTTCTTGTGCATTCAGCAAAGTTCGTACCAGCACGTACACTCTGTTTCCATGCTGTCCGGTCTTGGGCTATCTCTTCCCACATACTTTGGTCGATGCCCATGGCTCTCATGTCTCACTTGCAGACATCTCTGTAAGTTAGTCTTGGGCTATCTCTTCCCACATACTTTGGTCGATGCCCATGGCTCTCATGTCTCGCTTGCAGACATCTCTGTAAGTTAGTCTTGGGCTATCTCTTCCCACATACTTTGGTCGATGCCCATGGCTCTCATGTCTCGCTTGCAGACATCTCTGTAAGTTAGTCTTGGGCTATCTCTTCCCACATACTTTGGTCGATGCCCATGGCTCTCATGTCTCGCTTGCAGACATCTCTGTAAGTTAGTCTTGGGCTATCTCCTCCCACATACTTTGGTCGATGCCCGTGGCTCTCATGTCTCGCTTGCAGACATCTCTGTAAGTTAGTCTTGGGCTATCTCCTCCCACATACTTTGGTCGATGCCCGTGGCACTCATGTCTCGCTTGCAGACATCTCTGTAAGTTAGTCTTGGGCTATCTCTTCCCACATAATTTGGTCGATGCCCGTGGCTCTCATGTCTCGCTTGCAGACATCTCTGTAAGTTAGTCTTGGGCTATCTCTTCCCACATACTTTGGTCGATGCCCATGGCTCTCATGTCTCGCTTGCAGACATCTCTGTAAGTTAGTCTTGGGCTATCTCTTCCCACATACTTTGGTCGATGCCCATGGCTCTCATGTCTCGCTTGCAGACATCTCTGTAAGTTAGTCTTGGGCTATCTCTTCCCACATACTTTGGTCGATGCCCATGGCTCTCATGTCTCGCTTGCAGACATCTCTGTAAGTTAGTCTTGGGCTATCTCCTCCCACATACTTTGGTCGATGCCCATGGCTCTCATGTCTCGCTTGCAGACATCTCTGTAAGTTAGTCTTGGGCTATCTCTTCCCACATACTTTGGTCGATGCCCGTGGCTCTCATGTCTCGCTTGCAGACATCTCTGTAAGTTAGTCTTGGGCTATCTCTTCCCACATACTTTGGTCGATGCCCATGGCTCTCATGTCTCGCTTGCAGACATCTCTGTAAGTTAGTCTTGGGCGGCCCTTGGGTCTGGCTCCCTCTGCTAGCTCAGCGTACATGATGTCTTTAGGGATTTTTCCATCTGGCATGCGAGTGGATCTGGCATGGATTGATAACTATACAAAAATATTACGTTTTTTTTTTCTTCACTTGAAAAAGAAAATGACTTGCTCCACCTCCCCCATTTAGTCAAGAGCTCGCACCTCCTATCGCGAGCTCCGAATTTACGGCTGTGCTACACAAACTCACAAATATGTATATATTTTTTTTAAAACTAAAATTACACATTGAGTCACTATCTCTTCTGTAGAGGTCTAGTAGCAAGGTAATGTAGGTGTTATCCCCTGGAGTTACACATGAACAGGGCTAACGTAACACTAACGATTAACATGGCCAGGGGAAATGTCCCTTTAATGGGTGTGTGTGTGTGGACAATGAAAACTCTGGTTGGACCGTTATAATTTTTAAAAATATAATAATCTTACAATTAAACATTGCTTTTGAAGTTTTATTTTTAATACATGTTGTGGGAAATTACCGCAAGTATTCAAGAGTTGTATACATAAGAAACCATAAACATAATCTTTTGAGGAAATATAATTTACAGTGAAATCACAGATTTAATTACAAAATAATATTTGGACCGTTAAATTGAAGCATTTAACAAATAACCCTTATATTTTAATGTTTCCAGTGATATATAAATAAAATATAAATACAATTTTTAAGTAAATAATTTTATGTTAAGTCAAATTTTCGAGAAATTCTGGCTGTCATCCAATGGTCTGTAAAGAGAAAGTAGCAATGTTAAATTAGTCTAGTTCTTGAAATATTGATAGTAAAATTACGTTTATTTTATAGTTAAGTTGTTTTCAGTTCGTTTACATCGGTTATAAACTGAACAGCTTGCCAGTAGAGATCACAATAAAATAAGAAGACGTGTATTTCTATTGTAGACTGTGTGACTTAGAAGTAGTCATACACACCGCTTAGTTAAGCAGCTCGAGGTCATTCTTAATATGCATCAGGAAATTGTTTTTTCGAAGGATTTAAAATTTGAGTCGAATAGAATGGACCTCACTTCCCAATCGTAAACAAACAACATTTAGCCACGTGATAATATTGATAAAATATTGAAAAAACTGTCAGCCTGTGTGTATTACGTAAGTTGTATAGAAGAGATAGAGAATCACGTGGCTAAATATTGTTTGTTTACGATTGGCGAATAAGGTCCATTCCTTTAACTGAGCGCCCTAAGTTAGTTTGGAAACATTCTCATACACATGTATTCCCTTTGCCCATTCCATTATTCTATAAATGAGATTGGACCCTAGTGCACTAAGCATGTTATAACATTAAAAACGCGCAATGCAAAATTTTTTGTGAAGGTCTTTATAGAATAGTAATAGACATACTAAACAGTAGTAAGGGACGAGTCGATTATTTTTGAAGTTATCCTATTGTATAAACTGGTTTTTAGAGAAGAATTTATTTTAATTGTATAGTTTTTATCTTTGTATGGAACTTCTTTCGTCACGTGGAACCTTGAGATCCCGGGAATACAGTATGAAAAACACTGAGTTAAGTGTTATGTGAAATAACAATGCTTGACTAGTCACCTTTTTTGAAGTTTAATGTACAGCAACACAGCTAGTTTCTAAATGCTAGCCACGCGAGCGAAACTCGTGCACTAAAATCCTAGCCTATAGCACATAATAATAAAAACACGACCCAAAATACACGTGTCGACATGGCGACTTGAAACATTTGACCGTATAGGATCATCACACACATGCGCATAAACACAAATACAAACACACACACAGATACGAACAAATGAAATTATTTCTTATGAACAAAATCATGTTTTGGTTCTATGATGAACTAAGAGAGACAGAACAAAAATTGATAATTGAAGAGACCAAGCAGTACACGTGCCCTAGACTGTTGAACCGCTGGGATACAACACATGATCTGTCGACCATCTTTCTCCATTCCTCTCTATCTTTTGCCTTGGCTAGAATCTTTTTCAATTACAGGCCCGTCCATTCATTTACGTTGTCTTCCCAGAGTCTCATCGCTTTCTCTATCTGCTTTTTTCTTTTTTCCTGGTACTGTTTAATAAAGGAAGGTCTTTGCAAGAAATGGGACCTTGTGATATGGCCATAAAGTTTAGTTTGAGTTGTTGTTTTTTTTACAGTTGTAAGCAGGTTGTCTTGGGGTCCAATCGCCGTTGTGATCCTAATTCTTATCGGTTCTTTTGTGATGCTGTCTTTGTATGAGATGCCTAGGATCCTTGTATATTAAATGTTTACCATCTCAATTTCATTGATAGGAGCTTCCTCTCTAGTTCCGCAGTCAGCGTCCAAGATTCACACACATAAGAATGTGGCAGTGACCAGGGAGCGTGTCGGTCTGAATTTTTTTTGTTGAGGGCTATGCCTTTGTCTTTTTAAGTTGTTTCGCGTTTTTCAGATGCAGCTGCCATTTTTCTCCACATTTCTTCACATTCCCATATTAACATTCTTATCTTCACAATTTCATTTCCACATTCTTATATTCACATTCTCATATTAACATTCTTGTCTCCATTTTTTCATCTCTACATTCTTATCTTTGCTTTCTAGTCTTCACTCTACATTCGATGTTTTAGTTTTTAATACATGTAATAAAATGTGATTGAAAAGTTATTAACTTTTAATTTAATGTATCAACTGAACAAAATAAATAAGTATTTTAAAATCATTAATAATGCAATGCAATGCAACGCGCACTCTATTCAAACTCTTTCAGCATCCATTGGGATTCGCGTAGGCTACCACACTTTGGAAAAACTGTGTTAGAAGAGACAATTTGCTGGTCGAGTCTAAATGAAACATTGAGGAATGTGTATGACCATTTCAAAAAGTGTAACAATTACAAAGTTGTTTTTTTTTTTTTAGGGAGAGATCGTTGACCTTAACACCCTGTAGACTAGACACGTTAGTCACGTGATTTAACTTTTATTACACTGTGCTAAATGAGGGAAATAGGAAAGATGATGACATTGACCTAATTCGTGTTGGGGTGGGAAAGTATCACATAACAAGAAAAAATCACTTTAAAAAAAATAAAGCTTATATTTAGAATAAGTGTATCAATTGTTTTGTATTAGTCATGTAATCCAATTTGTAATAGATCTAGATTTTTCTAGACTAATAATAATAATAATTCTAAGCGATTAGAAATATATGTGAGAATTACGTGTGCAGGCTTTTTACCAGCAGACAGAGTTGATATAATCTTTAAAAAAAAAAAAAGAGTTGACCTTCCATCTTTTAACAAAGACATCCAAGTGGCTACACATTTTTTTCAAATAAATTTACTAATATCTAAATCTGCAAGCAATAAAATATATGTTTGAGAAAATATCTATCAGCATTTAAGAAGGCCTTTTGTGTGTCTATGACATTCGACAAATATAATATAATAATACAATAGATCTATAATTTTCATTTGGGGAGAGTTCTATTTTTAGAGTTCGAACCAAGTTTCTTAAATTTTGTTAACAGAGTATGACGTAGATAAATCAAAAGAGACTCAATCGGATAGGGAATTATCTAATTGGGAACAAGAAAAGGCGATAAAAATGGCATGTGTTAAATGAAAAGGGCTTTTGTTTGACTTATTGTTATAAAACTTTTTTTTGCTGTTGGTGTACTTGGTGATGGTCTTGGCTACCACACTGACAGCGTGCTTGGCCAACTCACCAGGAAGGAGGAGACGGGCCGCAGTCTGGATCTCAGAGATGTGATGGTGATGTGTTTGTTGTGGTGCGCCAAAGAGGTCATTGAGTTCATGAGGAGATATCATTTTTTATTGCTTCACTCTTACGGTGTCTGTTTAGCTTTGACACGGCCTAGTCCATAACTATATGACAGTCACTGGTACAGTTATATTTGTAAGGTGGTCCTTTCGAAGTAAGCCTATTTAAGAACGGAGGCCCCTTTGATTGAAGAACTATTCAAAATAGTGGTGACAACCACTGCTTGGTAGACGTCATTTATTTGTAGGCAGCATGAGTGAAAGAGGTACTTGCAAGACGATTATCAACTTCTTTAATGCATTGGTTCAGCAGTTACCTTCACATTTGTATTTAGCTTATTTATGGGCGACATGTAGCTTCTTTAATGCTACAAAGGAATACAAGACCTAGCTACCCCACCTAAATGTCATTGAATTACTTCCTAAAACATGGGATCTATTTTATTTTTAGAATGCACTTTTCTTAAATGAAACGAAAAAAAAAGACATCACAACTAAATTCAATCATTTCTAGTTTATTAGCTTACAGGCCTATTAGTTTATAACAAGTCAAGTTCAATGCCTAGAAACCCATCATTTATTAATGATTGTCTTTAGAATAATCATAAAAGATTTTAAAACCATATACACACATCACACAATACATAATAACCATTTGCAGCACTAATTGACAACAAAAACAACTGAATCATAGTCCTACAAATAACAAGAAATAAAATGATTGTAGGAATCAGGAGAACACAAAAGAGTTCTACTGTCAATGTACAAGTGTTTGAATGGATTAGTAACAATTATGAATAATAATGTAATATAATATATACAAAACTGTTTTTTGTTTGTTTTAATGTACTAATCACACAGCAAATTTAAAACTTACTCAACAAGAAAGGCTTTAGCAAAAAAAAAAAAAAAAAGCCAAAGAGTGCTACCAAATATAATTTGTAAAAAATAAGTATTAAACAGATGTTCACTCAGCTTGTTTGGTTTCTTCAGACTTATAAAATGAGAAGCAAGACAAACTAAATGTAAATAAAACAAACCAAAAAGCAAACATAAAAAAAAAATTAATTAGAGGTCCACAGAGGACATTTTTGTCCCCCCCCCCCCTTTCCCCTAAAATTTTAACAACAGTAGTAGATATGGCAAAAAAACCCAATTGTTTCATGATTTTCCTGTCATTAATGTTTTGTATATTTGAGAGTGCAAAAGTCAAACAAAAGCATCAAATAACATGAACTCTTTTCAATAAGAGGTAGAATCAAGGTGATAGTCCAGCCAGCGAAACCAATGTTTTGATGAAGCAAGTTTTATCCAGCAAAACTTGAGTTTGTCTAATGAATGGAATAGTGACAAAACTATGTGGCCAAATTAAACAATTATAATCTGGGCATGTATACAAATGTCACTGGTAAACCTTAAGACCAGTTCCAGACAAACGAAGCAATGTGTGTGTTAAAATAAATAAAAGGATCTATACAAAGAAATAAACACTTACAAATGTATGAAAGAAGAGTAATAAGACACAGAAAAACTGACATAAAAAAATTCATTAGTAAAAATCAATAAGATATTGTAATATACAATATTTAACTTTTTTTTTTTTTTTCAGGTTATGTAGTAATAAATGTTTCTATGACAAAATTTTTTTTTTTTCAGATTGAGAATAATTCAATTTAGAGATGATGACAATGAAAATTGATCTATTAAAAAAACAAAACAAATTTAAGTCTCAACAAAAAATATTTTTTTTTGTAGGACCGAATGCTGTATTTCTAATAACTAGAGGGCACCCCCCCCCCTCCCCGAAAAGAAAACTTGAATCTATTTTTTTCTTTCTGTTCTATCAACATTTTAAAAAGCCTACAAGTTTGTTTTTTTTGGCCTATCAAAAGTTGGTCAGGAAATAAAATCATGCATTGCTTAAGAAAAATGTGGACAAAACTCTCAAGGAATGATTTAGATCAGCGCTGCCCAACCTTTTCCAGCCTGAAGGCTGAATTTCTAATACAGGTCATGGGCCACATTTAAAAACAAAATGAAATTTGCCTCTGCAGTTTGATTATGCACTATGAGCAGAAGCTTCAAAAGCCAAACAGCACTGCACCATGGGCCCTATGCTGGGTATCACTATTTTGGATTTTGGATGCATACATGCTTTTAGGAATGCAAAAATAGACTTGAAAAAATGTGCATCTATTTTTATTCTTGTCTCGGAATGACAATAGTAGTTACCATGTTATAAGATACATAAAAAAACAACTTTTTTAAAAACGTGATATGTTAATTTTAAATTATTTTTGATATTTTAAAGATTTGATAAGATATTGTCATTAAATAAATAAACTTGAGCTAAACAAATAAATGTAAAATAAGCAAAGATGAAAATGAGGAGAAAAGAAGCAAAGAAAACTGCCAATGAAATCATTGTTTGTAGTTATTTAAGAGAACTCTTCCCCTCTTGAAAACATGCACTGGCTGAAAATCCCTTTCATATTGGCTGTTAGCAATAGTCATCAATAAATACTATTTTCCTGTGCTTTAGCTTATTACCAATATGCAATAGTTCCTTGTACATTGGCTAAGCCAATATAGCTACACTAAGTGCAGCAATCGGCCACGCAAACCTTGAATGCAATCAGGTTTTGAAAATGAGTCATCTTAAAGTTCAAAGGAAATTAAAGGAAATGCTCATTTTTTTTTAAAGAGACAAAAGTTCCTAGTGGCTGGCTAATCAAACAGAGCTCCCAATAAGCAAACAACGCCCAAGTGGACTTATTAGATATTTGAAATACAAACTACTGCACCTGGTTAAAATTCATACTGATGAATTCACTCAGTTTAATTTTTATTGTGTGTTTTGAGATCAAACACACACACACATAAAAAGTTGACTATTTTCAATAAAAAGAAAACCATAAAAACAACAAACAAACAAGCAGCTCTATAATCACAATTGAAACTTGTAACCAACTTTTGAAGAAGCCTATCACTAACTTCATCTTTTAACATACAGTATTTATGATTAACAGGTTACCTTTGTAAAGAGAAAGTAGGCCTCAATTTTGGTAGACATTTATGTTTTTCAAATACAATAATAACAAACTGTCTGTTTGTTATGTCAGCATTGAAATAAAGGTTTGGCACCACTGAACTCTTTCAAGTCTAATCAATAAAGGTTAGGCTTCAGTGATACTTTGTTGACACTCTTTCAAGTAGAAGCAGAAACTTTTGAATTCACTCAAGAACCTGAAGCTACAACAAATGGCTTTTATTTCTCCAAGGAAAATTTGATGCACATTTTTGAACTAAGTTTAATACTGATAGATAAAAATATGTATAATTGTCTTTTTTTTTATAATAGAAGAAATAGAAAAATCAAGATTTTACTAACATCCTACAAGATTGGCTAACATCTCATTCTACCAAGAAGCAATTATTTCATAGAATTTGACTATTAGTTTTTGACAATCTTCTTAGCATTTCAAACTGTGGTCAGGCCTAGATGTACATGTGGATGGTAACTTCTTCGCTGTGTCTTGAGTATTCTAACAATTAATTTCAACTAACCAAATGAACACAGAGGCAATGCCAACAATATAATGAGACAATCAAGTGTGTTGGCGGTTCAAACATTTAATCTAATAATGAAGGGAATCTGTCTGTCATCGCTGTCACTAACCAAATAATTAAGTCCAAAACTTCTTGATAAACAAAACTTGACTGTCTCCAAAGACACTAGCATTATGAACTGTTTTCATTTCATATCGAACTCTTTTGTTTTTACTATGACATTATTGTCATTATATAAAACTTACTCAAAATACACAAAACAAAAAAAAACTTAACTTTTATCTGCCTCATTTGATATTGTAAACAAGTGAAGCCTAACAAATTCCTTTGACATATCACTATAGAAGTAGTGAATTCAGCACTAAATGTTAAGACATAACAAAGAGCTTAGCAATAAAATACTCATGAGGGGAGAATGCCATAAAATTTGTGCTGATGTCAGAAATAGATGATTCTAAATCAAAGGAAAATATCACATTCCATAGCTTAAATGTAAACAAGAAAAGGAAGATAATCCAAAAGTAAAGAAAGAGAAAAAAAAGTGAACAAAGAGAGAAAATAAATATCTTTGTTTAGAAGTATCAGTCAATGCCTTTAGACAATAGAAGGAAGTTAGTGTATAAAAAAAGTTTGGTCTCATTTGGTCTCACTTTTAAAACAAAGTGCAATGAGAGACAAAAACACTCATGCAATTTCAGACAGCCATTCACACGACTGTTGAATGTATAATTTGTGACATCTTGCTAATGTTGTAAGACTTGATACAACTAACAATTTGTGTTATTTTTGAACAAAATGACTAGTATTAAAATGTTGTTGATGTTATAATCTATTTCTGCTGTTGGAGCTGATCTCTGAAGATTTGGTATTAATAATTACCAGACATATTAAGAAATTATTTCAGAAGTGAAGCCATTTAATAAATGACATATTGAATAGGATTCCCTAAGATGAAAGAAGTAATAAAACTACATAGTGGGGAAAGTGACTATAGAGATGGCCTACTTATAGATAGGTCAATCACAATGAATTGAAGCTAGACTGGGTTTAGCATAAGGAAATAAATCATTACTAGTTTACTGCTTGATTTAAACAAATGGCAAAACAGCGTAAATGGTAGTCTATCCAACTTGATGGATGTCCAAACAAAACATTGTAAATGGTTGTCTAACCATTTGTATCGATGTCCGAATGATGTTTATCTAGCACAGTTCACTGAACACACTAATTGTAAGTGATAGAACTGATGACTTCTGTCTGGAGGAAATAGAACTAAGAGAAAAACTACTACCAGTGCGTACTAGTTTCTAGAGATCTGGTTTTGTGTATAGTTGATGAGACAGTCATGTCAGAGCATTCATCAGAACTTGAACTAGTTTCTGTATCACATTTCTAAAATGAAATAAAAATATAGTGAGTAAGTGAAGCAGAATTAGAGTTACTTAGAGCTAATAGTGAATAATAAAAAATATTTGAAATTATTCATACTTTTTATATACAGCTATTTGACTGCAGAATTACTTAATTTTTTCCACGTTTACAGAGACAGCAGCTCATACATTATAGACCTCCCCCACCCCGCTGATGATGGGGCAGATAATGAAAAAAAAAACTACACTTGAATTGACTGGCAGAAGAGACAGATGTGATTAAATATCCACTGTTGAATCTGCATAACATGTAGTTCGCAATCTCAGAGTTTTCTTGAATCAACTGTATCTTTTGACCCACACATAATTCAGTTCTGTAAGCATCTCTGTCTGCAGCTGCACATATTGGGCAAGATTCTACCATATTTGACAAGTGTGTCAACAAAAAAGCTTGCTTTGGCATTCATACTTTTCTGGCTTAACTAATAAAATGCAATGCCAGCATGTAAAACTGATAAGTTGCAGTGAATTCAGAAACAAAACAACATGAGATTCTGTACACTCTAGAATACACTTGATTGGCTTTCTGTGAGTACAAGATCAACTACAGGGTGGCCATACTTTGTCATTTTTGAATTTAGAACAAAGATATGCTCTTGTACCTTAGTGAACTGATCACTCCATGTGACCCTCTAAGAGCCTTGCTTTGGGCTAAACACTTCTAGTTTTGCCAAGTTTCTTCCTCAAAAGTTGAGGGTTTTTTTTTCAGTGCATGCAAGCATTGACCTTAGACAAGCAACATGCTTCATTACACTCAAAAAGAAAATTTTGACTTGTCTGCTCAAACCTTTTAAAAAATTGGTTTGTCAATTTTAACTTTTTTCTTTAAGCCATGTTATCACAACACCTTGAGCCTACATTATGTGTGTTAACAGCGCTATAGAAATTGAAGATTTTTTTTTTCAAATGATTTTGTTCTACTAGATGCGCGTCTTTCATGCAATAGATAAACCTTGGAGGTGTGAGGCCCCTAAAACCACAAGGCCCTTGGCAGTCACCCACACTTTGAACCATGCTGGGGCAGATGATATAAAGGTCGCCTTGTTTCTATGACAGATGGTTAACAAGTGTGTTAAGTGGCCAGCACAATGACCAACTGTCTTCTGTTTAGAAGCCAAACACTCACTCTGCCACCATGCCCCCCAACCTATACTTTAGCCCTCTTAATTTTCTTTTCTATAACGAGGCAGTGTTTGCTTTTAAACTCTCTAATTAGTTGCATGAATGTTTTCCTTCTTTTCCCCACATTTCTTCTATTTTCTTTTGAGCAGTACGCTACAACAGACATAGCTGTACATCTTTTTAAGGAAAGTTTTCATGAAAGAGAAGTACAGATGGCACAAGTTAGTATACCCCAACCTTTCACATTTTAACATGTGCTTTTACTTGAGGAAAAATATGCAGTATATGTTCCAGGCCATTTCAGTGTAGCCTCTTGATGTTCAGAGATAATGCCTCTTTCTATTTTATTTAGTTTTTCAAATGTATTTATCAACAACTGGTTGGAGTGGAAAGCAGGGCTGCCTGGTCATGTGGTATGCGCCCTGGACAGTTATTCCAATAATCACTGGTTCAAACTTTGCCCGGTGCCATACCCCATCATCCTGCAGGAGGTTTGGAAAATAATCTTCAAATTTGAAGGTACATCCGAAACAAACAAAACTAATAGTTCCTACTTACTTCAAATATTCTGTCAGGGGAGTTGACTTTATTCCTCATCTTCCTGACAGTCTTCTCCCTGTCGGACAACCCATCAGGTATATTTGTAAACTTTGTCAACTCTGCTTGTAAATTTTCTGCACTACCCGTAGACAACAAGCCATTATCACCACTGCCATCTTGATGACCAGAGCGATTGCTAGTCATGTCCTCCTCAGACACCTTCAGAACTGAGAGTTGAGTGAGACTGATGACAGGGAGGGTGGCTACTTGATTCATCATCCTCACTAACGTCTCCTACTTCTTCTGAGCATGAATCTTCAGAGTGCTGTGGGGACAGTTCAAAATGGTGTGATCAAAACATACAGTTGTCATTTAGTTTGAAGTTATAATTACTGTGGATGAACTTATTTTTTTAACATTTAAACATTTGTCTTTAAACCTAATCTAAATTTTTCTTTAAACCTAATCTAAATTTGTCTTTAAACATAAAATCTCATCAGTTTTCTTCACAGATTTTATCTAAAGAGAAGAACTGACTCTCGTGTGGAGATTTTGATCTCCCATTGAGCGCCTCCCCAGGTGGCGGATAGGGGAATGCCCTCCAGATATGGTGGGTACCGGGGAAATAAAATACCCGGGGTGGACCAAAATCAAACCTGCTGCCTTGCAGGAAGTGGAGGGATCCACAAAGGCTAGGGCACCTTACCCGAAAATAAAGGCAGCTATCCAGAGAGCTGAAAGGGGCAGCCCCCCAGATGGTTATGCACAGGGCTAACAACTCTGTCATATAAAAAATACTGTTACGAAAGCTAATACACACAAGAAAACCTGGACAGATCTCAACGGAAAACGACCTAGGCCTGGAAAAGGACATGATTTTTGTTTTGCGACATGGAAGTGCTAAGCCTTTATAGAGCAGGTGCGCTAGCCCAACTTACTGAAGTGTTAAAGAAATATAGGAAATCAGGTGGAAAGACTCGGACATTCTCAGAACCAAGGAGTATACTATATTTTATAGTGGTGGAAGCACTAACAACTTAGGTACAGGTTTTGCTGTTAAAAAGGAAATGGTAGGTAATGTCATTGGATTTAAACCTGTAAGTGATAAACTCTGCTCACTACGTTTGAAAGGAAAATTCTTCAACATATCATTTATCAATGTTCATGCCCCTACTGAAGATGCAGATGATAACACAAAAGAAGCCTTCTATGATGGACTGGAAAGAATTTATGATGAAGCACCAAGCATGACATCAAAATAGTCCTAGGAGATTTCAATGCAAAAATTGGAAAGGAACCAGCATTCAGACCAATAATTGGCAAAGAAAGCTTACATGAAGAGACCAACAATAATGGCATAAGATTTGTGGATTTTGCATCAGGAAAAGGAATGTCTATCAGCAGCACAAAATTCCAAAAAAAGAATATTCACAAGGTAATCTGGATCTCACCTGATGGCAACACCCAGAATCAAATAGATCATATACTCCTAGATAAGAGACATGGATCAGATATACTAGATGTAAGAAGTTTCAGAGGAGTAAATGCTGACTCAGACCACCTAATAGTAAAAGCTAAACTTAGACAAAGAATAAGTACCATACACAATTACCAAAGAAAGAGAGCACAGCAATATGATAGTCAAAAACTCACAAAGGATCCACTTGTTGCAGAAACTTATAGAATGGCACTCCAAACGCAACTGACAACATTAGAAAAGGACTGCGAAAATAACATAAATGAGCATTGGGAAATAATAAAGCATGCTATCAAAAGAACAGCAGAAGAGGTAGTTGGACTTAAACCAAAGAACGAGAAAATAGGGTGGTATGATGATGAATGCAGACAAACTATAGAAGAGAAGAACAATGCCCGAATGATAATGCTACAGAGAGAAACCAGAAACACTAGACAGCAATACAATGAAGCAAGAAGAAGGGCCACAAAAGTTGTAAGAAAGAAAAAACAGGAATGGAAAAAGTCCAAGATTACTCAAATAGAGGAACTAGCAAAGGAGGGAGACATGAGAGGAATGTATATGAAAATTAAAGATGAAAAGAATGGATTTCAAGCTAGATCACACATGTGTGAGAACAAAGATGGTCAGCTTATTACAGAAAACAGCAGGGTCATTGAGAGATGGGCTGAATACTTTGAGGAGATCCTAAATACCACTGAAGATGGAGACAATGGAGAATATGAACTGCCACATGGGGGACCAGATCCCTTAGTGAACCCTCCAACACTAATTGAAACATCAGAAATAATTAGGACCATGAAGAATCACAAAGCACCAGGAGAGGACCAAATCACAGCAGAACTAATTAAATATGGAGGGAAAGACTTAGATTCCCAAATACACAGACTAATATCAAGAATTTGGGAAGAAGAAGTAATACCAACAGAATGGGAAACGGCTCTTATAACCCCAATACACAAAAAAGGATCCAAGTTAAAGTGCTGTAATTACAGAGGAATCTCTCTACTAAATGTGACTTATAAGATACTGTCTAGGCTTATAACTAAGAGACTTGGAAAATATTCAGAAGAAATCTTAGGTGACTACCTAAGAAAATACCAAGAAAATAATATACAAAACCATAATAAGACCAGCAGCAATGTATGGAAGTGAGACCTGGACATTGACAAAGACATCTGAAAATTTACTTAACACTTGGGAAAGAAAAATTCTTAGGAAAATCTATGGTGCCATACAGGATGAAACAGGGTGGAGGACAGCACTAACCATGAGTTATATCAATTATATGAAGACCCACCAATAGTGAACGAAATAAAAAAGAACAGACTACGTTGGGCAGGTCACCTTGAAAGAATGTCAGATAACAGAGGGGGGGAAAATCGTATACAGGCAGAAACCCAAAGGCAGGCGACCCAAAGGCAGACCCTGAATGCGATGGATAGATGATGTGGAAGCAGATCTGAAGCAGCTTGTGGTTAGGGCGTGGAGACGAAAGGCCCAGGAGAGATCTGAATGGAAGGATGTGTTAAAGCAGGCCAGAGCCCTCCATGGGCTGTAGCGCCACTGGGATAGATGGATGGAAGAACTGACTACTAAGTAAGTATGGCTTCTTAGCAGTGTGGTCTGTGCTTTGGTTGTCATTACAATGGCCCTGGGTTCAAACCTGTCATCCTGCAGGATGTTTGAACTAGGAGGTAATATGCTAAATTTCTGAAGAAAATATATATAAAACAAAACTAACCCAAGACTTATAATTTATCTAAATTATGTTAAAGATTTTAAAAATATTTCATCAAATAATTTCCTGGCTCAGAAAGTGGTCAAAACATTTTCTAAGTTGGCCCAGATTGTTAACAATTTGTCTTGTGCAATCCCAAGCTAGAGCTTATAAAAATAATGAATGATGATAACTAGAACAAAGTATTATGTGAATGAAATCTTACTTCACAGAAACTATCTGATATAAACTTTTCACAGGTAAATTATAAGTGAGTCTGGTGTGAATGTACATTTTGGTTTTCTATAGTTATAATGTTTTGTTTGAAGTAATGCACAAATTGTAAGACAAGTGTCTTTACAGATAACAAAGATTATTATTATTATTTCATATCCACTGTACATTGAACACTAAAACATTTGGCAAGAAAATATAGAATGTTTCATTTCTGACAATTTTTCTCACATAGCCAAATAATTGTGAGGTGGAAGGAAGCATCATCTTTAGGGTTTAATCCACAAAAGTGAAGGGGGGCAAGAGATCCTTTTTAATACCACCAGTTTGGAACCTACACATATGAGAAAGGCTCGACCCTTTAAAAGTCTTCAGAACAGGCAGCAGATCAACTCCAGCAGTAGCTCTAAAGTCTGACAATCACAGCCCTTAAACCAGACAAGCATGCAAGAACCATGTAAGCAACAGCTCATTGCTATCCCCAAACAACCAACTAGCATATCACCAGTTAGCCTGCAGAGGCCAGCGACTGTCAGATGTTTCACAATGTTAGCTCTTTTCAAAACATTCAAGAGGGTAAACTCCCTCAAGTTACCAGAAGGCACCAACTGGAGTTTGGCAGGCAATGTCCCCCATAGAGGAAGAAAGTAAATTTGCATACATTGCAAATACAATAATTATTCAAAGGAAGTATGTAATCATTTAGATTTGTCATGTTCAAATGAAAGTTTCTAGATACATGTCTTATAAAGACTGCTTCTCCTCTTGTTTGTTGGGTGGTGAGGGGCAAAGCCTACATACATTTGCAATAATTCGCCTTGATATCCCTGCTACAATTGAAAAGACATGGCAATGGATTTAATATTTAACAAATTAATCATATTTTCATAACTCATGAGGAGCATTTTCACCTTCAGTTTTTTTTTATTTCAAGTGTTGTTGTTTTTTACAAACCAGATGAAATAAGAAAAATGATACAAACATAAAAATCTATCATCTGTGATTTTATAAGTATCCCACTAACAAACCATATAGGCTGAAGATAAAAATTCATACGAGGTTGTATAACCTTACAGACTTGAGTGTTTAATCTGACCGCACCAGGAAATTATCATTTTGGTGCTAATAACTGGCTGGTCCAATTACACGGTGACTGGTTATTTCATCCCTCTCACTTTTGGTCAGATCATTCCCAATTAAAAATGTTTTTAGTCATTGTATAATTGTATAATTGTGTTGTTAAGGGTTTGCCTTTAAGCACTCATTTCATATAATATATAAATATTCTTATTTAGAATATTTTTTTTTTTCATGCTTTGAACATGTTATTATAGTGTTTATAGTGTTCCCCCTATATATTGTAATGCAGGGTTTGTATTTAGTTATATAGTTTCTGTTTGTTGTAGGGATGTCAATATTATCCTGTGCATATTGGGTGATGTAATGATAAAAGGCCAAGGCGTGGTGGAAGTGGGGAAAATCTTTTTAGAAATAGAAGTACAATTTGAATAATTATGATCAGGCCACTCTGCTCTCATAAATTATCATCAAAGGCCAAGGTGTGGTGGAAGTAGTGTAAATCTTTTGATAGATGAGAATAGTTAGAATACTTATGACCATACCGCAGATAAAGTATCACCTGACTGCCATCTTTCACTTTATCTTTCTTTGTCAAACTTTTTTTCTTCATTATGTGCGTGTCATTTCAAACCCTATTATATAACATTTTATTTATTCTAATAAACGCTGACTTCAAGACATATGCAACACTGGCCGAGAAATTAGGAACAATGTACAGCAATAGGAACCAAAAGATCTTCTTCTGTACCTACTATCAATAGCCTATCTTATTGATTTCAATTAACAAGCAAAAACAATTTTTATATTGACATTATACTTTATTCTTGTTTATTAATGTGTAATTATTATATTTATTATTATTATACTTATTATAATTATTATATTATAATGTGTAATATTAAAAATAAATATATGAAATATTGTTAATTTCATACTTTTATAATTTGATGGATTAGAGAATGAAATGACTAGCGGATGAAATGACCATGGGATGAAGTGACCAGGGGATGAAGTGACCTGGAACCAATTAAATGATTATTCTATGTGATACAAGAACACTTTGGCACTTCAGTCCTGATTAGTGGACTGGTGTTTAACCTTCGGTTCAATGAAATTTATATGGTTATGTCTTTTATTATCAAGATGGGGATTATTACCGCTGACACTGTGTGGAATAAATGAGTCATGATCAAACTACAACTTTGGAAGACTCCCACTGACACAGTGTGGATCAAAGTAACAGGGAAGTCAGGATTTTACTAAGATCAGTGTAGATAAGACCTACATAACTACACAACAAAAATGGTCATTTAACATTGATACAATATTTTACTATACTAACCTTTGTATTTCTAAACTTCTTCGGAGCATTGGTCTTCTCTGGTGACTCATTTCTTTTTTCTACTCCACTTTGGAAACAGTTGGTCTCTAAATTTCCTAGCGTATTGTATCCTCTAATGTTTTCATAACTCCTTCCCTCCATCAAATCAGATTCAAGAATCCTTCTGGAGGGGCTTCTATTCTTCTGTCCCCTCATATCCTGACTGCTATGTACACGTTTAAAGCCAGAGTTGACAGCCAAAAGTTGATTATTGACAGTTGTATTGTTGCACAGACTGTGTTTTGTTAGAGTTGGTAGTAGGACTGTCTTGGAGAGATTCCTCAAGTTGACCAGATGTTAAATGACAACTTTCAGTGGCTGAGCTATTGATTGGGTAATTTAAATTTTCATATGAGTCTTTTTCTCGCACCGGATTTGATTGATCCTCCAGTATGTCAGCAGGGGAGGTAACCGGTGAACAAGAACATGAAGCTGACCCAGTTTCAGGTCGGGATGAGAGGTCAATATCCGGAGAGGATTTTTCACTCATAGTTTCCAAGTTCTGTTTTGGGCTGGACAGAGGGGATTGGTCACATGTGCTCTCCACATCTGCACTGACCTGGGATGATCGTTTCTGCTACAAGTAGCATCACTGCAGCCACCATCACAGCCAAAGCAGACATCATTAATGTTATTGTCTTGATAGGATGAAGAGTTCTGATTTGATGCTGGTAAGTGTTTACTTACAGGTGAGTGTTTTGAGATTGGCGAGTGCCTGGTGGCAGAAGTGGATGAGTTTCTGCTACAACACTCCTGACGTTTCTTAATGTTGTTTTCCATATGAGTTAACCTTGTCTCTTGGCCATCAGCTTCATCTTCACTTCGATACTCCCCAATTGCAGTGGCAGGTCCCAAAAATTTAAATGTCCTAGGATAGGGTGCATGGTCAGTAGGATGAAGCCCTGCAGGGTTAAGTTTGTCTGATGTTTGGGTGTCCAGTGATGCTTCATATGTAGATTGAGATTTGAGCAGAGGTAATGTCTTTCATAGAACCTCTGCTGTTATTCCGACGATGACGAGACTTCCTGGTATGCAATTTCGTAGGAGACGGTGGTACCAGCTCAGAGCTAGTTGTAATGCTCCCTTCTGTGTTTTTCATAGAGTCTGGCCTAAAGTCAGAAGAGAAATAAAAAGTCTTTATTTTTATTATCTCATCTCCATCTCTTGTTATTCATCTTTTAAAAACCACATATATATTCTAAAATTAATTTCTTGTTTTCTTTTTCTAAATACCATTTTCATATAGGTCTAATGGCAGGTCATTTATCTGTACATAACTCAGCCTGTGCATCTTAATACCATTTGGTGAAGATATTCTTTATGATTGCTAGTTAATATTTACTTAACAGTGTTATAGATTACAAGTCTTTCCAGTTCCTCAATTAATGACCCTTACTTTGACATTATGTCTACCTTGTCATTTCCCTCTGTAAGATTGTGCCTTGTCATTTCCCTTTTTGTCCATAAATCTGTCTCTTTATTTCATTCTATACCTAAATTCTATCTTTTCATTTCTCTTTATGCTTTATGTCTACATGGCCAAGGATCCCTTGCAGTATGATAGTGGAGTGTGAGCTATAGATTGTGGATATAAAGATACACTCACACAACAAGAAAATTTACTTACGTCGTGACTTCAGACCCTGACCTATGTGTACATTTTTTACCAAGTCGATCTAACTTTTCTTGAGCTTTTATGATTGGTCAAACGATACTCTTTCTATGTTTATTGTACAAAGTCAGTTGTTGTTCTCGTCTGATAAAAAAAATATTTCATGATTAAAATTCAATGTTCGCCATGATACAAAATAATCATACAGAAAATATCAACATCATGCATAAGTAACAAGAGATAGTCTCAAAAAAAAAAAAAAAAAAAATGAATGAAGAGCTGAAAATGATCCAAAATTATTTTATATAACTTGAAATCAATCTTGGGTTCAAAATTCATTTTTAGCATTGAACTTACCAATACTGGGCCTGATTTAAATAAGATATGCACTTCAAGGACCCAAAATCATGTAGTCATTTTTTTTTTTTTTCATATTTTAACCCAATAGCTTCTATTTCCAGTTAGAAAAAAAAACCTTTCAAGGCCCTAATCAAAGAGGGATAACCCTGAATCCTAAAAAATAAATATTTTGAAAAAGTAATCAAACTTAAGATCTAATACTAAATAAACAAACAACTTTAAAAAATAGAACAATATGTCTAGTTTAAAAAAATATATACTTCTAATACCTTTAGAATATAAAAAAAGCTTCAAAAATACTAATTTTCTCTTGGGGGAGCTACCACCTTCTACCAAGCGCGTCCCCAGGTGGCGGATAGGGGAAAGACCCTTAGATATAAGGGTTAGCTGTGAATAGCAAATAAACAGCTGAGGACCAACTGGTTTGCAGTCATGGAGGATGAGGTGAAGTATTCCAGTGGTTAGAATATTTACTAAAAACATCTGAGAAATCCAGGGAAATGATTGCAAAAAGCAAGTATAGGGCGCTCTAACTCTAAACCCGGGTAGATGAAACCCGTTAGCTAGGGATAGCAGTTCATTTAGGAGAGAAAACTCAGAAAATAAACACCTGCTACCTTGCAGATGATCTTGGATGATCAAAGGCTATGGGAGCACACCCAGAAAGAAAAGCAGGCTGAAGTCGGAGTCAATGGGCCTCCTGGCGCATAACACATTGACAAGCAACTTCATCTATGTTGGAGTTCAGTAACGATTCTAATAGATGTGGCATCCTGCCGCGCAGGTAGGGGGCCGGGCTCTCCCCCTCGAAGGAGCCCACACAAGCGAGCTGGTGGTTCTTCTATCTCTGCCTGTGGAGCCAGGAGCAGGGACAAGAAAGTAAATATTACTGGCCAACACTCCAAGACCAAAAGTCTAAAAATCTTACAATGGAACGCAGAGGGCATCCAAAAGAAAAAACAAGCTCTAAAAATATTTCTGCATGAGAAAGAAATTGATGTAGCTTGCATCCAAGAAACTCATTTGAACAGTAATCTTCGTTTCTCCATTAGAGGCTACACCTGCATCAGACAAGATAGAGAAATCAGACCCAAAGGAGGAATCCCCACCCTCATTAAAAATGATATTCCTACCACAGACATAACTATGCCCAACTCCTCAGACTCAGAAATAATGGGAACTAAGCTAATTCTCCCAGATGGAAATATTTATCTATTTAACTGCTACTTCCCACCAGACAAGGAAATCGAGATTGACCACATACAAATACCTGACCAAGAAGACTGTCTAATCTTAGGAGATATGAATAGTCACTCTCAGAGCTTGGGATAGCCAGACCTAAATGCCAGGGGAGAAGAAATTGAAGAATGGCAAGCAGAGAACAGACTTATCTTGCTTAATAAACCTGAGGATAAACCAACCTTTTTCTCAAGAGCTTGGCTAACATCAACCACTCCAGATCTAGCCTTTGCAACTGACAACTTATCCAAAAAGTGCACCAGAGAAGTTGCAGACCAGCTAGCCACCAGTGACCACAGACCCATATTGATCAGTATCGATACCTCCTTCAAAATATCAGAAAACTCCACCATCCCCAGATGCAACTACAAAAAAGCCAACTGGCACCTATTCTCAAAGCTCACAGACCTATACACAACTTCAATAAACTGCAAATCAAATCAGGTTAATAAGTCATACTCAGCTTTCTCCAAAGCAATCCTCCTAGCAGCTAAGGAATCAATTCCTAGAGGAGCAAGAAAAGATTATATCCCCAACTGGTCTGATCACCTTCAACAACTCCTCAATGACACTATAGAAGCCAGAAAAAGTAGAAAATAACCCTTGTATAGAAAATAACATAAATCTAAAAGCAGCTAACGCAGTTTTCAGGAAAAATTACCTTTCTGCCTTGAGGAAAAGTTGGCATGAAAAAAGAGAACAACTAAACGTATATAGAGATGGTCACAAACTCTGGCGTATAGCCAAATGTCTCAACCAGGAAGAAAGCAGAACAACTCCTATAGTAATAGAAAAGGACAACAAACCCCTGAAAGGCCAAGAAGCAGCAAATGAATTCATTAAGTTTTTCCAAAGCGTAGGACAAATACAAATTAATGAAAGTAGAAATAAAGATGTAAACTCAGAAATCCCAGATAAAATTAAAGAAAACAATCCAGCTTACTCCTTGGGAATGACCACTAATCTTAAAATGAAGGAACTAGATGAATTCCTAAAAGTCCTCAAACCAAAACAAGCCCCGGGCTCGGACAAAATATCAAATGACATGCTTCTTCACTTGGGTCCTCAAGCCAAAAGAAAACTGCTACAAATATTCAATGCTAGCTGGAAATCTGGCAGAATTCCAAACATCTGAAAAAAGCCATTATGATACCTATACTAAAGCAAAGCAAACCAAGAAATAAACTGGATAGCTACCATCCCATCAGCCTCACTAGCTGTACTTGCAAACTGATGGAAAGAGTGATAAATAGAAGGCTGACATGGATCCTTGAGTCAAATAACCTACTCACTGAAGCCCAGGCTGGCTTTAGAAAAGGCAGATCAACAGAAGATCAAATTGCCTTCATCACACAAGTAATAGAAGACGGCTTTCGAGAAAAGAAACCAACAACAATTGTGTGGGTTGACTTAGAAAAAGCATTTGACAAAGTCTGAGAACAAGGTCTCTTGCTCAAGCTAATCCAGCATCACATATCCCAAAGAATGTACAATTGGATAAAGGAATACCTAAATAATAGAAAAGCCTTAGTTTGCATGCAAGGACAAAGAAGCCGCACAGTGGGTATAAAAAATGGCGTCCCCCAAGGAGGAGTCCTATCCCCAACACTTTTCCTAATATTCATAAACGATCTACCTAGAAAAGTTAAAAGCAGCATGTATGCAGATGACCTTGCCATAATTAGCACAGAAGAATATGTAGGAACATCGAAATTTCGATTACAAGATGCTCTTGATAAACTCAATAATTGGTCCAAAGACTGGGGCATGTCCATCAACACAAAAAAGACCACATATACCATATTCTCACTGTCAACAAAACAACAAACAATAAAATTAACATTAGATTTGGAAGCTTTAGAAAAAAATGACAGCCCTACTTATCTTGGAGTCACCTATGACCCGAGACTAACCTGGAAAAACCAAATAGATAAAACACAGAGTAAAGGCATCCAGAGACTATCCCTCTTGAAAAAATTAGCTGGCAAAGATTGGGGAGCTAATCACAACATCCTGAAAAAGACCTATACCAGTTATGTAAGACCTGTACTAGAATATGGTGCCACAGCATGGGGCTCAGCAGCCCAAACCAACCTAAGAAAAATAGACAAGGTTCAAAATATTGGTCAAAGGATAATGACAGGAGCAATCAAAACAACACCCATAAGAGCTATGGAGGAAACCGCTGCCCTGATCTCTCTAAATGAAAGAAGAGAAATAAAAATCCTTTCCCAATTCACTAAAGTTCCCCACCATAGTTTGCTTAAAAAATTAAAATATTTCAGCATTAATGGTCCACTGCATCAGTGGATAAAGGACTTTCTGATAGGGAGAGAACAAACTGTAATAATAAATGGCTCTAAATCAACAACGATAACAGTAAACTCAGGTGTACGGTACACTAGGCCTACAGTCTATTTACTTTTTGGTCAGGGAGGGTATGGATTAGGATGTGTTTTTTTTCTAGAGTTCATTATGCTAATGCTTTTAGATCTATAATTTGTCAATTTAGACATAGATCTCAATAATAAGTCTTAAGACTAGAATCTATTATATGTCTCTGCTTCATCAAAGGTTTAAGCTATAAAAAGGTTGTACTTGATGTTCCTGCAGTTAATAAATTATTGTTTGCAGAAAATGAATTGACTAAAACTACTAAATATTTACCTAACTTGCTAATCAGATTCCCACTATAAACAGACATTAAACACCAGAACATGATTTTAGAAAAAAACTCGGAACAACTCTATTCATAATATTGCATAAAAGCTTTTGGTAAACAAATGTTTAGCAACATTTAATACTACTGTTAGTTTCAAGTGCAGATATTGACTCACGGGTAACTTCTACTTTACCCTCTTCAAATGCAGACTGACAAAATAGTTGTTAACTGCATCACTCTTTGATAATCAAATGTTGTTGATATCACAAGACCAGAAAACTGGGATGTGCTTTTCAACTGCTACTACATGTTGAAAATTTTACAAATTTTAATTAAACATTTTAGTTTGTAACTAAAAAAAAAATATGATTATAACTAAACTATTTTTTTCTAGTTAAACTTGATGATTTTTCAAAAGGTTTAGATAATAGTGAACAAATAGATGCTATCTTACTAGATTTTTCTAAGGCTTTTGACAAAGTTCACCACCATAGTTTGCTTAAAAAATTAAAATATCTCGGCATTAATGGTCCACTGCATCAGTGGATTAAAGACTTTCTGATAGGGAGAGAACAAACTGTAATAATAAATGGCTCTAAATCAACACCGATAACAGTAAACTCAGGTGTACCTCAAGGAACAGTCTTGGGTCCACTACTATTTTTAATTTACATAAATGATTTACCAAATTGCATTACTTCAGGAACAAAAGTCAGATTATTTGCAGACGATTGCATAATATATAGAACAATAAAAACAACACAAGACACAGATATTTTACAAAGAGAATTAGATGAATTACAGAAATGGGAATCAAATTGGAGCATGTCTTTCCACCCAGAAAAATGTCAGTTGTTAAGAGTAACAAAAAAACTAAAACAAATTAATTCCACTTATCTTATTCATGGCAAACCAGTAACACAGACTAAAAACGCAAAATACCTAGGTGTTATAATAAATGAAAAACTGTCATGGAATCCACATATTGATGAAACTACAAAAAAATCAAACAAAGCATTAGGATTTATTAAAAGAAATTTCTATAAATCAAATAAGAACATAAAACTAAAATGTTATTTAACCTTGGTTAGGCCAATAATAGAATATGCATCCTCTGTTTGGGACCCCTCAACTCAAGAAAACATTAAGAAACTAGAACAGACACAAAATAGAGCAGTGCGATTCATAACAAACGAATATTCACATTTGACTAGAGTAACACCTTTAGTAAAATCACTAAATTTAGAAAGCCTTCAGGACAGAAGGTTCAAAAGTAAAGTAGCAATCATACATAAAACACTGAACCATAATCTTCAAATACAAAAACAAAATTTAATAAAATACTCTGAAAGACAAAGATAAAGGCACATTCCTCGTCCCATATGCTAGGACAAATTTGTACAAATACTCCTTCTTTCCTAGTGCTATTAGAGCATGGAATGGGTTGCCTGAGCTAGCCAGGAAAACCAGTGACTTGGCAGAATTTAAGTCATTGGTTAATATGCATGACTAAATGCATGACGCGTAGGACGTAATCATCTTCTTTTTTGAAGTAACGTCTGTATTATATAAGATAAGATAAGATAATTGGAAACCTTGAAGAAGCACCCACTCAGAACAAAAATCCACAAAACTGGCACAAAAAACCGTCTCAAAAGAACCAATTTCATACAGGAATCTCTAAGCCTAAAAAAGAAACACCAACTTGAAAAAATTACTCTGGAATCCTCGATACACTATAATGAATCTCCACCCTGGGACGAAGGCCCTCTTCCTACTATAAGGGACCATATTGAAAACATAAAAAGAAAATCTGATTACAGACCAACAGAGCTCAAGGAAATAGTGAACTGTTTTCTACATACCAATTACCCTAGCAATCAGTGGATCAGAGTTTACACGGATGGCTCATCCCATAAAGCCACCACAAATGGAGGAGCTGGAATACTTATCGAATGGCCAGATGGAGGAAAACTAGAAAAATCCATTGCAACTGGAAAGCTCTCTGACAGTCACAGAGCAGAAAGGGAAGCACTAGCACTAGCTGCTACCATGCTAGCAAATCATCCAAGTTCTCCTCACAGTCAGATTGTCTTTCTAACAGACGCGAAAACAACCCTCCAAAGCTTGCAAAACTCTGATTCCCCTTACATTAAAAACCTCAGAACAGCACTTACAAAGCTCAACAACAACAGCAAAAAAAAACTGTTATTCAGTGGATACCAGCTCACATACAACTAGCAGGAAATGAGAAGGCTGACACACTCGCCAAGAGTGGGAGAACAAACTCACAAGTAAACTCTGCACTCTATCCAGAAGAAATGAAGAAATTAATTGTAGATAAAATAAATGAGAAATGGACGAGCTCCCATCCAAATCAAATCACAAGAAAGATGACGCTTACTATAAGCTATCCCGACAAGACCAATGTCTAATCTTTCGACTCAGGACAGGACACAACAGAATACAACAACAAATGTACCGGAAGCTCAAAATTGGAACCAGTGAAATCTGTCCATGTGGAGTATCACCAGAAAATTATTATTATAGCTTTTATACAGCGCTACTTTCATGCTTTTAGCATGCTCAGAGCGCTCTGGTCCAATCTCATTTGTGGACCGGTGGGGGGGAGGGGGTATCTAGGAGTTGGTTTTCCGTGCTGCCTTTAGGCGCTCAGTAAACGCAACTCTGCCCGAGTCGGGTGTCGAACCTCTAGCCCCCTTCTAGGTAGCCGAGACAAGCCAAGTTCAAGCGCACTTAGCCCCTCGACCACGCTTCCCACAAAATGCCGACAATGTCTTCCAAAACTGCTCTCTCTACCAAGAGGCCAGTATAAGACATTGACCCCAAATCACCCCAATAGAAAGAAAATTATATGGAAACCACTGCGCAGTTCATCTCTAGTCATATGAACACTACAACATAACAATGAGAACGAAGAAGAAGAACTCATTTTCTCAGGTGGGGGCTTATACACTGGGGTTTATGGGCCATTTCATTTGAAAAATTATTTAAACAATAAAAATCTTCCAGATTTTACTAAAAATAGAATCGATAATCTTCACAATGATTTATAGTCATGCTTGCAACAAGACTAGGAGAAATCTTCTATTTAAAAAAGTTTAAAGCAAGTAGGCCTATGTTGAAAAAGGGGATTTTAGAAACGTTCTACAACAGTTTACGACAACAATGACAGGAGAAAACGTTTTAGATTGCAGAAGGAGCTAATGGGTTAATTATAATAACAGTTTATCTTAGCATAAATTCTAATACAAAACAGAAAGTGTTTTACAAATTATATATTTTACATGTAAGGAATATTCTACCTTAAAAATAAGATAAATATTCAGATAAATTTTTTTTCCAATGTGCAATATTTATATTCCAATATTTGGGAAACACTTATTTAGATACATCTATAATAGAATATACTGTGCTTATGCTGTGGTTCATACAAAACATCTATATCAATAGTAAAATAGTAAGGCTTTCCAAAGTGGTAGTATACGCAACATTAAAGTTACTTTACTTGTATCTAAATGTGTATCCATTGAAAAAGAACATTTACAACAAAAATTAACATAAATATAATATAAATAAATATAACTATTATATAATCTTAGTAAAATTTAATTGTACAATATAAAGTAATTTTATTAATACTGCCATAAGAAAGTTTAAAAAAAAAAAAGGGACCAGATATGTGACTGCTCCTTGTCAGCAATTGGTGGGAGAGAATTAGACAAAAGCCCATAGCCCAAGACATCACAAAGCCAAAGTGGAGCTGGATAGGACACACCCTGCGAAAACCAGCTACCAATGTTGCAAGGTACGAACTTGATTGGAATCCGCAAGGAAAGAGGAAAGTGGGCAGACCCACGCAAACCTGAAAGAGGTCAGTCATCAGTGAAGCTGAGGGTACTTGAATGACAGGCGAAGAAAGCTGCTCAGAACCGAGTTTAGTGGAGAGTTTGGTGGTGATTGTGGCCATATGCTACCCTGGGAGTGCACAGGAATAAGTCAAGTCCTTGTCAGCGGGTCCTTTTGTGATATGGCCCACAGGTTGAGAAAAGCACCCTTAAAACATTGTAAAGCATGACTAACATTAACACCAAAGAACATGTCCTTACTTGATGAGCTCCTGTTCTCTCTTTTCCAGTTGCAGAATACAAGCTGTTAATTCCATATACAAATTGTTAGCATGCTCCAACTTGCTTTCATAATGCTCTCTGACATCCTGTGCATGTCTAAACAAAATAATTAACATATTGAAACATAACAGTTAACACTTCATAGCAACAAATAATGGAAATATCCAAATTTACTATATGTTTAGTCAAGGTCTATATAGATACAAGTCAGGGCATGAGATAATTAAAAATTTATTGGCAAGCTTATTATGTCTTACTTAAAAATAAAACAAAGTACTTAAAAGTCAAATGAAAAAAAAAAATTCAGTTGCATAAATAAATGATCTTAATTTCATGAGAAAGAAAAAAAAAAAAACAAATACTCTCCATACAAAATACCTTAATTCTTCTTTTCTTCTTTTTATAAGCTCCTCTTCTAGCTGGAGTAAGTTGGAACCTTCAGCTTTCATTTTTTGGAAATTTTCACGAATCTCTTTCCTCCAAATTTCCTAAGCAAAAAAAGGTTTAAATATTTTCTTAACATTTTTTAATATATATAGTAGAAAAAAAAATGTATCATGAAAAAATATTTAGATAGGAATTGGTTCACTTTAAGAACTAATGACATTAGAAGATAAGCCAGAGCTGGAACAGAAAGGAGTTAAATTTGCTTTATTTCTGCATTAGGTCAAATTATTTCAACGTCATTCTTGGTCAGAATAAGAAGTTTGAATAGTCTGAAAGATGGTCACCATTACTACCATATAGCAGCAGGGATACTTGCAGTGTAAAAGCTTTTCTCTCTCAGAGTGTAAAAGAAGGCTAGAAAATAAGAGGCTGTCTCTTTTTTTTTTGTATGAAGAAAGCTTAGAAGCTTTGCATTGGTTGAAAAAAAGTTTTTTTTAATCATTCAAAGCACAAGTTCACTTTAGCATTGCTATCACACAGCTACATTAAGTACAAAGCCAACTTCTGATGACAAACCAAGATGCTGATACTAGAGAAATATCAATTCTTTGTACCCACCTAGGAGAAGGAAACTTCTGAATTGAAAGCTCTGCTGCCTTGCAGCTATACCGAATCATGGGAAAGGTTTTGAGAGTTGACCCTGAGAAAAAATCAGGAGACCGCAACCCTTAGGCAATTTGCAGAGCCTGCAACACCACTGATACCAAACTGTATCAGCAATTGCCACTCCTTTGGATACATCAGCTGCATGGAGAAAGCATGTGTACTGTTAAACGTTAAATGCCATAAAAAGACAAATTTTCTAGCAGAATATGACAAGTCAGGAAGCCATCTGCTCTTTACTCAAATAATAATGTACAATTATATGCATAATGCACAAAGGTAGGTTTTTCATCTGTATATTTTAATTGGGAAAATGAGAACACCTCAGATAATTTCTTAAGAGTTTCTTGTTGATAATGACAGAACCCATAGTGTCAATCAGTATAGGACTTACTTGAGATTCAGAAAAGTCCTCCAGACTGAACCGAAGTAATTCAGCAGAGGCAATCTCAATGTGCATGAGAATTAGTCTAAATGATGGTCTATTTCTGGGCATTGCACTCCTGAAAGAAAGAAAAAGATATTTTCCATTAAAATTATTCTTTGGTGATGACCCTTTTTTTTTTAAAGGAGTAGGTTGATGATTTATTTTTAAAATTTCATGTATATAGAGAGTGTGGTAACCTATGCATACAAATACCTAAGGTCAAGCCGCTAATTAGGTCACAAACACTAGGCATGATAGATATATAGATATGTTGTTTGTGTGTGTGTGACAAATACTAAGCGTGCTCTAAAATACGTTTTTTTTTTTGGTCAACCAGGTGGTTTAGGGAGGGCGGATCTATCTACATCTATAGGTAACACAGCTCGCAAGCTACCATAGCTTTTCAGCAACCCCCCCTTCCCCGCCCAGATCAAAAAATATCTAGCACTGACTTTTGGGCTGTTACATACACTGAGCGTGCTAGATCGGCGGCTAGTTCCGTAGGACCGCGTACTGTATGTTTTGTTTTTAGGTGAACCAAGTAAACTGTTGTGTCCTGCAATGACTTGGGGAGGATTATCTATTGGCTACCAAAGCTTATTAGGCTCTCCCTCAAATAGATAATATCTGGATTTAATTTATTAATGACCTTATGACTCAAAATAGCTTAGACCTAAATAAGTACTACGATAATGCGTTACTGGGCTTAGCACCGTCAGTTTCTAAGCAGAGCTGATCAGTGACAGATTATAGATTCCTTCGATGTGGACCATGTGGAAATGACTAAAATCTGTTTGTCTTGACATGGCGTAAAAAGAAAATGATATAAATAAAAAAAAATATAGATTATAACACTTTTGAAACACCATACTTTTCACAAAATTTTAAGATTATAACACTTTTAAACACCATACTTCTCATGTGTTCGATAAGTTCTTAATATGTTCGATAAGATAAGATAAAGGTAAAAAAAGTGTTCGATAATTTAAGCTTTTGAAATCATCGACCTGACTCACTTTAACATCAAATATAAGTTTAACTTTGAGTAGTAATAAAATAAAACATATCTACATTTTAAGAAAAATGGATGAGGAGTTCATAGATATAATCAGTTTTTTTCTAGGTCTAATTTTTACGGAGATACACAAATTCAAACATAAAAAATGTCTGCGAATGAGCTTAACTTGTTCGATAAACGTAAGTTACTGTAGATCTAGATCAGATCTAGAATCTAGTTACTACTACTAGAGTCTAAGAGTGCTACTAATAGTACTACTACACACTGACTTCACTGAGTACTACTCGGAGTACTAGTAGTAGTACTAGGCCTAGCTCAAGATCAAGAGACTCAAGACGTCAAGAGTTAGTCTAGAACTAAGAAATAAAGAATACTAGATCTATCTAGTCTAGTAACTAGATAGAGTCAGAGTAGTAGAGACAAAAGAGATGTCTAGACCTAGAACTTATTATCTTATACTTACTTATAGATCTACCTACCAGATTCATCTCATTGAAAGTATTTTTAACTATTTATAAAAATTTTAGGTTACCGAAATCGTCAGTTAGAATCTGTTTACTAATTTCAATTGCAAGAGAATCAACAGAATCATCTAGATCTAGACTTGATATATAGACATAATATGGGAATTTGAAATCTATCAATTTTCCCTCTATTTCTACGACAAACATTGAGTGTTGCCATTTCCGTGATTTCAAAACAAATGAGTTGACTGTCCGTAAGCTTAAAAAAGTTTTTTTTGAAAAGCCATGAAATCAAATAAACTAAATTATCAGTTACCAAGGATATTTTTCAGTTTTCTGTAGTTCTATTCTTCTTACATAGATTCTAGATTTATGGAGCAACTAGATCTAAATCTTCCCCACCCCCATTTTTTTTCCCCGCGGAATCGCTTCAAAGACCAGCTTAGGCGTCAACTTTCTTTGGCTTACAGATGAGAGCACCTGGTTGCATGCGGCCTCAGAACGAGACAGCTGGAGGTCACTTACGAAGGCCGCGGGATACACATTTTAAAACCAAAAGAAAATCTGCTGTCGAGAACAGACGGCGAAAAGAAAATCTAAATCGACCACCTGCGGACAATGGTTATGCTTGCCCTGGATGTGGCAAAATATGTAGGTCACAGCTGGGACTGCGCAGCCACGTGAAATACTGCATTCCTCACTGATCTTCGGACTCGAAGACTAGCCTTATTATTATTAGCAGGATCTCTAAAGAGTGGCCTTTTTTCGTTGTGCAGCCAACTTTGCTTTGGAGGACAATTTCTTTGTGCTCCCTTCAGTGCCTCTCGACTTTCGACCCATAAAAAATGTTTTGGATCTGCCTTTGAGCTGCTTACAAAATTAGTGCTGAATGTAAAGAAAGGATCCTGTTTTGAACATTTCGATTTCAGCAATGCCCATTGTCCTTTTCTTTTTAAAGCTATATTATAGGCAGCATTACTTAGGGAATTTAGGTGCCCTTACTACCAAGGCATCAGCATGCCTACTTTTCAATGTTTACCTGCAAGTGTTTTATATGCTTGTGAGTCTTGGACGCTGACTGCAGAGCTAGAGAGGAGGATCCTAGCAATGGAATTGAGCTGCTACAGAAGGATCCTAGGTATCACATTTAAAACCGCATCACAAAGATATTAGAGGCAGGGCTACTGCAGCGATTAGACCCCATGATGACCTGCTATCATAAAAAAACTTGAGCTAAAAATCTATGGCCATATTACAAAGTCTTCGAGGCTCGCTAAGACCTTCCTTCAGGGAACAGTACCAGGAAAAAGAAGAGGCAGACAGAAAGCGATGGAAAGATAAAGTACATAAAAGAATGGATGGCCCTGCCATTGAAAGAGGTTCTAAGGTAAAAGACTAGTGGAATGGAGAAAGATGGTGAACAAATCTTGCATGGTGCCCCAATGGTCCAACAGACTAAGGGATAGGTAAAGAGTTTTTTCAGCAGCAGGTATCAAAACTCTCATGTTTCAAATTGACTTAAATCTCTTTACATGTTTTACAACTAAGAAATGAAAATGAAGATTTATCATTCCTTTTTGTAAAATAAATCACAAAAAATACTTGATATTTGTCTGCATTTAAAGATTCCTTGCTTTGTGGTTCAAATATTTAATTGGTAAAATGAGAATATTACTTTCTCATTATGATGTAGGTATGAAATTTCAAAACATAAGTCCACTCAGGTCTAAGAGCTATTTGATCTTGATTATTCACACTGCACTGTCAACATAACCTACCCTGACATTCATTAACTATTAACCAGGTATTAATTTCTTAACCTCAAGAGAAGCATGGTATTATTTTTTTTTTAAAGCTAAATGATCAAGTTTTGTTTTATCTCAAGATTAGCTTTAATAAAGTCAGTCTGAGGGAACTTAAATTGTGTCTAAGCAGGTATGATTGACAGTTTCATAATGGTGGATCTATTCAAGTCTGGTCATCTATTTAAGAAAAATGAAACAACATAATGAGTTTAATATTTTGTATTTTATTCTCTATACCCATAACTGTTACATATGATCCCTTACAATACATCAAACATGTCCACGTTTTCTATGCTACTAACATTTGAGAAACAAATGACATCACTATTTTGAAAGTCATTGTTAGTCCCATTTTATTTCAGAGATTAAATATACATTGACTCTGCACCAGGTGTTTTTAGCAATGAACTTGTAAACATGTTTCTTGAATCTTAGCCACATTAAAATCAAATTAAGCATTATGCTCAGTCATTAAATAAAACATTATGTAGCACTGTCAGATGTTGATTGCAATTAAGAACATACACAATAAAAAAAGAGCAAAGTAAAAATGAAATGCTCTAAATGTGGTTAGTTTAAAAAATCTATAAATTTCTATTATGACTGGGATACTTTTTAGATTTCTAGCACTCCATAAAACACTCTAAGTGCAAGGTGGAGTACAATGGAAGTCAATGAAGGATGAGAAATGTTTACCAACAGCATAGAACCAATGTCTTGCATACCCCACCAACAAGAGACAATGTTGATATAGATATCACAAAACAACATCAACATATTAAGACAAACACTAACACACAAAAATGTTTTACATGTTTCGGATGTTCCTTCAGAGTTGAAGATAGTTTACTTCCTAGTCCAAACCTCCCGCAGGACAACGGGGGATGGGAGCGGGCAGGATTTGAACCCTCGACCATCGATAAATCCGAACGACAGTCCAGCGAGCAAACCGCACGACCAGGCAGCCATCCACAAATATTATGTGAGTACATGACATCAATAAAGTAGTACAAATATTTTGAACTTTCAAAGACTAGGTGATCATTCACTTTTGATTTCATTTTTCACAACAGACAAGTTGAATTTTTTTTTGTGTCAAAAACAAAATTGTTAAATGTCTCCACCAGATAAAAAAAAAAAAAAATTGATAAACCTTCAACAGCCTAAAAAATATAAGTAAAAAATAAAGGCTAGGGCTTAATGAAACTGTACATAAGTAAGTTTTGAAGTACTAATACAATACTTTAGGGGGACCATCACCAGTTGAAACAAATATCAAACCCATTTAATCTTACATTCTGATTAGTATAAGCAAATAGTATTTGAAAGAGATTAATAGAACTGCTTTAAAAAGTTAAGTTATTGACACAGTGCAGCATAGAAATCAAGAACAAAAGACTAAAGCAAAGGCAGACAATGGATTGATGCACTGAACTAGCAGTAAACAGCTTGTTTATCAATGTTTTTGATTTATTTAAAATTTTAGTTTGAATTCCAAAACTCTGCCTTTAAAGTCTAGCTGTGTCTACCATGCTATCATTTCCTCTGAGTGTCTATAAATCTTTGCAGAAGTAACATCAAATGGGTTTGAGTATAAATATAACTATTACAAGGAAAAAAATTCTGATCAACAGATTTAACTTGTGCTAATTTAAAACAAAAATTGGTTCAAATATATAAAGATCACACAAAAAATGATTAAGTTGTAATTTCACACAAACAGTGTATAATCAAAAAAAAAAATTTTTTTTAAACTTTTATCACAGCCCTTGAGCTGAAACTAAAATATTCAAACAGCAGATCATTTCCAGAAAGAAATCAAAAAATTACATAAATTAAATGCAGTTGCCAAAGATCAGGTGGAATATTTCATGATACAAATGATTTTAATAAAAAAAAGACATTAGTTCTTAGTACATGTATGTAAATACATAAATACATAAGTAAGAACTAAAAAAATGTGGGTTGAAATCTACATATGTATGCACTAGAACTTAATACCCTAAACATGTAGAAAATAAAAACAAAAACAACTCATAACATAACAAAAAGATTGTATGTCATAAATATAAATATCTGATAACCTCTTAAAATGTAATCAATTCATCTGAGGTGAAACAACAGTCAACAATCTTTAATTGAAATGATTTTCAGTTTCTGTGTTAAATTAAAATTATGTGATGCATTCAAAAGTTGCTAACATAAATAATTCTATTCAATATAACTGTAACTAAATTTTAAAAAAATACAATTTTTTTCATTCATAACATTTTTACTTTGTAAAAGTTGAAAAAGAATAAATAAATAAAACATAACTTTGATAAATTATGATACAATGAAAGAGAGAGAGATTAGCTATTTGTAGTTAAACCAAGCTGAGTTTTGTTGTCACATGAAATAGAACCTTACATCTGGTACATTCCACATTTCCAACAAATCTCAAAAGCAGGACCATTCACAGCATACAGTAAACCTCCTATAGAACAAAAAATGAGCTGTTTGACAATGCAGCAAACTACTGACCAAAATCTACAATAAAATATTGATGGTGCTATTGTAACATTTTTCTTTGTTTACAACATAATGAAGAAACAGTAGAAACATAGTTTGAACTTTATAAAACGCTGATAAGGGGAAAAACCTACCAAGCTAAGCACATTTATATAACCTAATTTATTTAGCTTAAAATCTTTATTTTGCTTTTTTTTTTAAGTTCTGGATGTTCCTTCAGAACTAAACATAACTATGTTCTAACCCAAACCTCCTGCAGGATAACAGGGGATGGCAGTGTTCAAACTCAAAACAATCCTGATGAGTTCGAAGTGCATACCACAAAATGTGGCTATTGAATACAATTCATATGGTATCTGGTTTTATAGTTTTATATCTAGTGGTATAGTTAGTGGAAAGAGTATTTGAGCTTTATATAAATGTCACAGTCTTAGCTGACATTGCATGATCTAAAGTTCACGTCATGTTAAGAGTTTAAAAGACACGTGGAATTCCTGATGTAGAAAACAGGAAGTAGAATGAATAAAGTTGACTTTGAAGTCAGTCAGTGAAGTCAAGCAGACAATTGAAGTCAAGTTAGAAGTCAAGTGTTATTCTTTGGACCGGGTGGTCAAGTAATATTTTAGTCCGGGATGGACAGTAGCGACTTAGAAAAGTCTGTAGTAATTTCAGTTAGAAAGTAACTTGTGGGCAGTTGTTGCCAGTGGTCTTTTGAGACATGTATTAGTTAATCTATATTTCTACACAGTGTTGCCCGCTGAGATGCGGACGTGATTTGTTGTTAACGTATTGGATACTTTTGATACCGCTGCTATGCGGATAGGATTGTTATTATTTCTTGACTTGTAGCACTAACAAGGAGTGCAGTATATTATTATTATTTTTGTAAAATAAACTTCATGTTGTCTGCTGAACGGACTTGAGTCAGTCGTATAGTGTTTGTCTTGTCACGTGTCTAGAGTACTTCAGGAAGTAAGAACTCAGTATTACATCATTCAACGTTCATTGACAATAAAATAAACAAAGCTAATCTAGCTGTTCATATACAAAGCACAGATAATGAACAGAAGGTAACCAAACCTATTTCTACAGACACATAGCCCATACATACCATGTGCAGGACAATATTCTAAAGCGAACAGTCGTGGACCAAATTCTGGGCGTTTGATGACCTGCTTGAAATTTCCATCCAGATCAAAACATTGTATGCGATTATTCTCTCTGTCAGCCACACAAACCAAATGACGCTCCTCTGACACAGTGATGCTATGAGGGATGTCAAATGTCACAACAGGAGGAGCTAAAGACAAAAGAGTTTTTAAAATTGTTATAACAAAACATGACTTGAGAATTAGGCACATCAAACTAAGAACTCATTTTAAATTGTTATCATGAAACATGACTTGAAAATCATGCCCATCAAACTAAGAATCAGATATATATTTAGGAAGTTACCTGCCACCAAACTGAACATTTCTTTTCCCAAAGGACATCAAAAAAGTTCCATCTTTCAGAACTCTGCTATTACAGTACCTGTTGTACAAAAAGTAGGTTTGTAATAAAACAATCAAGATTTTTTTTTATTTTTGCATAATTCAAAATACAAATGTAAAATATATTTTTTTAATGCCTAATTAGTATCAATGGACTCATTTATTTAAAGCAATATTTGCTGACACAATATATAATAACAATTAATTGCAAAGCCTAGTATTACCCATCAGATACAAAAAAACTCTCCAGACATAAGAACAGCTACATCAGTAGGTTTACAAAAAAGATTTGTATCTTCACCATGCTGGAACTTCTGTCCTAGTGTCATTTTTGGTTCAGTCTGACCTGGTGATGTTTTAAAAACCTAAAGAGAAACAAAATTATATTAATCACAATTTGAAAAGGTCACCAAGTAATTTTTTTTAGTTTCCCATGACAATGGTTTCAATTAAAACTAACTGCAAGAAATAGTTAATTTTTACAAACTATTACAAATTTACAGGGACACATTGAATGAAGTATTTAGATAAGTGAATGGACTAGTACTGACCTGTGGCCACTGAGGGTGTCTTTTGTCAATCTCATGGTAGGATCCATTATATTGGTAGCCTGCGATGTCTCGGCCTAACAAAATATGACAGTTAAACAAGAACAAGTATATTTAGAATTGTCATTTTAAAGATAACAAAATTTGACATGACTAAAAAAACTTAACACCATTGTGTCATTAGTACACACTGAAAACCTAAACCATGGGAATGTATTGTACACTAAAAACCAAGATATTCTCCTCTAAAACCATGGGCACATATTTTACACTAAAATCATAACTATATTTTTGCCTAAACTATTTATATTAGACTAAAAAACAAAGATATTCTCACCTAAACCATGTCATGTGGCTTGTAGGCAAATGGAAAAATACTTTTTTCTTTTGAAAATCTACAGCCCGACATCCACAGGGAAGGCTGTTAATAAATTTAATACAAATGTTACAGCCTTTTTTTCTATAAAAAATCTTAAATATTATTAAATTATTATTAAATATTTAAAAAAAAGAATAAAAGTTAACTGCAGGTCTCTGAGGGTTAAATGTTAACTGTAGGTCTCTTGTCATTTACTGTGGAGAACTGTGGGTAATTGTAATTGACTGAGTAAAGTAATTGTTGGGTCAAGGTTGTTTGAACTTCAACCATGTGGATAGCCTTGTAGAAATGTCAAAAATGACTAACAGAGCCTAAGAAATGGTATAAAACAGTGATCCTTCACTTTTATTTTTCAGCCGGGGGGGGGGGGGGGGGGGGGGGAGGAGGAGGAGGGAGGGAGGATTTACATTTCTTACAGAGGCTGATTAGCCTAAAAAATGGCATAAAACAATGATGAAGAACATTTCTGAGTCTTGTTTAATGCTGATATTCTACATTATGGGAGAAGTTTAAAGTGACCAGATAAAACCATGCCACTAGCGAGATATATTGATAGAGACACAACAAACTAGGCTTGTACTTACAGGAATGTCCTTGAGGTATCGTAAACGATGCAGATGCCAAGAAAAAAACTCCTGCAACATATGGCTGCCTGTGAAAACACAAAATGAAGTTTACAGCCAAGTTAGCTCTAAAAAAAAGTTCTAATTACAACAGCCTATAATTAATTATTTTTATCAGATTGACTTACTTTTTGTGTGTGACATAAATCTTCAAACCTGAGTGGTCTTCATCTTCAGCATCTGTTCAATTAATAAGAAAGACATTTTGGTTTTTGTTTTCAGTTATTTAACTAAGAAACAGAGAGTTGATAAAATCTCTTTACACCAAACAAAACAGTATAACTATACAAAATAAAAAGTATAGACAATACATGTTACAAAGTTTTCTATAGTGAAGTATATGGTTACATTCTCTTTCCTCACCAGTAAATATCCTAGCATAGTGAACTTGCAGTACTAATGTTTAGTAATGTTTTTAATGAATGTTATGTTGCCAAATCTCAAACCAACATCTAAGATAATACAAAGAACATTAAGTAACCAAAAAAAGTTTCAATTGAATGTATTTCTCTCAATACCAATAACTAATAATTAAAATAACAATGAGTTTATTAATGTACCTTTAGGCAAGATAGTTGGAGGAGCATTTTTAGCCCGAGCAAATAAAATCACAGGATGACTATTCTTGCACATTGAAGGACAGTTCCTAAAAGAAACATTTTAAAAAATCTTAATGAATAATGAACAGATATAACAGAACACCATTTCACCACCGTATCACAACCAATACACCACTACACCAACACACTACAATGACTATCCTTGCATTACCTATCATGCACAAATGAAAATATTTACCAAACTGGCTACTGATAATAGGCTTCACTTTCACATCCATACAACAGCATGTGATGAGCTCTGTTGGCATCAGCTACAGCTTCAAACTTATCTGAAATAAAAAGCACCAAACTCATAACAGTAACTACAGAGTTCCCAGAGTTAAAATAGGTCTTCAAAACTAACTTGAGGTATCAGCAAAAAAAAGGCCTATGACATAATGTACATAAGATCCTATATTAAGTATATACTTGTTTCAATTTTCGCTAAGAAAGATGTTTCCATTATACTTAAAAAAATAAGCTAGCAGTAGGTTTTGTCTGGACAAACAGCAACTTCAGGGCAAGCGATGATTTAAGCTCTTTACTATACAGAATACCAATAAATGTTTGTAAGAGAAGTTTTATCTTCTTGTTGAAGAAATGGGAATGATGGGGAGAAGGCTGGCTTCAGAGCAAAGATAAAAACTTAGGCACCCAAAAGTTAATGCAAAACAAGGAAAAAAGAAACATATACTTTGAACTCTATTTCAACAACAAATCAGACTTTATGCCTTCATCAATAATAAAAGTCAATTGCTTTCATCATGATTTTTTTTTAAATAACATTTTCTGTACTTAATAACCTTTCAGTCACTTGTTTGCTGTATTGCTTGACATACAATTTAGCCTATATTGTACTATATTAAATTAGTGAAATCTTCTAAAGAATAGAGAGAGGCTATGTTTATCATAAAAAAAATGTGGATTATACACTCACAAATATATGATTCCAAATCCTGTGCATGGTAAGCTGTGCATAAATAAGAATCCGGCTGAAAACACAATAAAGATTTTGTAGAAATATTTGTTTATTTATAAAGGCAGAAACTAAAAGTATGAAAATAGAAACTAAATTTGTTAAGATATTCAACTATTTCTCATTTGTTGACAACTCCTAACTCAGTTGTGAAATTACACATTTTGATTTCCTTATTCAATTTCTTAGTACTTAAGAGAAATATGACTAAATTGATCCAAAAGGTTATTAAAATAGAATCCTTGTAAGCATCTTCACTCTCTTCTTATGTCCATGAACAATTACAAAGAGTTTACCTTTCTAGGGCTTGCTCCCAGCATCAATATCTTTAATATCTGTGTGTCTTCAAAGTCAGCTACAGATAAAAAAGAATCAGAAATAGTGAACAACATTTTAAAATTTGCTCTGTTCATGTACAACACAAGCCAACAAACAATAGACTGAAAACATTACAAGACTATGCAATCTTATTGGAAATATTGTGTTTAAAGCTTTTGAGAAAAAATTTACCATTGGCTTCACCTGGATGATTCATGCCAGCATGATTATGGGATCCTATAGCTGCTTCTTCAAGGGCTGGATTGGGTGGAAGAGTAACGCTGACATCAATGGTAAAGTTTTTTCCAGTCAGCTGTGTAAGTTCATTGAAAGCACATTCTCCTGATGGGTCAGCCACAAAACTGTCTGTGTAGAACATGATGTAATAATTGCACATCTCATCAATGCCTGTTGACCTGCATCAGAAACTATCATCAGTAAGTGAACAATGCTAAATTGGTTTAATTGAAATAAATTAATCTTTCTTATGTTTAAAGTTAATATTAGAGATGAAGTTGTTCAACAAATATATTTTTCTTTACTTTTTTTTTTTAGTCAATTTTGTTTCTTTCTCCAATTGTTTATTAGGTGTCCATATTACAGATGAATGTTTTATTTAAAAAAAAAAATATGTTGCTGATGACAGAATTTGTAAACAGAAATCACATTTCAGCAATTTTGACTACTTTTAGTTAGTTTGTTTCAATTTTAGAGTTAAAAGCTAAACCTTCAAGAAACTCACCCAACACCAACAGGATGATCCATCAAGCTTGAGTTATAAGTGCATCTAACAGCCTGGAACATAAGTTACATTTCAAATTTAGACAAAAAATACCATAAGAGCTTTAATAATAATTCAGAAAAAGAAAAGCTGACATTACAGTTGGTAAATATTTATATCAGACTTACTAAAGCATCTCCTGGTTTGACTTCAATTACTTCCTTCACTGGATAGAAGGCCTTTAGATTTATTTCATATCATAAACATGTGGCACTTTAAGTGTAAGTTTGTATGAGATCATATAATGTTAGAATAATTTAATATCAAATATGGTAACTTTAAGACTTACTTGTGGCCATTGTGGATTTCCTTTACCGATTTCATGATACGTTCCATTGTATTGATAACCAGTTATGGCTGTACCTGAAGAACATTACAATTAATAACAATTAGAAGAGATATGATAAAATCTTAGACATTACAAAGAGATATTTTAAGACAGTGTTTTGTGTAAAGTTTAAGTCCAGAGTGATCTGCAGGTTCTGAGTCTGAAATATATTGAGTAATCTTCTCATTTCAACAATAGTATGCCTAACTCAAATTCTTCACAGATAAATCCCTCTGACCTGTCATCGTGTGATGATGATAATATAGAAGGACTACTGAGAGCTTATATCTGAGTTTCAGCATGCTTGTAATGTTCTTAGCCTAACATAGTTCTTGACAGGTCATTAACCTATTGTTAAACCTTTCCAGCTGGTTTTCACCAATTGCATTTATGCTTAGTACATGCCTCAGTGGCATAAACAAAAGAATGCATGTCTTGAATGCCACATTAAAAGTGTCTGTCTCAGGTATTTGTGCAAGACTCTGGAAATAAAATGGCAAGGCACAGTCACCAACACAAAAGTGCCAAGAAGAAAAAATACTAAAATGGTTTATCAAAGATCTTAGAATATTATGTAATCATTTTAAATTGTCAGCTTGCTGAAGAGAAATATAGCGTTTTTACAAAAATTATTTTGAAATTTATTTTATGCAGGTTTTTAAAAATGGACCATTACCAGGCTCTTTTAAGTCCATTTACTGTCAAAAACATAAGCAAAGATCCTATCTGAAAATCAATTTCAGGTACATAGAAAAAGATATCTAGGTTATAGTATTAAATTTTTAAAAAGTGTTACATATTGATGGGGTGAGAGGATATTAACATTTAATAACAAGTTCAGAAATGCAATTCCACCATCAATTAACAAGTGAATTGCTCAAACAGAAGTCTTCACTCATCACTGAATTTTGAAAAAACTTGTTTCTTTCTAGTCAGTTTGTTAAGCTTAAAACATGTCAACTGTTTATTTGTTACCTTTAGGCATAACTGTTGGAGGAGCATTCTTAGCCCAGGCAAACATTATTGTAGGCTGACCATTTTTACACATTGGTGGACAGTTCCTGAAAGAGAAAAAGTATAATTCTAATACAGCAAAAGCTGGAGGCCATTCTTATTTATTTTTAGCTACAAACTAGAAGGTCAAGCACTTTGTCACAAATAAAATATATTAATTATCTAGAATCATTTTATTACTATTTGAATTTTATTTAAAAAAAACAACAACTTTACCATTAAAAAATTAAAGCTTCTTACTTACCAGATGCTGTCTGTAGAAAAAGGTTCACCATCACATCCATACAGCAACATGTGGTGTGCAGTGGCAGCATTGGCCAGAGCTTCAAATTTATCTGATTAGCAAGATAATTGAATACCATTAAATATATTACATGATTTTTTTTTTAAATTAACTATTCAGTGTATGTCATATACACCACTGTAACTATAGTTTAGTCAACAAGACTTGTAGATGACTTACAAATATAAAGCTCCTCTTCTAGAACTGGATAGGTTGTACATAGATAGGTGTCAGGCTACAGGACAAGAGAAACAACATCATCTCACAAACACATTAATTGACTAGATTACTGACACACTTGTATTAATAATTTTTCATGGCTAGGTAGGACTTCATTGTTTATTTATTAAATACATTTATGTTTAAGCAAGTTTAATAAAAAATATTAATTAATATAACCCAATACTTTTATGATGAGAAATGTTCAGATGCTACTGTAATAAGTCTTTTAATTTAAACTTCAATATCTTGATTAAGAAAAAAATGTTTTCCAAAGTTAGCCCATGTTTTAAAAATTTGGTTTTGGATAAAGAATTGTTTAGAAATAACACAGGACTGAATATAAAAAATACCAGCAACCATCACAATATTTTCTTAGTACATCTAAAACTTGAATGTCAGCTTGTGGGATAAGCTTTTTTCTTTATATTTCATAAACACTTACTGTATTAGGCTTAGCACCAGGCATCAATATGTCTTGAGTTTTTGTGTCTTGGTACAAGTTCTCTGGAAAGTGACAGTGTATTCAATATATCACTTGTAATACAAATAAATGATGATTCTAATTGCTCAAGAAAAAAATCTATTTACAACAAAACAAAATTAAGGTTTAACAATGCAAAACAATTAATTGAATCGCTTCTATATGCTACAAAACTAACCATTGGCTTTATCTGGATGATTCATGCCAGAATGGTGGTGAGATCCTATGGCTGCTTCTTCAAGTGCTGGATTTGGTGGAAGTGGAACGCTGACATCTTTGGGAAAGTTATCTCCTGTCAGTTGTAGAAGTTCATTAGTGCCTTCTTCTTCTTCTTCTAGCCAGCTTTATTGCTGCTGAGCTGTGAGCTCTTTTGCAGGTGCCACATAGCCATGAAGGATTAGCCACAGAGCTGTTCGTGTCGAACATAATATAAAAATTGCACATCTCATCATTTCCTGTAGACCTGCAAAAGGATATATTTATTGTCAATAAGAATTTTAAATAGTTGGGTTTATTTAGTTTGCTTCTAATTATGGTATACAAACTACAATTTCAATAGTACTTATTAGTACCTTAAATTAATGATGATGACTGGAAAGAACAATTTACAAGAGGATCAGAAAAAATAAGGTCATGTGGCACATTTTTTTAATGAGTGAAGGAACTTAATGGTCTGTCAATCATTAGATTCATACAAATGCTACAGTCAAGTCCCTTACTAAGTTGTATATTTTCTGAGGACTAATTCTTTTAAGTTTTTCCTACATAAAAATGTAGTGCCTTTCAGACCTTGTGGTCTATAGGGCAGATGATGTAAAGGTCATCTGTTTCTGTGGCCTCTGGTTAACGATGGTGTTATGTGGCAAGTATAATGAAAACCGCCTTTATTTTTCCCCAACTAACAACAGGTATCCATTAAAGCTGGTTGCCCAAAGATCACAACATTAAAAATTCCAGTCTTCACCAGAAGTCAAACCTAGGATTCCCTGGTGCGGAAGTCAAGCACTTTATCACTCAGCCACCCTGCTGCCCCCTCTTTAGTTGTAAACCATAAATTAATGATGATGACTGGAAAGAATCCTTTCATGACTTGTTAAACACAGTATAATACATTTAAAAAGAATGAATAATAAAATAATTATTGAACTAATGGTTAAATTATTATCAGCACACATATTTAGAAAATAAATACAAATGAGGTGAAAATACAATACAAAGTCAATACACTAACCCAACACCCATTGAACTTGAGTTATAAGTACATCTAGCAGCCTACATAGGAAGTGAAAACAAAAAAGAAATTAGCAAATAAATATCACACATTTGTTTACCTATGAAAGAATGTGATGTCTTGGGAATAGCAATCATATTTTTTTATTTGATCATTCAATGTAAAAAAAAACACCAAAAATCATTAAAATGTGCAGTGCCTTAAAGTGTATACTCTCTAAAGAGATGGAATAGGTTGCCTAAAACAGTCATGAAAACCAATCACTTAGTATACAAGAAATAAAAAACTAGTTAAAGACATTGCTTAGTGAACTTTTCTTATAAAAATTCTTTAAAAAAAAACAATCTTACTTTTACCAATTTTCTAGAGAATGAATGTGATGTAATTTCTTAAATGATTAGGTCCAACAATTCAATTTTCAACAAATAAAAAAAACACATTAACTGAAAATTTCATTATCTTATCTTATATAATACAGACGTTACTTCAAAAAAGAAGATGATTACGTCCTACGCGTCATGCATTTAGTTATGCTTATTAACCAATGACTTAAATTCTGCTAAGTCACTGGTTTTCCTGGCTAGCTCAGGCAACCCATTCCATGTTCTAATAGCACTAGGGAAGAAGGAGTATTTGTACAAATTTGTCCTAGCATTATAGAATAATGAATGTATAACAAAAAATAAATGTAGTAGGAATTCTAAAAACATACCAAAGCATCTCCAGGTTTGACTTCAATAATATCTTTCACTGGGCAAAAAGCCTATACAAAGGATATAATAGACAGTGCTCGATATTGTCTTGAAAATATTGCTTAGTCTTTACATATAATTTCTTAATGTTAATATAATATTGTCAAGCTAACTCACTTGTGGCCATTGTGGATTTCCTTTGCCAATCTTATGATAAGAACCATTGTGTTGGTTAACCAGTGATGACTCGACCTGGAACAATAGTTAGGGTGGAAGAGAACTGAAAGGCACAAGGCTGTTACCTAGATCTAGTTTGAAGACCCTAATCCATTTTCTAGTTAGTGTGTGAGACATGAGGAAGTGAAGGAAGTGAAATAGTTTATCTTGAAGAGGAGAAAAGAGAGAAATTCTAACTCTTACCTAATCCATGAGCATGTGTTCTGTAGGTAAAGGGAAAGATACTCTTGTCCATTCTGAATGTACAGCTTATATATACAGGGTACACTGAAATTTAAAAAAAAATGTATGTCCTTGGGTGTTTATAATGTTTTAAAAAAAAGATTCAACTATTATTAAATTTCATTAAACAAAAAAAAAGCTTTTTCTTTGGAATAATATCTACTGAAAATAGTCTATAGAATTTAAGAATTCTTATAATTTACATGTGGTGGGATGGTGAAGCCAGCAGCCAACAAAAATATACCAGCAACATACTGGGGCTGTCACCTGATGCACATACCTTGCCGTGGTGTGACAGCTTGAGTGCCTCAATGACCCTCAGAGCTATACCGGCGGGAGCTCATCACTCCTGGCAGGTACTACCAAGCTGGCCAGGTCTGTTAGGAAAGAGGCCAGACAAAAGGTGCATCCCCCTCCCCGGGACACAGGGGTTGTGCGATAGGCTAAGAACCTGTCCATGGAAAAAAAATAGTGTTATAGAAACCAGAACAAAAGCACAAACACTAAACATTGTCAGAGGCGAAAGTAGAGCTCCACAAAGGAGACTTATGAAGCTATGCAGGGAAAGTTGAACGAATCCTGTGAGGCCGACCACTCTACTTAAACCAATGAAAAAGAAACACTTCCTTATTCAGAAGGCAACATTTAATTTGGGAACATGGAATGTCCGCACTTTACTAGAACCAGGTAGATGTGCACAAATTGCCAAGGAAATGGCCAACTACAAACTACAGATCCTGGGAATGAGTGAAGTTCGATGGAACACATTCGGTGAAACAAGACTGCAATCAGGAGAAACCCTTCTCTTCTCTGGAAAGGAAAAAGAAGATGACTTACATGAAAATGGTGTAGCACTACTACTAAACAAGGAAGCTTTCAAAAGTCTTTTAGAATGGGAACCAGTTTCAGAACGAATAATTAGAGCCAAATTTTTGTCTAAGTTCAAAAATGTTCACATCATTATGTGCTATGCTCCCACCAACCTTGCAAGTGATACTGACAAAAATACATTCTATGACCAACTGCAAAGTATAGTTGACAAAATACCTACAAGAGATGTTTTGATCGTCATGGGAGACTTGAATGCCAAAGTGGGAAGTGACAACAGAGAGAGAGAGAAAAGTATGGGCACCCATGGACTTGGCACCATAAATGAAAATGGAGAAATGTTTGCAGACTTCTGCACATTTAATGAATTAGTGAAAGGAGGCAGCATTTTCCCCCACAAAAAATGCCACAAAGTGACATGGGTTTCACCAGACAATAAAACAGAGAATCAAATTGACCATGTTACCATACGCGGAACTGGAGAAGCACATTACTAGATGTACGAAACAGAAGAGGAGCAGATATTGGCTCAGACCACCACCTAGTTGTTGCCAAACTAAAAATGAAGCTGGCCAGCAATAAAACAGAAAGAAACAAAAGGAAAAGATTTGACCTAGACAAGCTCCACAACACCCAGATTAAAAAGGAATTCCAACTATCCCTTCAAAATAGATTTGCTGTGCTACAACTAGATGAGGCCAAACAAAGCAATAAATCTTGGCAAAATTTCAAAGAAATTATTACTGAAACAAGCAATGAAGTACTAAGCCTTAACCCTAAGAAGAAAAAACAGTGGATTAGTGACGAGACATGGAAATTAATGGAAGAAAGGAAATGCGCTAAATAGGCAAAAACAAGAAACCACAAGCAACAATCAAAACAAGACTACCAAGCAGTTTCACAGAAAGTCACCAAAATGCTTAGAAAAGACAAACGATCATTTTACAATAATCTGGCAGAACAGGCAGAAGAAGCAGCAGGTAAAGGAGATATAAAACAACTATACAAAATCACCAAACTTCTCAGTACCAAAAAGGCTAATTGCAATGTTCCAGTCCGAGACAAATACGGAAAACTACTTTCTTCAATAAATGAACAACTTGAAAGATGGAAAGAATATTTTCAAGAAGTGCTCAATAGACCTAAACCACGAAATCCACCAGATCTAAATGCAGGACCAACACTAGACATAAACATGGAAGAAATAACAAAAGAAGAAATAAGGAATGCAATCAAACAAATGAAGACAGGTAAAGCTGCTGGAATTGACAACATACCACCCGAAGTCCTAAAAGGAGGAAGTGAAATAGTTGACCAAATGCACAAACTATTCAACAAAATTTGGTTAACAGAAACACCTCCGGGTGAGTGGAAAAGGGCTTGCTAATAAAAATACCAAAGAGTGGAGATCTATCACAATGTGAGAAATGGCGAGGCATCACTTTGCTGTCAGTACCAAGCAAGATTTTTAGCAGAATCCTACTAAACAGAATTAAGGGAGCATGTGATGAACACCTAAGGGAAGAACAGGCCGGATTCAGAAAAGGGAGATCTTGTGCTGACCAAATAGCTACACTCAGGATAATTGTAGAACAATGTGTTGAATGGCAATCTCCTCTCTATGCAACTTTTGTCGACTTTGAAAAAGCTTTTGATAGTGTCGACAGAGAATCTATTTGGACTGTAATGAGACATTATGGGATCCCCAATAAAATAATAACCATAATCAAGAACCTTTATGATGGTTTCACCTGCCAAGTAACCCACTGTGGCAAGCTGTCAGAGGAATTTCCAGTCACAACAGGAGTCAAACAGGGAGGAATCCAATGGACTCTCACACAAAAGCTGGAAGATCTGGAATTCGCTGATGACATAGCCCTATTATCACACAGACTACAGGATATGCAAGAAAAGGTCACAGCTTTAAGTGAAGTAGGAAAAAGAGTAGGCCTCAAAATAAACTATCAAAAAACTAAGTACTTAAAGTAAACAATAAACAAATCAGAGACATAGTAATGGATTCTCAGACAATAGACCAAGTAGAAAATTTTATATACCTTGGGAGTGTAGTCAGTATATCAGGTGGAACAGATGAAGACATTAAATGCCGTATAAATCTAGCACGTCAGACATTTACACAGCTAAAACCAACCTGGAAATCTCCTTACATCTCAAACAAGACTAAACTAAGAATCTTTAACTCTAATGTCAAGGCTGTCCTACTGTATGGTTCTGAAACATGGAGAACAACTGAAGCCACAACAAAAAAAATACAGACCTTCATCAACAGATGCCTGAGAAATATCCTAAAAATACACTGGTATGACAAAGTAGAAAACACCAAACTGTGGGAGATGAGTGGACAAAAAAATATAGAAGTGCAGATCTTAGAGAGGAAGGTTTAGATGGATTGGTCACACCCTTAGAAAAGATACCAGCAACAGAGCTAGGCAGGCCTTAGAGTGGAACCCCCAGGGAACAAGACGCAGAGGAAGACCAAAAAGAACATGGCGACGCAGTGTACTTGAAGAAGCAGAGAAGACCGGGAAGAGCTGGGACACCATCAAAAAGCTAGCAAGAGACCGTGGAGAGTGGCGTGTTTTTGTCGAGGCCCTATGTTCCATGAGGAACTCAAAAGGAGTGATGATGATGATGAATATACTGGGGCCTAGAAGTGAAGGTTGTAAGTAAGCATTGAAGAGTATATAATAAGATAAATAGAAAAAAATCCTTGATTAAATTAACTAGATTTAGAACAATTTAAATATAGAACTTTAAAAAGCAAAATGTTAATTATGCTAAGAGCCTTCAAATGCTAAAAGCGTTTAAAAATATAAAACAAGCTGTTGAAAGACTTCTGAAGATTCCAGCTCCCATGGTATCAACGAGGCGGCTCGGAAACATTTATTTTGTGGAAAGTGGATTTGCAAGCAACAGGTGAATATGGTCCCAATTGAGTTCAAACAAGCCACCACACTATTCCACAAAGAGGCTGCCATAAGAGAGAGCTAAGGGCAGGAAATTGCGCTAAACAAAAACAATAGGTAGAAATATTTCTAATCGCACAGACTTATTGTTAGTCTAGATCTATTACAAATTTAATTACATGACCGATCCAAACTAATTGATACAATTACACTTAATATAAGCTTGTTTTTTTTTTAAAAGTATTTTTACGTATTTTTCTGGTGTAATATTGTTTGTTACTTTACTTCTGAATTGTCTCCTAGTAACTTTACTCTTGGTATTACTCCAGTAATTGTAAACATTCAATTGTTTGAAACTAAACAGCTCTATTTTAGACCTAATCAACTTATAATGCTAAGATTAAATAGAATTTCAGTTGTATGTTCCTATTGGATTTCTAAAAATTTCTTTTAATAATTTTTAAGCTCTAATGATTTGTTTGATTTCTAAATTAATTCCATAATATGAATATAATATTATAATTCCAAGGTATTTTGAGCTTTGAGATATTGGTTTTGAATAATAAGGATAAGCAGTTTTCATTTGTTTTGGTTATCTCTATTAATAATAATAATAATAATAATAATGCCGAAAATGTGGAAATGTGGGCGAGTCGATTGAACACATTATGGCAGGATGTCCAGCCCTATCAGAATCGGCCTACCTGGGTCGCCATAACCAAGTTGCAAAGTTAATACACCAACACCTGGCTTTGACGTACAAATTGATCGGTAAGGACACTCCCCCTTATTATAAATACTCTCCGCAAGAGGTTCTCGAGTCTACTGAACATCTGCTGTACTGGGATAGGCCTATTCTGACAGACAAAACGGTAGATTTCAATCGCCCGGATCTGCTGTTCATCGATAAAAAAGAAAAAACCGCTACCATTATCGATATCGCCGTACCACTGTCTCATAATTTAAGAAAAACTGAGATAGAAAAACAAAGAAAATATGGGAACCTAGGCTTGGAGATTAAGCGTCTATGGAAATTGTCCAAAATAACAATATACCCCATTGTTATATCAACCGAGGGGATAATAACAACTGACCTCACAGACACCTTCAAGGCCCTTAACATTCCTAGGAACATCTTCGTTGCCTGTCAGAGGGCGGTACTGCTGCAAACCTGCCACATCACCAGAAAATTCCTCAGTGGAAACTATTAAAGGGACTACGATGAATTTTGTTTCTCTTTAGCGAAACTCGAACCTGGCAGCGCCAGAGAATGACTACTCGTTCATTTCTAACATAATAATAATAATCTTTATTGTCCGTATGGAAATTGGTCTTACAATTTGTGCATTACACCAAACAAAAACATTATAACTATAAGAAACCAAAGTGTACATTCACACCAGACTCACTCATAATTTACATGTGACAAAGTTTATACCAGATTGTTCTTATTTAATGATTTGATTGCCAGGGGAACAAAAGAGAGTTTGTGTCTGTTAGTCTTTGCTATCGGTGTCTTGTATCTCTTTTGTGATGGTAAAATCACAAAATCCTGACAAAAAGGGTGATTCTTTATTTCGAGGATCTTGTTAGCCTTTTTATAGATGTTTGTCTCAAACAACTGACTAAATGGGGTTTGTTTTTTGCCAATGATTTTACCAGCAGCATTTAGGATTCTATAAAGTTTATTTTTATTTTTAATGCTCAGATTGCCATACCAGGCAGTGATATTGAAACTTAAAATATTGCAGATATGAGCATGATAAAACATAGCCAAGGCCTTTTCGCTAACATTAAACGAGGACAGTTTTCTTAGTAATCATAATCTTTGCTGCCCTTTTTTGCTGATATAATCAGTATTTGCAGTAAAATTTAGTTTATTGTCTAGGATAGTACCAAGGTATTTAAAGGTTTGCACAATTTCAATAGTCTCTCCAGCTACAGAAACAACATCATTTTCCTTCTTTTCCCTGCGAAAATCGATCGATTTCTTTGGTTTTTTTTACATTTAATAATAAAAAAATATCTTTACAGTATTTTTCAATGTGTTCTATTTCTTTGAAATACTCATTTACGTCTGAGCTCTCTGAGAGCAGGGCAAGAAGAGCCGCATCATCAGCGAATTTTGTGAAGGAGCAAAAAGGACTATCGGATTGAAAATCATTGGTGTACAAAATGAACCACAATGGCGATGTCACAGCCCCCTGGGGCGCACCTGTGTTAACTATGCATTCATTTGAAATAACATTGTTTACCCTCTGAGATCTCTGGGTCAAAAATTCATTAGCCCATAGTATTATGTATGGACTAATCTTCAACGCTTTCATCTTTTCAATCTCTCCCTAGATATAGCTTTTGTTTTTTAAACAGTAGTAGGTAGGAAAGTACACATATTGAAATTTCTTACTTCTGATGTGTTGTGTAAAATTTTAGTGCAGAGTGATCTTCAGGTTCTGAATCTGAAATCACAAAAGTAGTAAAGCAAAAAACTATCTTGACTTGATATAAATATCAGTATATCTTTATTCTTTACTAAATGTTCTTTAAAAACAAATTCAAACATGTAAACACAAAATTTAAAAAATCATCAACAACTCAGTGACTTAAACAAAAAAAATTCAATTTACATTAACATTAGAAAATGAAATGTACCTTTAAAAACTTTAGCATAATGTACTTACACAACAATAGTTTGAATGGAAGTTTTACTGCCAACTCTCAGACCTACACCTAAATAGAAAAAAAACAAACTTTGGCATAATTTACTTATAAAACAATAGTTTTAATTTACTTATTAATAATAATAATAAAGCTTGTCTTCGAGTCTGAAGATTAGTGAGGAAGTTTTACTGCCAACTCTCAGACCTAAATATATTTTTTTTAAAAATTCTATTATAGCTCTATTTTAATTTCCTAAACATTTTTTGTTTATTTTAAGTTCACATGGCACTAAGAAGCTGCAACACATATCAATGCATCAGTAAAGCAGAAAAAAAAAATCCCACACATTCTGGTCTTCATGCACCAGTTTATCAAGTAGCAATCAAATCAAAGGTGTAGAAAATAAAAATATTAATACAAGTTATTACTGTTATATTATATAAGGGTCTTTAGTTAGATGATGACCTGGAAGTAAAGAAAATGTTGCCTTAATGATTTCAATAAAAACATGTAGATAGCTAACTATAGAACTAAGGAATAGTCTTATGTATGGTTACTATTCCTGGCTAGCTTAGACCACTGAGCTATGAATGTTTTTGTGGCAAAACCAAAGCTGTAAATATCAAGTTGTCACTCTAAATTAGTTAAGTCTGATAAAAAGAATTAGCGTATTGTTAAAGGGTTTAACATGTATAAATAAATGGATGGATTATAAGACCTCAGTCAGTCTTCCCTTGTTCAATTCATACAAAATGTGGTTTGATAGAGCACATTGGCATTAATAATTAACTAAATAATTCATCAACACAAATATTTATTTTAAATTTTCCTTACCTTTGGGCATGACAGTTGGAGGAGCATTCTTAGCCCAGGCAAACATTATTGAGGACTGACCATTTTTACACATTAGTGGACAGTTCCTGTTGAGTAGAGTAGAATAGAAACTTAACATCCACCAAACTTTTCTTTCTAAAGATTATTTCTTTTATATTTAAAACTTTTACATTATTCAAATAAGTCAGACTAAAAAAATAATAGTTGCTCTTAAAGTATGGAGAGCTCATTTCACAGATGAATTTTACATAAGCATTGCAATGGTTTGAAATGAATACAAAAGATTTGCAAGACCATCAAATAGCCCTTTAAATTGACTTTTTGATGTTTAGTTTTTATGAATAGTTTATGGAAGTCTCAAGGAAAAAAAAAAGTGCCATTTAATAATGTCCACCACTTAGAAAGCCAACTATGTTCCAGTAGGGGGATTTATATCTATAAAAGAGAAATATTTCTTTAAAGACAAATAAAGGTAGACTAACTAGGAGAGAAAAAGACATCTTAAGATCATGTCCATTTTTGTAAAAACATTGTTGAAAACAAAGTTCTGTTGATTAATTGTACATTTTTGTTTGTATTATTATTTGTATTAAAGAGTGTTGGTATTTTTTGTAAGAGTGTTGGTATTTTAAATATCTAGAAAATTGCTCAAAATATTAAGAAGTCAATAAGCCTTTCAGTAAGTCTCTTTTACTGAGCTATGCCATTGAAAGAATCCTCTTAATGTCTCCAATGTATTCAGCTTCTCGAGAAGAAGACTCAACTCCAAGATCTTTGTGTGCAAATAAATTACATCAAGTTCATCTTTTCTTAAAGGAGAAAGCTTCATTCTTTTATAAATTGCCTTTATATAGTGCTTGGAAAGCATGCTTAGTGCACTACTGTCAAATTTCTTGTATGGACAAAAAGGGGGGGGGGGAGAGAGAAGGTATTATGGAAGTTTTCATGCTGCCTTTAGGCAGTCAGCAAACACAAAGCTCAGTTGGGATTCAAGCAGACACTGCTAAGATATTAATCAATAAAATCCAACTGACCATTGTTTTGTTCTGGGGGATTTACTCCAGGATGGTTGTGAGATCCTATGGCTGCTTCTTCAAGAGCTGGATTGGGTAGAAGTGGAACACTAACATCTTTGGGAAAGTTATCTCCTGTCAGTGGTGTAAGTTCATTGAATTTACAATCTCCTGATGAGTCAGCTACAGAACTATTTGTGTAGAACATGATGTAATAATTGCACATCTCATCATTGCCTGTTGACCTGCATCAGAAACTATCATCAGTAAGTGAACAACTCATCATTTCCTGTTGACCTGTACAAGATTAAAAGAAAAAAATGTTTTGAAAATCAACAATAATACAATTGAGAAAAAAAAAGTGTTTACTTAAGGTTTAAAACTGAAAGAGTTTTATCCTCATTATTTCTTTTCTTTACCAGATGTTTTGAGACTATCAGATATGGAATCAATTTAGACTGGTTGAAAAATGGAATAGTAAAATAGAGAAATTTGTGGAGTTCCCACTAAGATTAAAACTGTTCAAAGGGTTTGGATTTATATTTGTAAACTTGTGATAACTTTATTTTTAAAGAAGTATCATTGTGGGCCAATAGAATGTAGACAAATGAAACTCCTCTTTAAATACATGAGGCTAAGATGTAAAAATCGATCTAAAAAGGAAAACTTTTTAAACAATAATTTTTTGTTAATTTATAACCTAAAAAACTGCTATTGCAAAAAAAAAAAAAGCAGCAAATTAATATGTGGATTCATTTTTTTGTTTTTAGTATCCAATTTTTTTTAGTGGTTTTTGTTGAATATTTAAAAAAAAAAAGCAACTTTGTATTTTAAGAATTATGACTAGAAAGTAATTCAACCTCATGTACTAGATAAAGAAGTAAGAGTAGCTTCTTCAGCCATAATGATCTTTCTTAGAACCAAAGCTATTCAATAATGATAATAATAATAATAATAATAATTTTATTTATAAAGCGCTGTTAACAAACAAAATGTAGGCTCAAGGCGCTGTAATAAGATTACAAACACAAACATGACAGCTAAAATGACAGTTAATCTAAAAAAGTTTTAAACATATAGGTCTTAATGTTCTTCTTAAAAGTGGTGTAGCATGTTGTCTGTCTGAGATCAATGGGGAGTGAGTTCCAAACCTTTGGTCCGTGAACTGAAAAAGCCTGCAGACCGTAGCTTTTGAGGGAGAAACGTGGCACTATTAAAAGCGTTGAGTCCATTGAGCACAGGGCTCTCTGGGGGACATATGGAGTAATCAGTTCGCTAAGGTACAAGGGCATCTTGTTGTTATATATACACCGATGACAAAGTGTGGGGACCTTGTAATCGATTTTCGCTTTCACAGGAAGCCAATGGAGCGTGCGAAAGAGCGTAGTAGTAGAATCTTGTCTAGTTTTTTTAAGGACTATTCTAGTGGCGTTGTTCTGTATACATTGCAGCTTGGCTATTTTGTCATCAGGTATACCTGCTAGCATGGCGTTGCAGTAGTCAAGGCGGGAGAGTATGAATGCCACAGCTAGCGTTTTTGTTGACTCCGTTGTTAAATATGGTCGGATCTGGCCTAATCTGTGCAGCTGCAGATAAAGACCTTTGCAGAGCTGACTTATGTGTGGGTCGAAAAATAGTGTTGAGTCGAAGAAAACTCCAAGATTCCGCACTACATGGACAAAAGGAACATGGCAGTTCATGATAAAGAGAGAATCTGTGCTTTCAACTTTTGAGACATTGTTCCTAGTGCCAATCTTAATTATTTCTGTCTTGTCTTCGTTCATCTTGAGTTTATTTTCAACCATCCAATCGCTCACCCTTGCAACGGTACCACTGATTTTCTCTGCCAGATGCGACACCTCTGAGGGTACTGATGAATCATATAACTGTGAGTCATCGGCAAAGAAATGGTATAAGATGCCGGTTGGCTGTATGACATCGCTGTAAGTTTACACTTGCAGACTTTTGTAAGTTTACACTTGCAGAAAATAAATCAAACTAATGCTGGTGTCACTAGTAGTGTCAATATTAGAACTAACTCACTTGTGGCCATTGGGGATTCCCTTTGCCTATTCATGATAAGTCCCATTGTATTGATAGCCTGTGATAACTTTGCCTAAGTTTAAAAATAAAAATATTTAAGTTTAAATATTTTTTATTTTGGAGTTTAATTGTTTTAGGTTAAAAAAAAAGATAATCCATGTGTAATAGACTAAAACAACACGAGCTTCAATAAACACAATGATTTTATTCGTCCATCTTTATGCTCTTTACTCCAGCCACTTGTTCTCTATACTCTGACTTCCTTTTACACACAGTTCCTGACACACTGCTGTTCACTCAAGCATGTACACTCAAGGTCCACTGGTCATTTCATACACAGGCACACACACTGCACTACCAGCCACGCAAAACACATACACTTACTATCACATCTCCCTCCTTAAAAGCTTTGAGATATCAATTGACTATACAAATGATTTCTGTCTCACTATAAACAAATGAGTAAACTGAATACATGTTTAACACAACAGAATGTTCAATTGTTAATATTATCAATAGTAACAATATAAATTATAAAATGTGTAGTAAAAAACAACAACAACAGTCTAGGTTTACAAATAGACATTAATTATATACAAATTGCATAATAATAAAAAGATATATATGTATCTAATTATCTGCGTCAGGGTAATGTACTTGTGGCCGAACTTGCCTACCATATCGAGTTATTACAGGCGGCAGATTGGTAGTGTTAGTCTGTTCCTGTTGCACTTTTGTATCGCTCACGTTCTCTGGCTGTGTGGTTTGACCATTAATGACTGTCTCTGGGGTGTCCATTTAAAAAATATCAGGCATGACCCTTGATTTTGTACATGTGTCTCTTAACATCCTTCTATTTCTTCAGTGTTTTTACCCTGTATGATCTCGGGGTCTCTGCTTCTGAGATGACCACTGCTGGTTCCCATAAATCGCCAGGCTTCTTTTGCATCCACACTTTGCTCCCAGGCTGAATGTGTGGTCGCTCGGTGCGCCTCGCTGTTTTGTTGTAATATTTTGCTTGATTACTTTTTCTTGTTTTCCAAGCATTTTCTTTTTTGTCTGGGATTTGAGGTCTGAGATAGGCCTCCGTTGTCGGAAGATTCGTCCTCAGACGGCGGCCCATGAGCAGCCGTGCAGGTGAAGGTCCATCAGGGCATGGAGCATTTTGAAATTGCAAGAGGGCCATATATGGGTCTTGACCCGACGTTCTAGCTTTATTTAGAAGCTGTTTCACTGTTTGTATGGCCCGTTCTGCCATACCATTAGATTGTGGAAATCTGGGGCTAGACGTAATGTGCTTAAATCCCCAGCTTTTAGAAAATTTCAGAAATTCTTGACAAGCAAATGAGGGTCCATTGTCACTAATTACTTCCCTTGGAATACCATGTCGAGCAAATTGTGATTTCATATGTATGATCACATCTGAAGCCTTTAGTGTTGGGATAAGATTTATCTCAAAAAAATTACTATAGTAATCTACAAGTAGCAAATAGTTTTTACCGAGATACTCAAAATTATCAGCTCCAATTTTTTCCCAAGGAAGTACAGGAGTATCATGTGGTAACAATGGCTCCTTTTGCTGGGACTTCTGGTGTTCGTTACACACTGCACATGTTGATACCATGTCTATAATCTGCTTAGACATTCCAGGCCAGAAGAACACCTCCTTAGCTGTAACAAGACATCTATCTCGCCCAAGATGACCTTGGTGCAGTCTTTGAAGCATTTCTTTTTGCAATACTTTTGGTACTATTAATCTTTCTCCTTTAAAAAGTAAACCATTGCTTTCACTAAGTTCTTCTTTAAATCCTGAATATGCTCGAATTTCTTGTGGAATTTCAGCTCTCTTGTTTGGCCAGCCTATCATAATATTATTCTTTAACAGCCTTAAAACAGCATCATCTGCAGTGGCCTGCTGAAAAATGTTCATATATTCATCTGACATGGGTAAACTATTGACGATCAGATGAACTTGTGCATCCCAGTCATCACTTGAGGGATGTTTGATTGGTAGCGATGCTCTTGACAGTGTGTCTGGAATAGACATTTCTTTGCCTGGCTTGTATTCCAGCAGTATTTCATATTTCATTAGTCGAAGAAGCATCCGCTGAAGCCTAGGGGGTGTAGATGCCAAAGGCTTTTTGATAATCGCTTTCAAAGGTTTGTGATCTGTTTCAACCTTTATTGGACGTCCATACACATAGTAATGGAAATGTTCAACTCCGAAGACAATGGCAAGCATTTCTTTTTCTATTTGTGCATATCGTTTTTCACAGTCTGTAAGAGATCTTGAGGCGTAAGCCACTGGCCTTTCATTCTGCATTAATACTGCTCCAAGTCCCTCCTGTGAAGCATCCACAGACAACTTGACTGACTGTGAAACATCATAAAAGGCTAAAACTGGGGCGGTTGTGATCAAACTCTTTAAATAATCAACAGCCTTCTGATGTTGTTCCAACCATATCCACTCATTGTCTTGTTTAAGTAACTCTCTTAATGGGGCAGTTATTTCTGACAAGTTCTGTAAGAATTTACCAAGATAATTAATCATACCCAAAAATCTTTCTAGTTCCTTGCGATCTGTAGGGTATGGCATGGATTGTATTGCTTCAATCTTTAAGTCATCAGGCTTTATACCACTATCTGTAATGATATGTCCTACAAACTTGACTTGTCGTACTCTTAGGCTACATTTAGATGGCTTCAGTTTGATTCCTTTCCTTCTTGCTATGTCAAGAACTTGCCTAAGTCTATCATCATGCTCTTCTATTGTTCTACCTGCTATCAGTATTTCGTCCATGTATGTCTCAACCCCTTGTATAACGTCGAAAGCTTGGTGGAAACGTTTTGCAAATACTTCTGCAGAAGAGTTTAGCCCAAATGGTAGACGAAGGAACTTGTAGCGACCAAAAGGTGTGTTAAAAGTTGTTAGATCTGTACAGCTCTTGTCTAATTTAATTTGCCAAAAGGCAGAGTTGGCATCTAATACCGTGAACACTTGACTGCCACTTAGTCGACTAGCTATTTCTTCTATAGTAGGTAATTGATAGTGTTCTCTTTGAATGGCTTTGTTGAGGTCTCTAGGGTCTAGACATATCCTTAATCCGCCTCCTTATTTTTCAACAATAACAAGTGAGTTGACCCATGCAGTGGGATGATCTACTTTTTCAATGACACCCTCATCTTCCATTCTTCTCAATTCATTTTTTAATTCCTCACGTAGTGCCGCTGGGACTTTCCTTGCTGCGTGTACAACAGGTTTAATGTTGGAATTGACCTTTATAGTATATTCCTCTTCCATGCAGCCTAAGCCAGTAAATACATCTGCGTAGCCTGAGAGTGTATCGTCCTCTATAAAGTCAACTCTTCTGATTAAATTCATTTGTTGGCAGCCTGGTAGACCCATAATTGGCTTTGAAAGTGTCTCCACATATGAAATTCTATTATGGCTGTCTTACTTTTAACAGTACATTTAATGTGTGCTTTGCCAACAACCTTCAATCTTTCTCCACTGTAAGTAGTAAGTTTGGATGTTGATTTGAGAAGTTTCTTTCTTTTTAATTGCTTAAAGATTCTGTATGGGAGAATATTGACTTGTGCTCCAGTATCCAACGTGAATGTGACTTGTTTGTTTTCAACAGTAATGAGTGAGTTCCATTCGTTGCTTAGACTATGGGAGCCATTACTGCCGATGAAAAATGTTTCCTCAACGGAGTCATCTCGACCTTCTGACTTCACTATACTTACAGGCTTTGATCTGCACACTGATGAAAAATGACCTTTTTTATGACATCTGTGACAGGTTTCCCCATAAGCTGGGCACTGACGTGGTCTGTGTTCCTTGCCACAATAGCTACAACTCACATTTCCTTTTGTTCTTTTAAAGCTATTGGTAGCTGAATTCACAACGTGTACCCCACTTTCTTCATTCATGAGTTTAAGCTGCCATTCAGTTGCCTCAGCTGCCCGACATATATTTTCTGCCTTGTTAAGGTCTAGATCTGGTTCTCTCAAAAGTCTTGCTAGGGTGTTCTCATTCCTTATGCCACCAACTATCCTATCCTTTATTAGGGAATCTTTAAGCAAATCAAACTCACATGTCTTTGCCTTGAGTTTGATGTCAGTGACAAAGTTGTCAAATGACTCTCCTTCATGTTGAGAACGCTGGAAAAAAACATGTCTTTCAGTGGTAACATTTTTTCTTGGTAGACAGTACTTCTCGAACTTATTAAGAATGCAGTGAAGTGTATTGAAGGACTTGCTAATCTCACATTCATTACATTCATTGTCCGTCCATTGGAAAGTGTTATAGACTTGCACTGCTTCTTGGCCGATCACATGCAATAATGTCATAGACTGTACTTCTCTGCTTTTTGTATCCAGTCCACTTGCTATCGAATATATCTGAAAGGATTGTTTGAACCTTTTCCAATTTTCTGCTACGTTGCCATTTAATTCCAGCGGTTGTGGCGGGTGGAGTCGGTCCATCTGACACCATGTAATAGACTAAAACAACACGAGCTTCAATAAACACAATGTTTTTATTCGTCCATCTTTATGCTCTTTACTCCAGCCACTTGTTCTCTATACTCTGACTTCCTTTTACACACAGTTCCTGACACACTGCTGTTCACTCAAGCATGTACACTCAAGGTCCACTGGTCATTTCATACACAGGCACACACACTGCACTACCAGCCACGCAAAACACATACACTTACTATCACAATGAGCATGTGTTCTATATGCAAAGGGGAATATACTTTTCTCTTTTTGGAAAGCACAGCTGATATCTACAGGATATGCTACAATATGCTATAATATACAAAGAATAGCAAACAGTTTACATTTCTCAACAATTCCAAAAGCCCAGATATTAGGGCTCTTACATTTTATGGTCAATAAATAATTTTGAAAATTATGATTACTTCCCTTACATTTAATCATAGACATATCTCTCTTACAGTGCTATCACATACTTCTCTAACACTTAATCATATATCTCTCTTACAGTGCTATCACATACTTCTCTTACACTTAATCATATATCTCTCTTACAGTGCTATCACATACTTCTCTTACACTTAATCATATATCTCTCTTACAGTGCTATCACATACTTCTCTAACACTTAATCATATATCTCTCTTACAGTGCTATCACATACTTCTCTTACACTTAATCATATATCTCAATTACAGTTTCATCACATAGATCTGTTACACTTTATCATATATCTCTCTTACAGTGCTATCACATACTTCTCTTACACTTAATCATATATCTCTCTTACAGAGCTATCACATACTTCTCTTACATGGTTCTCTTATAATGTGCATGTCTGTTGAACTGTTACATTGTTACCATTAAATGTCAATACTTACATGACACTTGGGGTGGAATTTGAAACCAGTAACTAGCCAAAAGAAATATTCCAGCCACAAACTGAGGCCTAGAAGTTGGAGCAGAAAGAACGGTTGTAATAAGAGTGTTGACATTTCAATAGAAATGATTACACAAATTAAAATACAAGAGTAAGGGTTTAAAAACTTACTTCTGAAATGTGGTGTATATCTTAAGACCTGAATGATCAGTAGGCTCAGAATCTACATAAAATATTAAGAGTCAAAGTCACAACACTACAGGCTATATTAAGTAGATAGAAGGTAATTATAATAATAAGTCCAAAGATGAAGGAAGAATGCAGTATTTCATGAGACAGAAAGAAAGTGACATTCAAACACAATACAAAGTAGTTGAGTAGTAACATCAATCAACAATCTTTTAGTTAGGTGAACTTTTAGCTTTTGTAGCCATAGTGTAGTTATATAATATGAATATTTATCTAGTACTCCCAATTCCAAACAAGCTGCAGCAGTTTCAAGCCACAAGAGATTGAGGGAAAATCCTGAGAGGACTCTATAAAACTTAAGAACTAACTATGGTATTCTTTACAACAGTTTAAGTTATATTAGCATGACAGGTGCTGGACTTGGTTGATACAAGCTATTTAGGATGTAGTAACAAATTTGTACAAGTGCTTCTTCTTCCTAGTGCCATTAGAGAATGGAATGGGCTGCTTGAATCAGCCAGGAAAACCAATGACTTGGCAGAGTTTAAGCCATTGATTAACATGCATGACTAAATTTACACCTAAAATGCATTGGATTCTTCAACTTCAACTTGTTTCTTCAACTGAATTGAGATAAACATTTCTCAGAATAACACTTGCAAATTCAAAAGAGAGACAGTGAGCTATAAGATCTGTTTAGATCTCCTGTCTTAGAATGAGTCAGGCATGCATATTACAGTAATATATTAACATTGTCAACACAAAGTAAAAGTGTGACTGACTTACAAATATAATATTCCTCATCTTCAACAGGATAAGCTGTACATAAGTAGGCATCAGGCTATAGGGAAAAAAAAATTAAACAAATTTAAACTATGCAAACAATATTGGAATGTGAAGGTCACATGACTTTCATTATTATTATTATAAAAAATTATTTTGTTTTTGCAAGAAAATAAATCAATATAGAATAACAATCATCATGTTTTATTTATTATTATCTATATATAGTTATAACCCTGCCATGCACACCACCATTCAAGTAGTGCAGTAGGTGTGCACTGTTAGAGACTAGACTGAGAAGGAATGTTGACATTGAAAAGAAGAGAACCAAGTCCCCGCCCCCCTCCCTCCCCAAGTCTAGGGCTGATGAACAACCTATGCTCAAGACATATTGTTATTATGTGTTTGTGATGTCCTGTGAATTAACATGTGAGCAGGTCAGGAGGCGCAAGAGAGACCTTTTCTCTCTGCTCAACATTAAATTTTATAACAGTAGGCAGATGTTAGCGCTACTGGGTGGGCTCAATCTGTGCACCTCGGTCTGCGACCAAGGGGCTAGAGTCGCCTAAGTAACCAGACAACTAGACTACACTAACTAAATTTAAAATGAAAGCAAGAACAAAAACTTTACTTGAAATACTAAAAATAAAACGATACTTTATTTACATGAAAAATAAATCAATAATAAAATATAATATATATTATATATACACTAACCACTACAACTGAACCCAGAAATTAACTAAAACCCTCTAAATCTACGCCACTACCAAACACCAACAAACTAACCAAACCAACTATCTACAAACTGATAAAACCAACTATCTAACTAAATCACTACAACTACTGTGTACTATACTAGACCTAGATACTAGATCTACTAGACACAAACACACTACAATAAACTAGTCTAGATCTACAATATTCTACTACTACAACCAACCCATAACACTAACACTAAAACAAGAACACCTTAGTTAGGCTTAGTACCTTAGCCTTACTATTAATAATAGTATTACTTCACTAAGACTAAGAACAAACTTAAGTTACAGTATAAGCCACTAAGCCGACTAAATCCTTTTTTTTTTCCTGACAATCCATTCAGATCAGATCTAGTCAATTCTAGTCTAGCTAGATCAGATAATTAGATCGATCTTATATTATAAGAATATTAGACTGTCTAGTCTATATAGATCTAGAATCTAGGTCTACCATCTAGATCTAACAGTGAGTAGGCCTAGTCTAACCTGTTTCTAAGAAAAAGAAAAGGATTTTTAAAAATACGTTTAAATCATAGCATGATAGTAAAGTCTACTATAGAATGAGATCTAGATCTAGATCTATATAATCTAGATCTACGTATAGATTATAGTCTATATTAAGTATATAGATCTAGATAATCCCGCCCTCCCCTAGGCATTCGAGGACACATTAGTTTACCTGGTTGACCTAAAAACAAAACATGCGCTGATCTAACTTACTCTAAGTATCTTTAATCTATGCAGTCTATTATCTCTATAGTCTATATATAACACAGTCTGACAAAAGAAAAAGGCCCCAAAGTCAGTACTGAATATTTTTTCCGGGGAAGGGGCTAAAAAGCTATGATAGCTTGTGAACTGTGTTACCTATACATCTAGATTCTAGATAAATTCCGCCTTCTCCAAGCCACCTAGTTGACCAAAAAAAAAACGTATCTTAGAGCACGCTCAGTGTCTGTTGCACACACATACAAAAAGCATCAACGTACTAGCATGCTTAGTGTGTGACCTAATTAACGGCTTGACCGATCAATAATTGGCTCCTCCCCCTTTTCTCTCATCATTGTTGTCAATAAAACTAGAGCAATGTTTTGGGGCTGTGTAGATGGCCTGGTATACACCTGTGTGTTGTGCTATTAATGAACTTTTTCTAATGTGTGTTGGTCTGATGGCTGTGATTGGATTGAGTCTTGAGATTTGTTACTTGATAGTATCTTCCCCTCACCCAAAGAAATTTTAAAATACCATATCTACATTCTATATCTCCCCCTTTCTTTTTATTTTAAACTAATTTAAAAAGAGAGAACTATAGTATTTGGATATAATTACTATTATATTGATTATAAAATAAATACTAGATTCATTATTAATTTATTAACATATAAAAAACGAGACCTATTGTTATAGCGATAAAAACGATTGGTCTTTTTTAAACCTCTATGCGTCATGCATTTATTCTGCAACCCATTCCATGCTCTAATATCACTAGGGAAGCTGGAGCATTTGTAGAAATTTGGCCTAGGAATGTGCCTCTATTGTATCTAGATATAATCTACTGTAAGGTGTAGTGATTTGAAGTAATGAGCAATGATGATTTGAATATGATCACCTAAAATTTTGGCCGCAAATAATAGACATTAACAACTACACGTGCTTCTAGAGTCTGCCTAACTTGAAAGCCTAGGAAGATTTGATTGGTTAGTCTGTGAAACACGCCTTCCGATTTAGCAAAAACATCACAAGGTGTTCTGTGCATTTTAACCTCCGTGTATGTCGAAGGCGCCGTTTTAACGCGGAATACGGCAACTTTTTACTCCGCCCCACTGTGTAGTCAATTGTGCTGGTAGGAGGTGCTAACAAAGGGGAAATGCGTGGTCTTTTTTTCAGGACGCAAAGTTTTTTTTTTAATGCGTATTTTATTTTTTAAATCAGTTATAATTATACAGTTTAATAATAAATAATTATCTTATAGTCAATATTAGAGCGGTATTATTAATAGCTTATATTAGAATAGTCACAAGTAGATCTGAAATTTACAAAAATCCTACACACACGTAACTGGTGCACGCTAGATCCATTTTTCAAAAATAGGGCGGGGTAAGACACATTTCACCTGTGTAAAAGTGTTGGCCTCATTCAGTCGTACAACGACTAAGGTTAATCTCGCAGAACACTTTTTCGTGTATATAACTGTAGAGCCCTATTGTGGAGAGACATTCTAGTCCACATTTTACGCATTAACAGGTGGCCTATTTCGCTTTATTGGTCTATCTAGATGAGCTGGACATTTTTCGTATGGCACGCTTTTTCTTCCAGAGCTGAGGCCCGTGATTTTTCACTGTCCATACATTTCTTGGTCACCATCTCTCTCCGCGTAGTGTTCTAGGGCTATGTCTTCCCAGTATCAATGTTCACTGTTTTGAGGTCCCGTTTTATCTTATCTTATATAATAATACAGACGTTACTTCAAAAAAGATGATTACGTCATACACGTCATGCATTTAGTCATGCATATTAACCAATGACCTAAATTCTGCCAAGTCACTGGTTTTCCTGACTAGGTCAGGCAACCGTTTTATTACACCCAGATCTAGATTTTTCATTGACAGATGTGTTATTTGATCGCTAGACAACTCAACGCTATTAGTATTACGCACAAGGAAAAATACCGCCTTTTCATCATATATAGCAACTAGTCGACGTATCGAGACATCGACTATACAAGCTAGGTCTATCTGACCAATCCAACACATTAATTGTTTACTGTCCAACTTTTAGTGTTCAGTCTAGGGCAGAGAGAGGGGGGATGTGAATGAAAGTGTTACATTTTTTTCCCCTAGGGTTGATTACCCGAATGCTCTGATAAAACAAAAAATTACAACACACTAGCTATTGCAAACACGAAACATTCAAATTGCTGCAGTTAAAGTACACATAGCATCGAAGCAGTAAAAGGGATGACTATTGATATAAAGTAGCTAATTGGACTACTGTCAGTTTATCAATCAGGGCTGCATGTTGTATTTGAGAAATATCACTATTTTTATGTTTCTGGCTTAGCTTAAGCCTTCGCTCACTGATTGTCAATGTACATTGAAAATACACTTCCACTGGCAGTAAGCCTATTTATGGCAGGAAGGGTTAGGTTTTAGCAATCAACTCAAGAAAACATTAAGATAAGCTGAATTGATATAAGCTATGTAAGAACACTTACAGTTACAAATGATGATACATAAAGTAAGCTTAAAATAGTTTCTCAATTTTTTGAGATGACAAAATAGTTTTAATCGACTTTGATTTGTTTTGCCTTAAAAAAAAGTGGTTTATTGTGCTGTTATTCATAGTATGCGAATAGTAGAATATATGCATCTGTTTGGAACCCCTCAACTCAAAGAAAGTGAACAAACTGTAACAGACACAAAATAGAGCAGCGAGATTCATAGCAAACGAATATTCTTATTTGATTAGACATCTTTTGTAAAATCACTAAATTTAGAAACCTTTAGGATAGAAGACTTAAAAGTAAGTGCTTTCCTTGTGCTATTAGAGCATTGAATGGGTTATTTGAGTCAGTCAGGAATACCAATGACTTGGCAGAATTTAAGTCATAGGATAACATGCATGACTAGATTGACACGCGTAAGATGTAATCATCATCTTTTTTTTTTTTTAAGTGACGTCAGTAATTTATAAGATGAGAATCAATGCCATCGTCAGGATCTTTTGCTCTCTTTGTAATGCAAATAATTGTCGAATTCATGTCTCGTGTCAATAATGTACTATAATAGAACAATAAGCATTTCACAATGAAGGAATCACGGCTTTTTTTTTAATTAAAAAAAAAATAGGTGCCGGTACTGAGTGATTGATTGCCTAACTTTTAACTACTAATAAATTAATAATATAGATCTACGTTAAAATACAAGAAAAGTAATAATTTTTCCCCCACATTCCAAAAAGGTGCCGGTACTCCGTAGCGATGCCTTCCGTCACAAAAAAAGCCCTGCGTATATAGATCTATATTGTTATGTCTCTCCTACTGTTCAGGCTCTCTTCTAACTGCACCTTACGACACAACGAACTTAAAGAACCTCACAACTCAGTGCTCCAAAGTATCAGATCAGTCAGTTTAATGACAAATACATCGCAATTGGCAACATTACAACATTAACACTGTCTTTACAAAAACCTAGTCTTGTTACGCCTGACTTCACACACCGTGCTGGTTCTCGCCTCGTACTGGTCACATTGCGAGGTAACGTGAAGTCAAGTCTTTCTAACACACTCGCTCTTATATAGTGTCTCTACTGGCCTACTCGAACCTTCTTGACCACTCCAGTTGATCACTTTCGCCGTGACTTGCGTGCGTAATATTTACACACAGGTCGTTGCCGAACTGGCGAGTACTGTCACTGGTTACAGTTGACCGCTCTTCCTGCGCTGGACAGTGGCGATTTGGGTAGGCTAAAAATACACAGCACTACCTCCATCTGTGTCACCACCAGGTTTACAACAATATATTTATTGCTTTATATAGGCCTATACATAGAAAGAGAGACAGAGACATTTATACAGTATTATTATTTTTTCATTATTTGTAAGTTGTCTTTTTTATATGGACTTAGGCCAACATTTTTTAATAGATCTTTTCATGAAGTTGGATGTTCATGTCATTTCTTTTTTCTTCTAAGAAAAAGAATCTTACCTTTGCGTAATAAATAATCCAAACTTTGCCTGTAATACCCGTATGATTATAATAATCCAATCTGTTGAAGAATCTAATTATTCCAATATCTGAACTTCACTGAAGCACATTTCTATACAAAAAGTAAATGATCGAAAAGAAATAAGTGCGCGCATGAACTGTAATAACACGTCTGCTTTCACTAAAAATAGGTCAAACTTTTTTTTCCGTGTCTGAAACAATTCATGTAAAAATCAAACTAACACATTAAGAAACCCGGTCAATACAATGTTTGGTATCTCTTGCATGAATGACCTTTATTGTAAATTTACTATAAATATAGAATCTACTACCAAAAACTACTGCTACTAGAATCTACTACCAAAACATCTGGCACAGTGAGTACGCGATGCCGTGTGTAGGATAGGCTACTATCTTGGATCGGATGCCTTCCAAGTTACTATTTTGAACCAACAGCATGAGTCTCAAAAGAGTCAAATCAGATACAATGGTGACATATCAGCTTATTTCTCTGTAAAGAATGGCGTGAAGCATGGCTGTATACTTGCTCCAAAGACTCCAACCATCTTTCATCTTACCAAAAGATTGCCTTTGGCATACGGTCGTCCCCAGTACGATATACGTGCCCTGCCCAGCGTCGCTGTCAAACTATTATAAGATATCCCTCTATCATGTCCATATCGCATTCACAAGAACAATACTGCTCTTGCCAGCGTATGTTCCTGGAAGAGCGCAGAAGTCATTGGGAAAAGCGTTCAAGAAGTATCTGCTTTCTGTATAGTACCCATTTCTCCGATCTTTATAGAAGAGTTGGGAGAACCACTTCTTGATAGACACTGATCTTTGTAGGCAGCCAGGGCGATTTATTCCATTTCCGTCACACTCTCGCTTGGAGGCGTCCAAAAACATACAAAACATTGAAAAGGATCATTTTTTAAAAGACATAATAAATGAAAATGTATAATGATTCAAATACATTTAGCACAAAAATGTCCGGTGTCACAACGTTCTGCTTCGCACGAACCGAGGAATAACACTAACAATGAAACTGCAGTAAAACACACACACAGAGATGACGGTGGCAGGGCATTTTCTTGAAAAAGCAACAAGCTGAAAATTATCGCTACAGCAACCTAACAGACTTGAATCCGCAAATTGGGTATTGGCCAGGGATTCCCCGGCATTTTGCGAAGTGGCCGGCCAAAGTAGAATAAACACTTTTAGTTACAAGTGCATCGAGTAATGACCACACACCTGAACTGGCCAGTTTTAATTTTGGCCGAGTTGTGAGGTCCTTTACAGCTGGTACGCTAAGTTTTTTTTTTTTTTTTTTTTTTACTGTTTTTGTTCAGTCCCTCCTAAATTTCATGACATTTTGTTTTCCTATTCGCTGCTTCGCTTTTTTATTTAGTATCATACATTTTTACTTGCTATATCTAGATTCTATATCTCTATTTATTAATTCTAAATCTAGACTTTTCTAATTTGATTATTATTATAATACATGATTCTTAAAATGCAATCTATAGACTTGTAAAAAAATTTCAACTATCTTCAGGCATAATCAATTGTTTTTAAAGAACTACACTTAGTCTAATGGACCGTTGGGGCACCATGCAAGATTCTTCGAACGTCTTTCTCCATTCCTCTCTGTCTTTTGCCTAGATTAGGTATTTAGTCGAATCTAGGCTTAGATCTATTTTCTAGAGTACGGTATGACTCATGTTGTACTGACTAAAAACTGACTTGAACTTTTTTTGTTTAGTATCCTACATTTCACTTGCTGGTCTTGCTAGATCTAGATTCTATATCTCTATTTATTAATTCTAAATCTAAACTTTTCTAATTTGATTATTATTACATGATTCTTAAAATGCAATCTATAGACTTGTAAAAATTTCAACACTCTTCACGCATAAACAATAGATTTGTAAAGAACATTATATTTAGATGTTTACTTTCAGACAATTGAATTATTTCTTTTATTAACATTTTATATTTCTTTTTCTAGATTGCAGCCCTGTTTTGAATACAACTAGATCAACAACTTCTGAAACTCCAATAATACTACCTGCAAGTGCTGCTGAAAGAAAAATAACCCTAACAGCCTTTAAATTTACTACATAGATTCTAATGCTGACAACATCATTTAGATCTAGATGCTGCCTGAAGATTTCATGTCTGTGGCATTTTACGTCTCGAGAAAAGATATTTTGCCTTTGCAACTTCTTGTGTGGTTAAAGAGGCCAATTGATACACAGCTGTGGTTACATGTAATCACCAGCAACCATTGCATTGTCACCTTTCTTCCTGCTGCTGTTGTGTATGGCATCTGCAATCGGAAACCCTTCCTTTATGCTCTCTCTCCATGTGGATCTATCCAGTGCCACCTTTTTCCCAGCCGCTAGTGTCGATTTTGAAGATGCACACTATGATAAACTCAATGCAGTTGACTACAATAATCTCCATGACCACATTGTTTCAACAAGAACCTGTGTGCATCACACATTGTAAGGGTCGAAATTGAAAAAAAAATATTTGTAAGCTATGTGCCAAAAATGCTCCTAATATTCAATGATGAGCTCTGACCAGGATAACAATCACACATTGTGTCCGGATGGCACTACATCTGGGTATCACTTCAAAATATCATAGCACAAGAGCAGCCATAACAAAAAAAAGTACAACCAGACCATTACTATTATTATGGATACAGTGATGGTCAATACTGTTGTTGTGTTTTCAATAATAGTTTAATTGCTTTTTAGTTAGTTACAATGCTATTAATATTAAAAGGTATTTTTGATCATTTTTGTTTTTTATATTAGAGATAATGGTAGGCCATTATTTGCTACTAGTAGATTATGTAATTTGTTGAATGCTATTAAAGAGCTTCCATATAAAATATGTCTTAACATAATTCTTTAGTTTTTATTTCATAACACTATTACTACTATTAATAATAACACCTAAAAAACAAACTATCTACATTGGATTCTAAAAAAATAAATTATACTCGCTATAGCTTTAAAAATATTTTACTTAGTTGTTTTTTTTACAGTGACCAATTAAGGTGTAAAATAATATACAATACAGTACTAAAAAAGACATTGTCATCTTGGCGTAAGTAGGACTGGTTCATTGAAGTATGTCATTACTGCTAACTGTTGATCATTGTGCAGGCCATATGACACCCTGCTTATTAACTAAAGTGTGCTTCAAGATTCTGCAGGCTTTTCAGGACTTTGCTTATTTGTCGTGCAATAGTAGATCATTAGCGGAACTAAGAACACTGATCTGGAAGCAGTCAGATACTTGTTCTATATCAGCAGCATGTACATTCCTTTGATCTAAAAAAAAATAATGATAAAATAAAAATAAAAATTACATTTTAAAATGCAAAATATAAAAAGTATAATGCAGAAGTTAAATAAATATAAATGATGGTATCCATATCTTGAGTCCCCACTTCCCCATTAATGTCTTGTCAGCTACCCTTATGAAACTTTAAACTGCATCCTCTTTGAATGCCCTCTACAAGACAAAGATGATAGTGCCTAACATTTGGTTTGGCAGTTTTTTGGATAGCAGTCAATCTTGGTACTGATGCCAAGGTGGCTGGCTGATGACATTTCTCATCATAAACTATTAGCTGGTTCAACATTGTTTTTTTTTTAAATACATTGACAAAGTTTAGTTTGTCTTTCCATTTTTCTCTTTTCTAGAAGTCAGCATATTTTTATATTTCTATAAGTATGAGGGAAGAGGCTTCTGCCAATGACAGATCTTTTTGGAGGCAGCTTGCTACCCAATGCGCCAGAGGGAGAGGATCTAAGTCTAAAAGTATAGTTATTGTTTATTGAGGGTTTGTTTTGCTGCTATACTTGCAACTATGTCCCTTGTATCGGTGGGCTGAAATCAATCACAACTGAATTTAATGTCTAGCTTTGTTTTAAAAACAAATTATTTTATATAAAACTTTTGAGGAGTACACATATTGGGGCCAAGAATATTGACTGATTTGGAAGGGTGGCTAACTTGGAGCTGTCTTCATATACACAGGAGCACCTGGCTGACAGCTGGTACATTGATGATAAAATAAGTTAGTTTGGGATTATCTGCGATAGAAAGTAAATGTACATAGTTATTTTAACCTGACCCTGTTTTCTAGTTTAATTGCATAGATAACTGAACCAATTAACAGCACCTAAAATTTGTTAAAATAGTAAAAGACTGATTTATAGCCAGTAACATATTCAGTTAACATTGACTAGCAAGAGTGTCATGTGCTAAGCATAATGACCTGCCACCTTTACTTTCAACAACAAATGTCAGGTACGTATTAGGGCTCGGGGTCATTCTAGAAATTCCATCCCAGTCTTCGAACCCAAGACCCTTAGATTCAGAAACCAAGCCCTTTAACAATCAGCCAACCTTTTGAGAAGAATACTGAAATTATTACAGTATAAACCTTATTCATTGAGCCAAAATATCAAACTACAGCCTATGGGAAACAAAAAAGTAAACAGAGATAGAACAAGAAATCAAATGATGCACATGGGGATGCATTGGGCACAATGAGAAGAACAGCAGACAACATCACAAGACTGGACTGGAACCCAGAGAGGAAGAGAAAGTCTGGTAGACCCATGCAAACTGTCACGGATGAATGTGTGTATGTATGTATAATCTATTTTTACAATCTGAGCGAATGACTGGAAGTGTGTTGGTTGTTAGACAGAGACCAGCGTGTGTGATATGCAGTAAAGCTGATTAAAGTTTATGTGTTTGATCTAGTGGTTTCATTGTTTTATTTCGTTAACTAGAATTGAACCAGGGACACCTAGACGTATTGAGAACTAAGGTAGATTCTATAGAGCTATTATTATAAATATAATAAGGAATCTGTGACATATTTGGAGGCTCGTTTATCTAGTTACTTGCGGTTCGCCATTGTTAAAAGGTCAAGGACAAAGAAGGCTGTGAAGTCGTGAAGAGTGTGCGCTCATGTGCAACGGCGGGAAAAAAACTAAGTCAATCAGCCGAGACGAAACCAGGTCAAACACAGTGATAAAACTATTTGTGTTGTTTATATTGTATGCTAGAGATACAAACAAAATGTCAGAGAGATTAACACAGTTAATAGCTGCTGGAAAAGAGATGGGATTGTCAGGGACAGCTCTACAGGAGTGGTTGAAAGAAAGAGAAGTCAAGCTGGAAAAGAAAAAGAAAGAGAAGACAGAGAGCGTGAAGAAAGAGCTAAAGAAAGAGAGGTGGTGGAGAGAGCTAAAGAGAAAGAAGCTGAGGTAGAAATACACAGATTGAGAGTCAGAGAGTTTGAGCTTAGGGAGCTTAGGGAGACGATAGGAGAAATCAAAGAGCATATAAAACCTGTGTGGAAGCCAAAGTTGCCACCTTTTAATGAGAACGTTGATCAAATGGATGCATATTTGGCTAGATTTGAAGTGCATGCTCAAGCTACAGAAATACCTAAAACTCAGTGGGGAAGTCATCTATACACATTGTCACAGGGAAAGGCACTGCAAGCTTGTATCAACTTTTCTAAGAAAGATTTAGAGGAATATGACAAGGTGAAAGAAGTATTAATGAAAAGATACAACTTGACAGATAATGGGTATAGAGAGAATTTCTATAAAGCTAAACCAGAGATAAACCAGCCATTTCATGAATTTTGTTGAGGACATTAGAAGATACTTAATGCATTGGATAGAAATGTATAATACTAAAAAGACATTCGAAGGTCTCATTGATCTTTTCATCAGAGACAAGATCCTCACATTTTGCAATCCTCAGTTAGTGGCTTTTCTACATGAAAGGAAACCGAAAGATGTGCCAACAGCAGTCAAGTTGTGTCAGCACTATATTACTGCACATCCAGAGAAGACAATTTGCTGCAAAGACTTATGATAACAGAAGTCGATTTAAACAAGAATGGAGACAGGACCGTCTGCAGAAAAGAAGTGTTGGTGAAAAAAGAAAATGTTTTAAGTGTTTCAAAACGGGTCATTTAGCATTCCAATGTAGAAACAAAAGCCCCTTAAGACGAAATGAAACTATGGGTTCAAGCAGAAGTCAGGAGTTTAAAACCAGCAACAGGGGAAGACCAACTGGACATCCACACAATGCGTCAGTTTGCATAGACTATCAACATGGTGAACAACTCCATGAATCTGATCAGATCCAGATGGCTGGAGCTGTAACTTGTGACGCCGGGAAATTAAAAATGTATCCTGGATTCGTTGGGAAGAAATCTATTTGGGTCTTGAGAGACACAGGAGCGACCACAATTGGAGTGAAGAGACTACATGTGCACCCTCACCAGTTGACGGGTAAGAAAGTCCAATGTATGACATTTGGAGGAACAATTGAAGAATATCCCACAGCTGTCATTGACATTGATATGCCATTTTTATCTGGGAAAGTTGAAGCATGTGTGTTGGAGAGGCCTGCAGCTGACTTGATTCTAGGAAACGTGACTGGCATAACTTAGCCTACCATCACAGATATCTACAAGTGGCAAAGGTCAGCAATGTCAGAAGTTACTATTGCGGTAACTAGATCTCAATCTGGTGTAATAGAAAAACATGGGACAACCGATCCTACATAGATTGAACAGCCAGAATCAGAATTAACATCCAGTTATGCATTGAAACAAAAGGAGGACCAAACATTGGTTAAACTTTTTGAATTGGCGAAGCGTCCCACCAGTAAATTTAAAGTGAAAAATGGACTTCTGATGAGACAAGATAACAAAGAGAAACTACAGCTAGTCATCCCTGCCGCCGAAAGAAAAAGAATTTTGGAGTTAGGTCATGACTTACCTTTTGTGGGTCATATGGGGACAGCACGAACAAAGATACAGCACAGTAGAAAGAGAGTGCTTGGCAGTTGTTTGGGCAGTAACCAAGTTGGCCAGATATCTATTGGGCAGAACATTCATACTCCACACAGATCACGCACCCTTACGCTGTTTAAACACAAGTCGGTGGATTCCAGGGTAACTCGCTGGGCCCTGATGCTTCAGGACTTTCAGTTCGAAGTGCAGCATATTCCAGGTAAAGGAAACATCATAGCGGACATTCTGCCACGCTTATCATAGATATAAGCCTACGTGGCTTCTCACAAGCATGTGTTGCTTCATCAAAGACTTTGTGTCTTCAACAGTTTAGACTTTGTTGCTTGATGGTAGACTTTCTGTCTACAACTAAGACTTTGTGTCTTCATCTTTTAAGACTGTGTGTCTTCAGCTTTTAAAACTGTGTGTCTTCATCTTTTAAGACTGTGTGTCTTCATCTTTTAAGACTGTGTGTCTTCATCTTCTAAGACTGTGTGTCTTAACTATAGACTGTGTGCCTATTGCATTGCTCTGTGTGACTACATCAAAGTCTGTGTGACTATGTTCAAGTTTGTTTGGATACATAAACGCCTGTGTGGCATATTCAGAGACTTTGTGGCCTATCGAACGAACGTTTTTGTTGTATTCTGGTGTAATGTTTGATATTTGTTTTATAATCGTTTTATTTAGTAATCTTTGTAAAAATCGATTATAATTTTAGGAGGGGCGAGATGTCACGGATGAATGTGTGTATGTATGTATAATCTATTTTTACAATCTGCGCGAATAACCGTGTGTTGGTTGTTAGACAGAGACAAGCATGTGTGATATGCAGTAAAGCTGATTAAAGTTTATGTGTTTGATCTAGTGGTTTCATTGTTTTATTTCGTTAACTAGAACTGAACCAGGGACACCTAGACGTATCGAGAACTAAGGTAGATTCTATAGAGTTATTATTATAAATATAATAAGGAATCTGTGACACAAACATAGATCAAACCTGCAGACCAAGAAGGAAAATTGGCAGGATGGAAATGGATGGGGAATAGCCCAGAACAGAGTCAGAATGTAAAGCACTGATGCGGCTCTATCTAATTTCTTATGTTGCCTATTTTTTTTTATTATGCATTCATTCAAAGATAGAAAGTTCTATTTAAAATAGCTATACCATAACCGTAGGCCACAGAAACAGAGATGACTTTACATCATTTGCCCTTTGGACCACAAGGTCTGAAAGGGAAACTATATCATAATGCTTTAAAAAATCTACTTGCCATGAGGAAGAATAAAAACAGGCCATCTTTGCTGCAGTTCTTTGTTTTCTATCTGTTCCTAAAATATGGTTTCATTAAACTGTGAGCAGCTCCTAATTCTTGATCACCAGGAAATTCTCTGCATCATTATCTGAAAAACATTTACAATTAATGACCTAGACAAAGAAGATTAGTGTAGACACTGGAACTGAAAGCTATTTTTTTATATAGTTTAATCAAATTAGTACTTAAAAAGAAAGTTTTAGTACAAAAAAAAAATAATTAGAAAGTTAACTTAATTTCCTGAATTAACCTGTAAGTTTTAGCTAACCTATTATGTATTATCATATTCACCTATCCCTTAGTTGTTTGACCATTGGGGCACCACACAAGATCTGTTGGCCATATTTTCCATTCCTGTCTGTAATATTATCCAAAAGAAAAAAAATTTGATGTAGACTTTATGTTTTGCCTGTAACTCATAGGAGATTATTTCATTAGTCTGTATGCTGATCTAATTTGGAGAACTTGGTCTGCATCTTGATCAGAACAATTGTTAATGAGATAATGAAGGGATTCAGCTGAAAAATAAAAGATAATGTGTTTAAAGTCTTAGTGATAGGGGAATTCTTGTGTGTATTAGCTTTCGTAACAGTATTTTTTATATAACAGAGTTGTTAGCCCTGTGCATAACCATCTGGGGGGCTGCCCCTTTCAGCTCTCTAGATAGCTGACTTTATTTTCGGGTAAGGTGCCCTAGCCTTTGTGGATCCCTCCACTTCCTGCAAGGCAGCAGGTTTGATTTTGGTCCACCCCGGGTATTTTATTTCCCCGGTACCCACCATATCTAGAGGGCATTCCCCTATCCACCACCTGGGGAGGCGCTCGATGGAAGATCAAAACTCCACAACGGAAAACGACCTAGGCTTGGAAAAGGACATGATTTTTGTTTTGCGACATGGAACGTGCTAAGCCTTATAGAGCAGGTGCGCTAGCCCAACTTACTGAAGTGTTAAAGAAATATAGGATACCGCTTGTAGCTCTACAGGAAATCAGGTGGAAAGACTCGGACATTCTCAGAACCAAGGAGTATACTATATTTTATAGTGGTGGAAGCACTAACAACTTAGGTACAGGTTTTGCTGTTAAAAAGGAAATGGTAGGTAATGTCATTGGATTTAAACCTGTAAGTGATAGACTCTGCTCACTGCGTTTGAAAGGAAAATTCTTCAACAAATCATTTATCAATGTTCATGCCCCTACTGAAGATGCAGATGATAACACAAAAGAAGCCTTCTATGATGAACTGGAAAGAATTTATGATGAAGCACCAAAGCATGACATCAAAATAGTCCTAGGAGATTTCAATGCAAAAATTGGAAAGGAACCAGCATTCAGACCAACAATGGGCAAAGAAAGCTTACACGAAGAGACCAACAATAATGGCATAAGATTAGTGGAAAAGGAATGTCTATCAGCAGCACAAAATTCCAACATAAGAATATTCACAAGGTTAACTGGATCTCACCTGATAGCAACACCCAGAATCAAATAGATCATATACTCATAGATAAGAATCATGGATCAGACATACTAGATGTTAGAAGTTTCAGAGGAGCTAATACTGACTCAGACCACCTACTAGTAAAAGCTAAACTTAGACAAAGAATAAGTACCATACACAATTACCAAAGAAAGAGAGCACAGCAATATGATAGTCAAAAACTCACAAAGGATCCACTTGTTGCAGAAACTTATAGAATGGCACTCCAAACGCAACTGACAACATTAGAAAAGGACAGCGAAAATAACATAAATGAGCATAGGGAAATAATAAAGCATGCTATATTACAGAAAACAGCAGGGTCATTGAGAGATGGGCTGAATACTTTGAGGAGATCCTAAATACCACTGAAGATGGAGATAATGGAGAATATAAACTGCCACATGGGGGACCAGATCCCTTAGTGAACCCTCCAACACTCATTGAAACATCAGAAATAATTAGGACCATGAAGAATCACAAAGCACCAGGAGAGGACCAAATCACAGCAGAACTAATTAAATATGGAGGGAAAGACTTACATTCCCAAATACACAGACTAATGTCAAGAATTTGGGAAGAAGAAGTAATACCAACAAAATGGGAAACGGCTCTTATAACCCCAATACACAAAAAAGGATCCAAGTTAAAGTGCTGTAATTACAGAGGAATCTCTCTACTAAATGTGACTTATAAGATACTGTCTAGGCTTATAACTAAGAGACTTGGAAAATATTCAGAAGAAATCTTAGGTGACTACCAATGTGGTTTCAGACCCAACAAATCCACAACCAACCACATCTTCACACTAAGATGTATACTAGAAAAATGCCATGAATACAACATACCAATCCACCAACTCTTTATAGACTATAAAATGACTTATGACAGTATCAGAAGGAAATACCTATAAGACACTCTACAGGATTTTGGAATACCCAACAAGCTGACAAGACTTATACATATGACATTAAACAACTCAAAAAGCAAAGTCATAATACAAGGAGAAGACTCACGGGAATTTAGGATTAAACAAGGATTAAGACAAGGAGACGCACTTTCCTGCATGCTTTTCAATTTAACACTGGAGAGAGTTATAAGAAATATACACATAAACACAAGGGGAACTATTACTAACTACTTCAGGAGAGAAAACACGGGTCCACAACCAACAGGGATGATATACAGCCAATTTCTACAATACCTTGCTTATGCTGATGACATTGCCTTATTGGGTAAAGAAACCTCTGACATGGCTAGAGCCTTCATACAACTAGAAGAAGCATCTCGACCAGCAGGACTTGAGGTCAATGACAGTAAAACCAAGTACATTACAATGACAAGAGACAATCAAACAGAGGGACAAAATATCAAAATCAAAGACCACGAATTTGAAAACGTCCAAACTTTCAAATATCTAGGAAGTACTATTAATTTCAAAAATGACCTACTAACAGAAATAAAGGAAAGAATAGCAGGAGGCAACAGGGCATTTTATAGCACCCACCATTTACTTAAAAGCAAAACGATTTCAAGGAAAACCAAGAAAATAATATACAAAACTATAATAAGACCAGCAGCAATGTATGGAAGTGAGTCCTGAACACTGACAAAGACATCTGAAAATTTACTTAACACTTGGGAAAGAAAAATTCTTAGGAAAATCTATGGTGCCATACAGTATGAAACAGGGTGGAGGACAGCACTAACCATGAGTTATATCAATTATATGAAGACCCACCAATAGTGAATGAAATAAAAAAGAACAGACTACGTTGGGCAGGTCACCTTGAAAGAATGTCAGACAACAGAGGGGTGAAAATCGTATACAGGCAGAAACCAAAAGGCAGGCGACCCAAAGGCAGGCGACCCAAAGGCAGACCCCGAATGCGATGGATAGATGATGTGGAAGCAGATGTGAAGCAGCTTGGGGCTAGGGCGTGGAGACGAAAGGCCCAGGAGATCTGAATGGAAGGATATGTTAAAGCAGGCCAGAGCCCTCCATGGGCTGTAGCACCACTGGGATGGATGGATGGATATGGGAATTCACACTAAACTAGTTTGGACACAACTGAATATATCAAGCTCTAGAAATCTTATAAGAAGAGAAATATACCATATATATATAGAAATATATATATAATTACAAAAATATATGGACAATGTTTGACATGCCAGTTCTACAGACTAACTGGATTTCACTAAAGCTGCACCATGTAACAATATAAATAGAATCTTAAATTCTACCAAGTCTTGGTTTTACTGACAACCAGTCGACAAATGCAGTTAACAATATTTATTAAACCTGTAGCTTGTCTTTATTAAATTCAAAAGAGCATTTTGGCCTACTTCAAATACCTAGGAGCTATTGTCTCAGATGAGGGAACGAAACCTGAACTACTGACAGTCCACAGCAGCCCTTTCAAAACTTAAAATAATATGGAAAGACAAAGGCTTAGCCCTAGGCACCAAAATCAGACTGATGCGCTCTCTGGTCATGGCCACATTTTTATATGCTTGTGAGTCTTGGACGCTGACTGCAGAGCTAGAGAGGAGGATCCTAGCAATGGAATTGAGATGCTACAGAAGAATCCTAGGTATTACAACTGAAGAATCCTAGGCATTACATAATAATAACAATAATAATAATAATTTTATTTATAAAGCGCTGTTAACAAACAAAATGTAAGCTCAAGGCACTGTAACAACATTACAAACAAAAACAATTATTTTTTAGATAGACATAATGAAAGACAGACAAACATACCCATACATGTTTAGCCAGCAGAAAAACATCTTTCTCTATAATTCTAGTCTGGCTGCAAGTCGTCCATACATTGAGTATAGTTGATAACTTCTTTAGTGTCTTGTAAATCTGTGCATAGCAAACAAACAAAAAATATTTGTAGAATCATAGTAGTTACACATAAACTCGATTTTTTAACTGAATAAAGCTTAGCAGGATTTAATTTGTAGAATTCAAAGTATACCATCTTGATCCTTTCTCTTTCTTCTCAAACTTCATTTTGTGTACATATCTGAGGGCACGTGATGCATGATTACCTGATTAGGGAATAAATTCAAAAGATAACATTGCAATGTCTGTGAAGATTTACCATTTCTAAATACAACAGCAAACATTCATCTTAAAAAATATTATGGTGTTAATTTCTTTAAACAATATTTAGACAAAATACAAAAAATATTCAAATAAAGTTAAGTTTCTATGTAGTGAGTGGATGGCCAAATTCTCGTGCTCAAGAAAAAAATATTTCCTGTGTGGTATTGGATAAAGCTGAAATATAGCCTACTGCATTTTGTCTGTTTTTAACCTAATATTATAGAATTTTAACACTGAAAGTCCTATTTCATTCAGCCACTGGGCCTTTGTATAATTCTTAGGCACTAAAATCACTTAATTAAGAAAGCCTTCAGGATAGAAGACTTAAAAGTAGCAATTATACATAAAACACTGAACCATAATCTTCAAATACAAAAACAAAACCCAATAAAATACTCAGACACAAAGATAAAGGCACATTTCTTGTTCCATACGCTAGGGGCAAATTTGTATAAATGCTCCTTCTTCCCTAGAGCATGGAATGGGCTGCCAAAGTGAGTCACAAAACCTAAGAATTGGCAGAATTTCAGTCAATGATCAACATGCATGACTAGATTGACCTAGAAACATGCATAGGCCTTAATCATCTTCTTTTTTAAAGTGACATCTGTATTTCATAAAATTAGATTAATTTTTACCATTTCAATTAGACCGATTTCTTAAAATTAAAGGAAATAATGGCGATACTTTTTCTAGTATAATGAAAAACCCATTGCAAATAAATCCCTTCCTACATTGAAAAGAGATAATATATACCTTAATATGAAATATACTTCAAAGAACTATAGAAGGTCTATGGAGAGACTGATACACAGGGAATGCGAGATTAGTGAAGCAATCTTATGCAATAGCTATTTAAGGAACAAAACCATTTCTATTTCTTATGACATTCTCTTTCAATGCAATGCAAAAACAATAATAAGAAGAAGAATTCAATATGCATTTTCAGCATTACTTATAAAAAATGCATCTACATAATAGTAGTAATTTAATTTAATCAGCTTTGTGTAAAACATGATTTAGGCTAAATTAGAGCAAAACTGACATAAAACAAAGAAAAAAATAACATTTTAAATAAGTTTTAAACAAGAAGGTCATCATTTTTCTCAACTTGGTGAAAGAAAATTATTTTCCCTTTTGGATTTCAGTAAAATGTTACTATCATTCAATTTTGTTTTCTTCTGTTTTACCTGGGCAGTGAAAAGTGAAACAAATCCTGTTAAAAAGATGTTGAATGTGATTCTTCCTTTGCCCTGATTTTAAAAATATTATGAAAAAATTATTCCATTTACTTAGGCTACTTCAAAAGATTGGTTTAAAACAGTTTGACAAGGAAGATTGTTCTACTCTTAAAAAAACTTAGTCTGAAAGATAAAAGCCAGTATTGAGAAAATTCATTAAAATTATGTAATACTATACATACATTCTATTTATTATGCTACTTTAATTTGTTCAAACTCCAATTTGCATTGCAGTAACTAAACAACAAAATGAGACAATCCATTTCAGTCCAAAAGAGAACATCATTTTGCATGGCTACCTTTTTGTAAGAATACTTTCAAATTGAAATAGAAATAAACTTAAAGAAAAATTTAGTTTTTGTTTTTTAACAAATCTGAACTAGTTATTGCAACATGTGTTAGTATTTTGTAAAGAATTAACTTGATATTGATTTGATTCAAACTAAAACTTTCTCTTGTAAATGACTAAGAAAATAATGTGAACATTGATAGTAGAACTATATTTAGAAAAAGGAATGAAATAAAATTGCATGTTTTACCCACTTAATGTTTATTTGACATAGTGTCCATGTTCAATTAAAATTTTATTTACCAACAGAGCTATTTTAGTAACAGTAATAAACAAACTTACCGATTGATAAGAAATACAGTCCTGAGACCTTGAAATAGTCTCACCACAGCTATAGGTGTTGGAATGATATCAAAAGGTATTGAGAGTGTTGTCCCTTGCTCTATGAAAGAAATCCAAAGCTTGGCTCTGGCAAACTTCCACACACAGTCTTCACTTTTCTGAAAAACATACAACTTAGTAAATAGATGGCAACATAATGGAGAAAATGCAACAATCAATAATCTGTTGTACCACAACAATGATAAATATCTAGCAGTCATAATCAAACATCATCCATAGCTAATGGCAGGGAGACTCAAATCATAGTGAGAATTCTTGCAATTTTTAAAACTTTTCCAACTATAATGAATCCTCGAAAATAAAGAGCTGGCAATGCAAAGACCAACAAAATAAAGTCAACTACATTAGAGTTACCTGTGGCAATGTTTATGTGCCTCTGACAAACAGTCAAACTCCTGGCCTTCATGTGTGGCTCAGATATTGAGTCTGGCGGAACTGTTCTCATTAACAGGAGAAGGGGCAAAGGTGAGTAACTGGCGCCATAACCAGTAAGCTTCGAGCAGGAGAGGCTCATTAGCCATGGCTGGCTACCCACCTAGGAGAAGGAAAACTCTGAATTCAAACCTGTGTTGCTTTGCAGCTATACCCAATCATGGGAAAGGCTTTGGGAGTCAAACCTGAGGAAAAATCAGGAGCTGGCAACCTTAAGGCAGTTTGCAGCACCCAGTGCTACACTCTGGCAGAACCTGTAAGGCCACTGACCCCAAACTGTATCGGCACTGCCGTTCCTTTGGATACATCAGCTGCGTGGAGTGGGGGGAACTGATGTGTGGGCGACATCGTTCCAACCATAACTAATGCCCAGGCATTCATCTCATTTCCATGAGATGATCCATAGTCGCTTCGCCACTAAAGGAGGTCATATATACATACTATTTCTAATGTGACAATACATACCAGGTTTGATGTGACAACATATATGTAGTGTATATTTATTATTAATTTTCTGCATGAGTCCAGTGTGCCAGAAGGTCATGTTCAGTGTGTGTGTCTATAGTATTTCAACAACTAGAGATGTACTTATATTTGTTCATTGTTGGCTGTAGCTTAATCTTGTTGAATAAAGCCAATATAGTGGTTTTCTAGTATTGGTTATTTTATTACAATATACTAGACTATTCTGCATAATTCTGGGGCTATGATGAAGATGCTGTCATTCATACAGATGGTGGTGACTGATATTACCATTCATTCAGAATGTGGTGACCGATAGTGACATGCAGATGGTGGTGACTGATAGTACCATTAATGCAGATGGTGGTGACTGATAGTATCATTCTTAGCAATTATACATTAAACACAGAACCATACAGATGGTGGTGACTGATAGTATCATTCATACAGATGGTGGTGACTGATAGTACCATTCATAAAGATGGTGGTGACTAATAGTACCATTCATAAAAATGGTGGTGACTGATAGCAGCATTCATACAGATGTTGTTGACTGATAGTACCATTCGTACAGATGGTAGTGGCTGACAGTACAATTCATACAGATGGTGGTGACTGATAGTATCATTCATGCAGATGGTGGTGACTGATATTACCATTCATTCAGAATGTGGTGACCGATAGTGACATGCAGATGGTGGTGACTGATAGTACCATTAATGCAGATGGTGGTGACTGACAGTACCATTCTTAGCAATTATACATTAAACACAGAACCATACAGATGGTGGTGACTGATAGTATCATTCATACAGATGGTGGTGACTAATAGTACCATTCATAAAGATGGTGGTGACTAATAGTACCATTCATAAAAATGGTGGTGACTGATAGCACCATTCATACAGATGTTGTTGACTTAAAGAACCATTCATACAGAAGTTGGTGACTGATAGTATCCAGGGTTCCCCCACCATTCTGAGATCAGGATTTCTGGAGATTTCCATGAGTTTTTCAGGAGAAAATATTCAATTTCAGGAGCAGAAATAAATATTGAATTACCATATACATGTATAAAAATGTATTTTTTTTCCTTTTCAATTTAGCAAATTCAAAAGTAACTGATTAAAGAGTAAAAAAGTATTTGTAAACCAATAAGCCTATTTGCACTACTCTCTCTATATATATTAGGAATTAATTAAAATCTCTAAAAACAAATTGCAATGTATAACACATTATCAATATCAGTTACCTATTTCAGCGGATATCACTTTCATTGATTGTTTTTATTAACAATAGCTGTCTTTAAATCTATAAAATCTAGCTCTGAATCATACACCTAGAAGTGAATTTGAAAGTAAAACCATGAATAGTTTAATTTTATATAGCAGCTTATACTCTATAGACCATATTACACTATACTCGAAGCCCCATCTACTTCACAATCTAGCTAGATTTATAAAACTAAAACTAAGAGAGAGATTCCAGAATCTAAGTAGATCTTCTATTAGATCTAGAATTCTAGAAATATAATCTATACCATATATCATATATAACATACTCTAAGGCCTCCACCCTAAACTAAAGACAGTAAAGTAGAATAGTAGGCCTTATAGTATATTCAATAATATTCAGTATATTGGCTATATCACTATCTATATATCTGTCTCTAGAGTCTATCTAGATTCTATCTCTATCATTAATAATCATACACAAATCTAGATCTGACAAGAGAACTACTAGTAGTATTACTACTACTAGAAGTCGATAATTAGATTTAGATTGGCTATATCACTATCTATATATCTGTCTCTGGAGTCTATCTAGATTCTATCTCTATCATTAATTAATAATCATATCTAGATCTGACTAGAGATCTACTAGTAGTAGTAGATCAGCCAGTACAGGAAACCCAACCACTTAGCAGAGTTTAAGTCACAGATTAACATAAATGACTAGAAATGTGATGAATTTAATTATCTTCTTTTTTGAGATAACATCTGTAATCTATACAATATGATGTAAATCACTACAGTCTGTAAATGTCAAGCAGAGATTAAGAGTATTACTAAATAAGAAGGTTAATTAACTTAGGACATTTTATGAGCCTAAGAGACAGTCTCTGGATTTATCCTAAGTTAATCAACTTGACATACTTTTAGATCAATTATTTCAGACCTTTGAAAGCTTTGAAATTGATCCGATTCTTTTTTTATTTTCTTGTCTATGTGTTGATTCTTTTAGCAATCTTTAAATCTGATGACAATAATTTATAATTATTAATTTGATATTTACCTGTGTTTAACTGTTGTGGTCAGCTTTATGTCCAGAAGAACTTGAATCATATACCTCTAGGTTGTCCACTGACTGGGTTCTGTAGATAGCAAATGGTACTTGCCTACCTGTCGACATAAGTCTTCGTACAGGTGACCATACATCTGGTACTTCCTGACAGTAGCTTTCTTCACTAGAATCTGGGGATAAAAAGTTCAGGCATGACAGATAACAGCCATGGACCTAGAGTTGTTGTTTTTTAAATTTGAATCAGAAAATTTCCTTTGAGTATTTTTTTGTTGAAGAAATTCAAGACAGATCATTATGTTGATCAAATGTCACCTACATCAGTAACAGGTTAAATAGCTAGCTAGGGAAACTGTAGGCATAGTTAGTCAAATTAATGAAACATCGATATAAATGATTTGCATAACCACAAGGACGGAAGAATTGATGACGCGCGGTGGTTGAGTGCATAAGCACTAGGGTCCTGGGTTTGAATCCCAGTGAAGACTGGGAGTTAGAATTTCGGGCACTCATGAGTCCACACAACTCTGATGGGTACCTGACTTCAGTTAGGAAAAGTAGAGGCGGTTGGTGCTGGTCACATGACATCCTGCTCTTTAACCATCATCTGCCCTATAGATCACAAGGTCTAAAAGGGGGGAACAATAAATAAGTCATCCCATCTCCAGTAGAACAACCTTGATGCCACCTCCAGAGAGAGTTAAGTATATTAAAACTACAAAAATAAGGAATTTAGAAGGAAAAATAAGTGCCCCTTTCAATTAATAAATGACTAATGCTATATATAGTAACTTTGACTTTGAATAGTCATAAAGAATATTGGTTAAGCTAATTTTTATATAATGTAGGTTTGAAAATATTTCATTGGTTGAATTCAAACTTGAATTTTATTTCAAAATGTATGCAGCCTTTGAGTTTGTTTATAGTTCAATTACTCATCACCGCGGAAGCGCATAACATATATCACAGTACTGTAGTCTGGACTACTGTCTTTTAATGTTGCCATGTCTGGATCTGCATCATCAAGCTAGAATTTTATACACTCTAGATTAATACTTGGGCTTAACCAGGATTTGTTTAGGTCAGAGTGAATAGAATAAACAAGAAATAGACTCATCTGAGTCACAAGAAAGACAATGCCTATTCCAAAAATATCAACGTCTAGTCTTTCACTTCAGAATCAGACACAACAGAATGAGACAACATATGTTTCAGAAGCTAAAAAGTGGAACTATCAAAATCTGCCCATGTGGAGTATCACCAGAGAATGCTGATCATGTCCTTCAAAACTGCATACTTTATCAAGAGGCCCAATCAAGACACTAGCCCCAAAACACCCCTATAGAAAGAAAACTATACAGAGAACTCCCTGATTTTGAAACCATTGCGCAGTTCATCTCACATATTGGTCTAGTCATCTGAACGCTCCAACATAATAATGAGAACAAGGAAGAAGTTTTGGTGATGTGCATTGAAAAGGGGGGGGGGGGTAAATTGTACTTTTTAAAAATCTATAACTCATTAGTTATTAACTTGGGGGAGTTACCACCTTCTACCAAGCGCGTCCCCAGGTGGCGGATAGAGGAAAGACCCTTAGATATAAGGGTTAGCTGTGAATAGCAAATAAACAGCCGCGGACCAACTGGTTTGCAGTCATGGAGGATGAGATGAAGTATTCCAGTGGTTAGAATATTTACTAAAAACATCTCAGAAATCCATGGAAATGATTGCAAAAAGCGAGTATAGGGCGCTCTAACTCTAAACCCGGGTAGATGAAACTCGTTAGCTAGGGATAGCAGTTCATCTAGGAGAGAAAACTCCGAAAATAAACACCTGCTGCCTTGCAGATGATCTTGGATGATCAAAGGCTATGGGAGCACACCCAGAAAGAAAAGCAGGCTGAAGTCGGAGTCAATGGGCCTCCTGGCGCATAATACATTGACACGCAACCTCATCTATGTTGGAGTTCAGTAACCATTCTAATAGATGTGGCGTCCTGCCTGTGGAATCCCGCTGCGCAGGTAGGGGGCCGGGCTCTCCGCCTTGAAGGAGCAGGGACAAGAAAGTAAATACTACTGGCCAACACTCCAAGACCAAAAGTCTAAAAATCTTAAATGGAACGCAGAGGGCATCCAAAAGAAAAAAGAAGCTCTAAAAATATTTCTGCATGAGAAAGAAATTGATGTAGCTTGCATCCAAGAAACTCATTTGAACAGTAATCTTCTTTTCTCCATTAGAGGCTACACCTGCATCAGACAAGATAGAGAAATCAGACCCAAAGGAGGAATCCAAACCCTCATTAAAAATGACATCCCTACCACAGACATAACTATGCCCAACTCCTCAGAATCAGAAATAATGGGAACTAAGCTAATTCTCCCAGATAGAAATATTAATCTATTTAACTGCTACTTTCCACCAGACAAGGAAATAGAGATTGACCACATACAAATACCTGACCAAGAAGACTGTCTAATCTTAGGAGATATGAATAGTCACTCTCAGAGCTGGGGATACCCAGACCTAAATGCCAGGGGAGAAGAAATTGAAGAATGGCAAGCAGAGAACAGACTTATCTTGCTTAATAAACCTGAGGATAAACCAACCTTTTTCTCAAGAGCCTGGCTAACATCAACCACTCCAGATCTAGCCTTTGCAACTGACAACTTATCCAAAAAGTGCACAAGAGAAGTTGCAGACCAGCTAGCCACCAGTGACCACAGACCCATATTGATCAGTATCGATACCTTCTTCAAAATATCAGAAAATTCCACCATCCCCAGATGGAACTACAAAAAAGCCAACTGGCACCTATTCTCAAAGCTCACAGACCTATACACAACTTCAATAAACTGTAAATCAAATCAGGTTAATAAGTCATTCTTAGCTTTCTCCAAAGCAATCCTCCTAGCAGCTAAGGAATCAATTCCCAGAGGAGCAAGAAAAGATTATATCCCCAAGTGGTCTGATCACCTTCAACAACTCCACACTGCCACTATTGAAGCCAGAAACACAGTAGAAAATAACCCTTGTATAGAAAATAACATAAATCTAAAAGCAGCTAACGCAGTTTTCAGGAAAAATTACCTTTCCGCCATGAGGAAAAGTTGGCATGAAAAAACAGAACAACTAAACGTAGATAGAGACGGCCACAAACTCTGGTGTATAGCCAAATGTCTCAACCAGGAAGAAAACAGAACAACTCCTATAGTAAAAGAAAAGGACAACAAACCCCTGAAAGGCCAAGAAGCAGCAAATGAATTCATTAAGTTTTTCCAAAGCGTAGGACAAATACAAATTAATGAAAGTAGAAATAAATATGTAAGCTCAGAAATACAAGATAAAATTAAAGAAAACAATCCAGCTTACTCCTTGGGAATGACCACTAATCTTAAAATGAAGGAACTAGATGAATCCCTAAAAGTCCTCAAACCAAAACAAGCCCCGAGCCCAGACAAAATATCTAATGACATGCTTCTTAACTTGGGTCCTCAAGCCAAAAGAAAACTGCTACAAATATTCAATGCTAGCTGGAAATCTGGCAGAATTCCAAACATCTGGAAAAAAGCCATTATGATCCCTATAATAAAGCACGGCAAACCAAGAAATAAACTGGATAGCTACTGTCCCATCAGCCTCACTAGCTGTACTTGCAAACTGATGGAAAGAGTGATAAATAGAAGGCTGACATCCTTGAGTCAAATAACCTACTCACTGAAGCCCAGGCTGGCTTTAGAAAAGGCAGATCAACAGAAGATCAAATCGCCTTCATCACACAAGAAATAGAAGACGGCTTTCAAGAAAAGAAACCAACAACAATTGTGTGGGTTGACTTAGAAAAAGCATTTGACAAAGTCTGGGAACAAGGTCTCTTGCTCAAGCTAATCCAGCATCACATATCCCACAGAATGTACAACTGGATAAAGGAATATCTAAATAATAGAAAAGTCTTAGTTTGCATGCAAGGACAAAGAAGCCACACAGTGGGTATAAAAAATGGCATCCCCCAAGGAGGAGTCCTATCCCCAACACTGTTCCTAATATTCATAAACGATCTAAATCAAAACCTACCAAGAAAAGTTAAAAGCAGCATGTATGCAGATGACCTTGCCTTAATTAGCACAGAAGAATATGTAGGAACATCGAAATTTCGATTACAGGATGCTCTCGATAAACTCAATAATTGGTCCAAAGACTGGGGCATGTCCATTAACACAAAAAAGACAACATATACCATATTCTCACTGTCAACAAAACAACAAACAATAAAATTAACATTAGATAAGGAAGCTTTAGAAAAAAATGACAGCCCTACATATCTTGCAGTCACCTATGACCCGAGACTAACCTGGAAAAACCAAATAGATAAAACACAGAGTAAAGGCATCCGGAGACTATCCCTCTTGAAAAAATTAGCTGGCACAGATTGGGGAGCTAATCACTACATCCTGAAAAAGACTTATACCAGTTATGTAAGACGTACTAGAATATGGTGCCACAGCATGGGGCTCAGCAGCCCAAACCAACCTAAGAAAAATAGACAAGGTTCAAAATATTGGTCAAAGGATAATGACAGGAGCAATCAAAACAACACCCATAAGAGCTATGGAGGAAACCGCTGCCCTGATCTCTCTGGATGAAAGAAGAGAAATAAAAATCCTTTCCCAATTCACTAAATTGGAAACCTTGGAGAGGCACCCACTCAGAACAAAAATACATAAAACTGGCACAAAAAAACGTCTCAAAAGGAACAATTTCATACAGGAATCTCTAAACCTAAAAAAGAAACACCAACTTGAAAAAATAACTCTGGAATCCTCGATACACTATAACGAATCTTCACCCTGGGACGAAAGCCCTCTTCCTACTATAAGGGACCATATTGAAAATATAAAAAGAAAATCTGATTACAGACCAACAGAGGAAATAAAGAACTGTTTTCTACATACCAATTACCCTAGCAATCAGTGGATCAGAGTTTACACGGATGGCTCATCCCATAAAGCCACCACAAATGGAGGAGCTGGAATACTTATCGAATGGCCAGATGGAGGAAAACTAGAAAATTCCATTGCAACTGGAAAGCTCTCTGACAGTCACAGAGCAGAAAGGGAAGCACTAGCTGCTACCATGCTAGCAAATCATCCAAGTTCCCCTCACAGTCAGATTGTCTTGCTAACCGATGCAAAAACAACCCTCCAAAGCTTGCAAAACTCTGATTCCTCTTATATTAAAAACCTCAGAACAGCACTTACAAAGCTCAACAACAACAGCAAAAAAACTGTTATTCAATGGATACCAGCCCATATACAACTAGAAGGAAATGAGAAGGCTGACACACTCGCCAAGAGTGGGAGAACTAACTCTCAAATAAACTCTGCACTTTATCCAGAAGAAATGAAGAAATTAATTGTAAACAAAATAAATGAGAAATGGACGAGCTCTCATCCAAATCACAAGAAAGATGAAGCTTACTATAAGCTATCCCGACAAGACCAACGTCTAATCTTTCTCAGGACCGGACACAACAGAATGCGACAACACATGCACCGGAAGCTCAAAATTGGAGCCAGTGAAATCTGCCCATGTGGAGTATCACCAGAGAATGCCGACCACGTCCTCCAAAACTGCTCTCTTTACTAAGAGGCCCATATAAGACATTGGCCCCAAATCACCCCAATAGAAAGAAAACTATATGGAGAGCTCCCTGATTTGGAAACCACTGCGCAGTTCATCTCATGTATTGGTCTAGTCATATGAACACTCCAACATAACATTGAGAACGATGAAGAAGAAGAAGAAGAATTAGTTATTAAGAGTTACGAGCAAAGTAATCATTCTTACAAAAAGTTGTCAGCTTCATAAAGGAGGAATTGTCTTTTTAAACTTTTTTTTATGTTACTTGCATACTTAGAATGAGAACAATAAACTGACCTAGACAAGAATAGTGAAAGAAAGAGGGACAGAAGGAAAAAACAAGAGAAACATAGAGTGAGGACAATGGAAAATTCAAGCTAAACTAAGCAACAAGACCTAAAAGACAGTGGTCTATGTCTAGCAGAATAGAACAAACTAAATGTTGATGACTAGCGTGTGCCTGTGATAAGTCAGCTACTGGAAATAAAAAACAGACCAGCAGCAAACACCTAAACCTTTTGCAACTCAACATCTTAGGCCTACAAAACAAGACAACAGAACTCCAACACATACTCAAGAAGCATGATATACACATAGCGCTATTGCAAGAAACACTACTGCCCAAGAAAAAAATAAACATCACAGGCTACACACAGTACAGATGCCTTTGCACCAAATGCCAGGGAATTATGACCCTCATAAGAAACGACACACAAGCCACAGTAAAACAAATACAGAACACTACAGATATCGACATGCAGGAAATACTTCTATGGAGAGGAGGAACAAAGTACACCATCAAAAACTACTATTGCCCACCATCATCAACAGCAGAAATAAACATACAACTACCACACTACACAAGGACAATAATAGCTGGCGACGTCAATGCACACACACCTTCCCTAGGCTATCCACACTACAACAAGCGTGGCAAAGAAATATAGGATGTAACAAATGCCTCTAACCTACAACTTCTGCAAAACAAAACTTCACCTCCAACTTTCCTCCACAGAGCACACAACACAACTAGCAGACCTGACCTAACTTTTATCTCTACAGACATTACCGACTCTTCTAAAATAAAAGTACTTGAAGACATAGGTAGTGACCACAGGCCTATACTCCTCAATATTGGAACGCCAGGTAGATAGCTAAGATACCAATCCAACAAAACAACTAGATGGAACTATAAAAAAGCTAACTGGGCAGCTTTTTCACAAGAAACAGACACAAGACTATCAAGCATAATTGACACAGACGTCAAATCAACCTACACAACTATAGTCTCCAACATCTTACAAGCAGCAAAAAAACACATCCCTCGAGGCCAAGTTAAGAAATACAAACCTTTTTGGACACCTGAATTAGATAAATTAGTAAAAGAAAGAAACATGGCCAGGAAGACTATAGAAAAAAAACCTACTAGAGAGAACAAGACAACCTACAACAAATTAACAGGGCTTATAAGATACAAAATTAAAACAGAAAAAAAGAAAAAGTGGATCACAACATGCGAACAACTAGATCTAAACAAGGATGGTCAAAAGGCCTGGACCCTTCTGCACCGGTTAGCAGGAAAGAAACAAATAACAAACCCCCAACCTATAAAAGGCACTGACGACATAATAACAGAAAACCTTAAAAAGGCTGAAACCTTCAATAAATATTTTGCCAGCATTAACAAGTCAAAGCCAAGAAAACAACTGGACCAGGCCTTCAGTAATATCTTAAAGAAAGAAGAAAAAGCTCCAACAGTCAACTGTCAGATCTTTGACACTCCCTTCACTCTACATGAGCTCAATACTGCCCTAAAAAGCCTCAAGTCAAGAAAATCCCCTGGACCCGATAAAATAACAAATGAAATGATTCGGGGACTAGGACCACAGGCCCAAAACTGTATACTTAACTTTATCAACCATACATGGAAAACTGGAGACATACCACAGGAATGGAGAACTGCAAACATAATACCCATTTTAAAGAAAAATAAACCACCTGGAGACTCAAAAAGTTATAGACCAATATCTCTAACATCCAACATTGGCAAAATGGCAGAAAAAATTATCAATAACCGACTTTATTGGTGGCTAGAAAGTACTTGCTCACTCCACAATGCACAAGCTGGCTTCAGGAAAGCAAGTAGAACAGAAGACCACCTCTTTCGTTTTATCCAGGACACAGTAGAAGGGTTTCATGAAAACAAGCACACTACAGCAGTATTTATAGATTTGCAGCAAGCCTATGATAGAGTGTAGAGAAAAGGTCTATTTTTAAAGATGAAAAAAATGGGCATCCATGGAAAAATGTACAGCTGGATCAGGGCATTCTTAAAAAACAGAACCATCCAAACCAGATTCGAAGGTGTTATCTCTAGTAAAAAAAGTTTGGAAGAAGGACTACCACAAGGTTCAGCCCTTAGCTGCACTCTCTTTCTGACCTTTTAATTTGGACTACAGAGAAATATCTAGTGCTGACTAGATCCAAACTAAATAAAGCCCTCACAACTATCTCCACATATTCAAAATTATGGAAAATGGAAATAAACAAAGAAAAGTCAATTTATTCAATCTTTAGCCACAGCAACAAAACCGCAAAAAGAAACTACATCCTAAAAATAGACTCTCAGCTAATAAATAAAGAAGAAAATCCAACATATCTTGGTGTAAAACTAGACCAAAGACTGTCTCTAAAACACTTTATGTCAGATTTAAAAGAAAAGGCATCACAAAGATTAAACATAATAAAACACCTAGCAGGAACATCCTGGGGAGCTGAAAAGAAAAACTTAAGACAGTTATACACTGGATATGTCAGATCTGTAATGGATAAGGGTCTCTCCATACAAGTAGCTGCCAACAAAACCTATCAATCATCATTAGATACAATCCAAAACCAAGCCTTGCGGCTAATTAGTGGAGGTATGAGAACTACTCCCACAGCAGCCTGTGAAATAGACTCCAATATTGAACCAATATTGAATATTAAAGCGCAACAGAGCAGCATTAGAAGCTATTGAGAGATACAGAAGGTTGGAGGAAATATAGGAAAAACAACCAAAAAAAAGCAAAGGACTCTGATCCAACTTACTGACGAACTAGCCCTAAAACACCACCTACCCAATAACAGAGAAAAAATTACCAGGTTTTCAAACATTACACCCGGACTAAACTACAAACAACCAACCATCAAAACACATTTACTAAATAACACCTTAACAAAAGAATCAAATCCACTGGAGCTCAAAGTAGGCACGCTTGAAACAATCAAAAGCTATCAAAAAACAGCTTTCCATATTTATACAGACGGATCGGCTTTCAAAGCTACCATCAATGCTGGTCTTGGTGCCTTCCTGGTCTTCCCTAAAAATAAACACTTTGAGATAAGCGCACCCTGTGGCGATTACTGCTCAAACTTCCAAGCCAAAATTGAGGCAATTACCATAGCACTTCAGACAGTGGAAAACAAATTATATGAAGGAGTGCAACCACCATCAGATATTGTTGTCTTTACAGACTCCCAATCTACTCTGCAAGCACTTAACAGCAGCACCTTAAACAGCCCAAGAGAGTTGACAACACTCATTGTGATAATCCACCAGATGATATCAAAATTAAATATCAATATCACACTACAGTGGATCCCTGGACACATTGGCATCATGGGAAATGAAAAGGCAGATAAGCTATCAAAGGCAGGTTCATCTATGGAACAACCAGATAGACCTGTTATCTACCTCACCCTAAGGTCAATGTTAGTCAACAATCACAAAGAGGAGTGGCTCAACCAATGGGCATCAGGAAACACAGGCAGAGCCATGTACAGAGAAATGACTACGCCTAACAAACTGGACAGTATTAACTTCCTCCCCGCAAAGACCAACCTACAATCTTCCAACTAAGAACAGGACACACACCACTATTAAATTACCACCTGAAAAAATAAACTCCACACAACTACCCCTTTGCAGACACTGCGCCCACCCCTTTGAAACCGTAAACCATATCCTCTTTGAATGCCCCTCCCTAATCCACCTAATCCACCTTAGGCAGACCCTACTTCCACTACAGCCCAACATAACCAACAGCACACTTTTTTTCCTTGGCTAAGTCTGCAAAAGAGCTCACAGCTCAGCAGCAATAAAGCTGGCTAGAAGAAGAAGAATGTGAAAAGTGAAATAGAACTAACAGTACTGTAAATGTGCAGCTATTTAATAAGCTTTGTTTATTTTTAATTTTGCTTGTTACATTTCTTTCTTATTAGAGGCTCAATGTATTGAGAAACTATATTGTGATCTTATATTTCTGTATCACAACATTGTTTCTTTATAACATCAACTTGTCAGGATGTAACCTTATAAATTGAGAGCTTTAATTCATTCTTCTTCTAGCCACATTTTTGTTGCTGAGCTTTAAGCTCTTTAGCTGCCCACTTTTCCTCATTTAGACCTTGTGATCTATAAGTCAGATGATGTATAGGTCATCTGTTTCTGTGGCCCACAGTTAATGAGGGTATCATGTGGCCAGCACAATGACCAATGGCCTTTACATTTCCCCAACTATTTCCAGGTACCCATTACAGTTTTGTTGACTCAGGAGCGCCCTTAAAATCCTGAAATTAAAAACCCAGTCATCACTCGGATTCAAACTCGAGACCCCTCAGTTTGAAAGCCAAGTGCTTTACCACTTAGTCACCACAACCTGTCCCATAGAAAAAAATGTGCTGTTTACTTTTTAGCTGTTCTACACTGCCATACAGTCTTGGTTATTTTGTGGTAATTGGTTCTGTCTGCGATGAATTAACTTCTGTGAAATTTCCTTTATTAATTCACTATTGTGTTTATTATATTTCTAAGTAAAATGAATGGTGTCAGATCATGTCTCAGTGGTTCAAGTGTAGTTACATAAATAATTTAGTGCTCTTGCCACTAGTCTGGAGCATAAAATTGAAAAAATTTCAGTAACTCAATGAAGTCTCATACAAACTAGAAAATCTTGATGAATTTTATTTTTATTTAATGTACATAATCCAGCTCAGGCTTTAGAACAGTCATAAAAACAGTGTTTCTTGTTTTAAACACCAAAGAGTTGTTTTTTTTAATATTTGGCATGTTCAATAGAAGTGGAAGAAAGAGAGAAAGAAAAATATTGTGGGGTAATAGGTTGAACAAATTAGCTTCTTTAATTCTTAGTTATTTTTTTGTTGCCAGTTTCAACGTGACGCTAAATGCTGAAACAATGAACAATGCATACATATAGCATATGTGAAGCACTAGGGTCCACATTTTTATAAGAGAAATTAGTGAATTATATAAACACAATAAGGGACTGTAACAAGCAGGGCAATAACCAGTAACCCCAGAAACAGTCTTTATATATGCAATATATATATGCATCATTCAGTTTCGAAGAGAGACTGCAATCTGTGTTTTCAGTTAACCAGGAGATTATTGCAAGCTTCATTCAAAGACCAATGTCTGAGTACCACTCATGGAATCAAAGTTTTAGACAGTTGTACTTACATGAGGTTGAGTGAAGAAACATGAAGTCAATCTTAAAAAGAAATTTAAAACAAAAATCTAACATAAAATGGAAAAAAATCTTACAGTCTGTACTTTGTCTTGTGTTAAACGAACAGCCAAAAGAAGCAAGCAAAAGCTTCATCAGCTTGACACCACATCAGGTCCACATCTTTTAGTGCTGATCCCTTGATGTACATGACTCTATCAGACCTCTATTAGAAGACTTGCTTTCTGGTTTCCAACTCACGGGGACACAGCAGAATTACATCTCTATTCTTGAAAAAAAAAAAGGTATATAAGGTTAAGCATTCTGATAGCTGAATTGAACATTTTTAAGTTTCTTGGGTTAAATTTTTTCTTTACAACTAATCAAGTTTTCAGTCCAATTTCTTTTGAAATATAGACAAATGGTCAACATCTTAACAAACTATATTTATTACAACTGTTTCTTATTGCTTTAAACTCAGATCTCAAAAGTGAAGTTTAGGAGATAGGTACTTGCAATCTATGAGAGATGATATAAAGCTCTTCTGTTTATGTGGTAATGGTTAACAAGGGTGTCATGTGGCCAGCAAAATGACCAACTTATTTCAGGTACCCATTAGAATTAGGTGGATACCCCCTTTTGCCAGCACTGCTGAGGAAATGTATGTATTCCTATTCATTTTTTATTGATAAATTCTTAAAGTACAATGAGTAAAGAAGTGAATACACTTAAAATAAAACCAAAACCTTCCACTTTAATTTTTGGCCTAAAGTTTTTGTCAACAGTACTGGAGAAACACTCATATTTTATATATAAATAACATATAGTTCGTCCATCGTGATTCGATGATGACCACTTTGTCATCCAGGGGCTGAGGGCTTTGCACTGGGGTTTTATGCCTCCTCATGTGGCTGGTGAGACCTATGTGAGCCCGGAATATTCGGACGCACACTGGGCAGGTTATTCCAGTTGGAGCTAGTGTCGTTTGCCTTGCTTTTCTTTTCTGGCGTTTTTCTTCTGCCAGCGTTGTTCTTTTTTTCTTAGCAACCTGTGCGCCAGTTTTCACAGCGCGACGCCATGATGCTCTGTCACGTGCCTCTGTCTCCCAGGTGCCTGGGTCTATGCTGAACGCCTTCAGAGAAGCTTTGAGGGTGTCCCTGAAGCGCTTTCTTTGACTACCTTGCAAGCGCTTTCCTTTGCTTAGTTGGCCATTCAAGAGTCGTTTAGGGATGCGGTGGTCTTCCATTCTGTAGATGTGACCTGCCCATCGCAGCTGGGACTGCATCAGGATTGTGTGGATGCTTTGCAGACACACTCTTAGAAGAACTTCTGTATCTGGTATTTTGTCTTGCAATTTGACATTTAGTATTTTTCTGACATGTCATGTGGAAGTGGTTCAGTTTCTTTGCATGTTTACTGTACACTGTCCATGTTTCTGAGGCATAGAGCAATGTAGGGAGGATGACAGCTCTATAGACCCCTAGCTTTGTGTTTGTGGTGAAGCCATGTCTGTTCCAGACAGTTTTATTAGACAGTCTGCCATAGGATGCACTGGCCTTGGCGATACGCAGATCGATTTCACTATCGATTTTTCCATTCCTGGAGAGTGTGCTGCCAAGATATGTGAATTTGTCCACTGCGTTTATATCCTGTCCATTTATAGTGATGCTTGGATCCAAGTAGGCTTTCCCAGGAGCAGGTAGATATAAGACTTCAGTCTTGTTCGTATTGATGGTAAGGCCGAAGTCTGAGCATGCTCTTGAGAAGTCACTGACGATGCTCTGCAGATCGTTTTCAGAGCAGGCATTTAGGGCACAGTCGTCAGCAAATAGCAAGTCTCTGATTACTGCTGCATTTGTTTTTGATTTTGCTTTAAGCCGCCTCGGGTTGAATAGGCCACCATCAAATCTGTATGATATATTTATCCCGTTGTTTTCTCTATTTGTGAATGCATCTGTCAGCATAGCGGAGAACATGATACTGAACAAAATAGGTGATAGGACACAGCCTTGTTTTACCCCGTTTGATACTTCGAAGGGCTTATATATATATATATGTTCCATCAAAAGACAAGATAATTACTTTGCAATTCTTATGTCAATCTAGTCGTGCAAGTCAATCAGTGAATTACTCTGCTAAGTCATTGGTTTCCCTTGCTGATTCAGGCAACCCATATGAGGTAGGCATTAGAGTTTAGTGGACTCTAAGGCATCCTTGATTCCAGAAGTTCAAAACACAGTCTTCACCTGTATTTGAACTCAAGATCCCTCAGTTTGGAAGCCAAGCATTTTACGACTCAGCACCCATGCTCCCAGGTATGTTTGTAACTAATTTTTATTTCATGGTTCTCTGGTCATATGTTATGCACTCTGGGATCCCCACCACCCTAGAGGAGGTTTGGATTACTACATAAACTTCATTTTTCAAGGAACATAAAAAAAAACTTAAAAAGAAACACTTTTTTTGATAACTAAAATCAAATTTTTCAACTAAATAATTAATTTATTTATTGCTTTTATATAGTGCAACTTTCATGCTTATAGCATGCTCAGAGCGCTTTGGCTCAATCTCATTTGTGGACCAGTAGGGGTTAGTTATCTGGGAGAAGGTTTTCCGTGCTGCTTTGATAGGTATTCAAGCCAATCTCAAGCGTACTTAGCCTCTAGATCTCACATCTAAAGGCAAATATTAGTTTTAAATACTGATGAAAATAAATATTTATAATGTCAAATGGCCAAGTCAAATACATGTCCATGTGTACCTGTCTAGATTATTTGTGTATAGTTAAAGAACAATGTATAACTTAGAGACATTACAAAATATTATTAACTTAGCTTCATAATGAAATATGTATACGATTGAATAATAAGATTATGAAACACATTAAGATTATTTATTTGATAATGCCTAACTATATAACATTACATTGAGACATGGTGACTGAGTGGCTTCTGAACCAGGGGAGGTTTTGGGTTCAAATCCTGGTGAAGACTGGGATTTTTATTTTGGGATCATAAGGCACCTATGATTCCATCCAGTTCTAATGGGTACCTGACATTAGTTGTGGAAAAGTAAAATCGGTAGGTCATTATGCTGGCCACATATTACCCTCATTAACGATGGGCTACAGAAACAGATGACATTTACATGATCTTCCTTATAGATCACAAGGTCTGAAAGGGGAACTATAAAATTACACAGCAAAATTATGAAATAACTGTAAAAATACTTAGCTAGATTTCTAATCCTAAAAATACTTAGACTAGATTATGAGACTTGAGTATGATTACCTGGCTAGGTATAAAAACAAATGCCAGGGCAATGGTTAGAATCATTAAGAGTCGGCCCAGCCAAATGTCAGAGGAAACATCTCCATAGCCAACAGTGGAGAACGTGACAACAGCAAAATTGAAAGACTCAAAAATTTTGAAGTTTGAGCAGCTGCTTCCTCTCTGAATGTGTTGAATAGTGCAGATACTTGAAGGAAGGAAATCAAAAAGAAAACTTAAGTTAACTCATGTAAACCTATGTATATTTATGTTTATTACTGACAAAGAAAATAAGGCAAGCTATTAACTCAAGAAACTGGGTCAGAGAATACATGGTCACTTAATTATAACTAATTATTTATTCAATTTAACTCACACTCTGTCAAAAACTAACTCTACAGCACAATTTCTAGAGGCTATATTTTAGATTCTGATAAAAACAATATTTAAGCTATATTACATTTTACACAGCACTATATCTAGTCTAGGCTACATAGCACATAGACACACACACACAGAGATTTATTTATTATTGTTCTTTGGAATATACATATATATTATAATCAATAATAATAATAATAGCTTTTATATAGCGCTACTTTCATGCTTATAGCATGCTCAGAGCGCTATGTTCCAATCTCATTTGTGGACCAGTGGAGGGGAGGGGGTATCTGAGAGAAGGTTTTCCGTGATGCCTTTAGGTGCTTTGCTCAAGTTGGTTGTCGAACCTCGAGCCCACTTAATAGGTAGCCAACACAAACGTACTTAGCCTCTGGACCATGCTTCCCAACATATGTCAAGATCTGTAAGAGTAATACTATGTGTACAGAAACAATCAATCTTCTGATCAACACAAACTCGACAGACCCAGATTAGACATATTATTGATCTAAATCTGACAATATGAATAATAATAACAATTGCTAGAGTTCTTAATGTCAAATGTGAAAAAGCTAATGAAAACATTGTTGCTTATGTAATATGTCTAGAAGAAAGTGGACTCTTCTAATAAACTTGTTCTGAAGCAAATAGTCAAACAAGTTTGTGATACTCGCTATAGCTCTGCATCAGCAATTGTACACAAAATAAAACTAAATGAATCTGAAAATTGACACAAAGAGATGCAGTGATAAAGGAACTGCAACATCAACAAAATACAGATGACATCATATGTAGCATCCTCTTGAGTGATAGTTAAAAAAAAACAGATTAGATTTTGCTGTGTTATTAGAGATCACATTAATGTGAGACACTAGAGACTTATTTAAAGAGATAGGCAACTCATTTATTAAATGTTTTTGAGTTTAATTATTGTGCTTTGCAATATGTGCTTTGTAGCCTAGATATAGTGCTGTGTAATATATATTCTGTTCTACAGAATCTAAAATATAGCCTAAAAATAGTGCTATAGGGTTAGTTTTTGATATATTATATTGAATTGAATACTAGAAATACAGATGGATGCCTGACTGTTCATATGGTAATCGATCAGGCTGACTGTGTATTTTACATGTTTCTGATATTCCTTCAGATTTGAATTTTAAATGTATTTTATCCAAGCCTAAGGATTGCAGGAGATCATGACAGGCTGAGTTTGAACCCAGGACCATTAAGACCAGCAACCAGGCAACCATCCTGTCATCTAGATGTTGTTCCAAGTTTTAACCAAGCTCATCCTCTGCCATCCAGCGAGAAGTTTGGGCTTGGTTGAAGAAATGGTTATTTCTGAAAGATGCGATAGGGTTAACTGTGTGTGATAACCTGACAAATGTGACCCAGGCCAGTAAAACAGTTCAGCATACTGTGTTGGTGTACAAGGGACAGTACTGGTATGAATGTTACACATAAATATGTCCCATGTGATTTTTGGGGACCAAACTGTCAGTCTACTGTGAAGTCGGTCTAGGGACAGTGAATCCTTGAGTGAAGCAGTCACAAGTCCAGAATGAGATAGAGAGATAGTTTGTTATTAAAGTACCACATTATTTTGGAACTCTTGTTGTCAAGTTCTTGAGTTAGATGTGTTCTGTTGAGCAGTGTTTACAGAAGGCCTGTTAGAGAGAATCAGAGTTATTACAATATACAAAACCAAACAAATATATTTTTTTTCCAATTAATATCGAGAGAGGATTCTCCAGACAGAATAATTATTCTTTTGCCATTTCTTCACTAAACACTGTGTAGGTTGAAGCTATGTGTTCAAATTGATCCAAGTAATTTTCAAGAGTTTCCTCTTTGATGTTAAAGTTATGGAATTTGGAGACGTTTGTTGGGTCGATATATTAGGGTTTACTTTGGCTGCTTCTACTTTTGCTAGTTCTATCCATTCCTCACTTTCTTTTTGTTTGAGTTCTAAGTCTTTTAATTCTTTTTGATGAGCTCGTTGAGCTGCTCTTTCATCTCTTTCTCTTATTCCCCTATATCTGTTTCTAGTTTATCCCTCTCTTTCCTTTCAGCTTTTTCTAATTCTAATTCAATAAATTGTGAGAAATTAGTGGAAGGATCCACAAAGGCTATGGCACCTTACCTGAAAATAAAGGCAGCTATCCAGAGAGCTGAAAGGGGCAGCCCTAACTACTTTGTCATATAAAAAACAAATACTGTTATGAAAGCTTCTACTCACAAGAAAACCTAGGAAAACCTGGACAGATCTCAAAGGAAAACGGCCTCGGCCTGGAAAAGGACATGCAACATGCAACTTGCAAAGCCTATATAGAGCAGGTACGCTAGCCCAACTTACTTAAGTGTTAAAGAAATAAAGGATACCTCTTGAGGCCATACAGGAAACCAGGTGGAAAGACATTCTCAGAACTAAGGAGTATACTATATTTTATAGTGGTGGAAGCATTAACTTAGGTACAGGTTTTGCTGTAAAAAGAAAATGGCAGATAATGTCATTGGATTTATACCTGTAAGTAATAGACTGCTCACTACGTTTGAGAGGAAAATTCTTCAACATATTATTCATCAATGTCCATACCCCTACTGAAGATGCAGATGATAACACAAAAGAAGCCTTCTATGATGGACTGGAAAGAATTTATGATGAAGCACCAAAGCATGACATCAAAATAGTCCTAGGAGATTTCAATGCAAAAATTGGAAAGGACTCAAAAATTAAAGTCATGATAAAGGAGAACACTCACTGGAATTTAAAATTAAAAGAGGATTAAGATAAGGTGACTCACTTACTTGCATGCTTTTCAATTTGACACTGGAGAGTTATAAGAAATAAACACATAAACACGAGGGGAAATATTACTAACTTTTCAAATACTTCAGGAGAGAAAATATGGTTCCACAACCAACAGGGATGATATACAGCTAACCTCTACAATACCTTGCTTATGCAGATGAATTGCCTTATTGGGTAAAGAAACCTCTGACATTACTAATTTTTTCACACAGCTAGAAGCATCTGGACCAGCAGGACTTGAGGTCAATGACAGTAAACCCAAGTACATCGCAATGACAAGAGACAATCAAAAAGATAGGACCATATATTAAAATTATAAATCACAAATTTGAAAATATCAAAGCGTTCAAATATCTAGGAAGTACAATTGATTTAAAAAATGACCTACTAAACAGAAATAAAGGAAAGAATAGCAGGAGGCAACAGAGCATTTTATAGCACCCATCATTTACTTAAGAACAAAACAATATGAAAAAACAAGAAAATAATATACAAAACCATAAGACCAGCTGCAGTGTATGCAAGTGAGACCTGAATGCTGACAAAGACAACCGAAAATATACTAAATACTTGGGAACAAAAAATTCTTAGGAAAATCTATGGTGCTATACAAGATGAAACAGGATGGAGGACATGTACTTACCATGAGATATATCAATTGTATGAAGACCCACAGATAGTGACGGAGATAAAAGGCTAAGGAGAGATCTAAATGGAGGGATGTGTTGAAGCCAGCTAAAGCCCTCCATGGGCTGTAGTGCCATTGGGATGGATGGATGGAAAGTGTTTCCTGCAAAATGACTGAAAAATAATGACAACATTAAAACAAAAAAAATATTTGCTCTATTCATATTTTACGATGTCTTAAGTATTTCTTTCAAAATAACTATTTTGTATTAAATAGGCTAAATAAGATCTAGATGTAGTGATAAATCTCATCATCTTGACATCATATATGTGATAAATATACATGACTTGATCATCATATACATAAATCATACAGGAATGGACTGGATTTCTAGATGCACTAAGATTCTACATCATGCAACAATACAGGATTACAGGCAGCACTTTGGCTTTCTTACTGTCACTAATACTGTAGTCTAACTGTAATACTTGATCTAGATTCAGATCTAGACTCTAGTAGACTGTCACTTAGTTTACTCATAGTCATAGTCACCATATAGATCTAGATATCATAGTTTCGGTCAGACGTGAAGACCTCTCGCAGGAGGACGGGGAATGGTAGTGGGCATGGTTTGAACCCATGACCATCGATAAATTCAAACGACAGTCCAGTGCACAAACCGCACGACCAGGCAGCCATCCACAAATACTAAATCTAGAGATATAAATATATATAGAGAGAGATAGATCTAGAAACTAGAATCTATATATACTAATAATGTAATATAGATCTAATATAATTATATAGAGAGTAGTTTATTTATTTACATGAATTCGGACACTTGCTGTTTTTGTGGTCATTAAATCTTTATTTTGATATTTAATATGAAACTAGCATGTCCATTTCCAATGATTCTGACCCAATTTCCTTCCATTTAGCTGTCTTTTATGTAAGAAAAAAGAATTTCAAATGTCTACATCAGGTTTTTGTTTTTCCCTATGTTACCCGGAGGACTTTACCTCTTCCTAGGATTAAGAGAATATTTTTTGGGTTGGCTAAGTCTAGTCTATGCTAATGAGCCCGGCAATACTTATTCTTTTTTTTGGAGCTGTTTTATTTGATTCATAAGCCAAGTTGTTTGATTTTATACAACAAAAATAATAGGGTGTTTGAATTAAATTACGATTTTCGGTCATACTAAATAAAATTATAATATAGTTAATGGACCTTATTCACTAATTGTAAACAAACAACATTTAGCCACGTGATTATCTATATCCTCTATTACTATACAAAGTATGCCATCCATAGTGGCTGTCACGTAATACATATTTTTTTTTTGTTTTATCAATATTACAATATAATGCCGTGGCTAAATGTGTTTATTTACGATTGGTGAATGAGGTCCATTAATATTATTTATACTATATTTTTATATTATATATAGTACTTATAGAGTATACTTTATTAAATTATTATAGTATTAAATTATAGTTACACTACTAACTAGTTATAGATCTAGACAATGTAGTCATCTAGTCAGTAGATCTACTTATACACATTATAATAGTATTATACCATTTAGTCAGTTTAGTATAGATTTCTATAGATCTAGATCTAATCAATCTAATCTATCTCTAGAGATCTATAATCTATATATTATTATATTTTAGATCTAGTCTATATTAACCCTTTCACCACTGGCACTAAACAGTTGTCAGAAACTATCTATCACCGAAGACAGGCTTAGAGAAGGGATATATAACTATAACTCTGATGTATCAGTTATTTTTAAAAATCAATTTTATGACTAATTTCACAGGAAAAAACTAATTAGATCTAATAAAACCTAACAAAAATGTCAAAAACATTCTTTTTAATTTTATAATAGAAAAAAATACAATAGACCTAGGGTTCACATTCAGCATCATTGAATGATATTATTATTAGATCTAGATCTAATTATCATCATAAATACTAAAATAGGCCTGCAGAGCTCAAAAACATTAAAATATCATGTCATATTTAGATCTAGATCTAGATCTAGTTGCCTTCCAATCTCCCGTTTCACTTTCACTAGATCTAACATATTCAATACTGGATCTAGATCTAAATCTAATCTAGCTGCCTAGCATCAATTTTTTTTATTCATTTTCACTACTAAAAAAAATCGTTCTGAACTCAAATTTGTCAAATGAGACAAATTCAACAAATTTATACAAATGGCTCTAGAAACTCTAGATTAGTCTAGATCTAGAATCTAGATCTAGTCTAGACCCTGAGTAGACCTAGCCTAGTCCTAAGTGACTAAGTCAATACTAAAGTCTAAAGTTAAAGTAGTCGAGACCTAAAACAGTAAAACTTAGACACTTAGATCTACATCTAGATCTAGATCTAGTAAAACTCTAAAAAATTCAATTGAAATTCTAAATTAGTAAATTAAGTAAATTACTTACCCCAATCATTATTTATATCCATATAAACATTAATATTCACATTAGAATCTTATTCTATTAAAGCCTACACATAAGCCTAAATATGTTCCATTTTAAAGGCTAGCAAAAAAAAGTAATTTTCAAAAAATCTTAAAAATCCATGCTGAAGAGATATAGTCTAGATAAACATCTAAAAATAGTTCACTATCGCTCTTCTAGGTCAGAGTTAGTAAAGGTATAAATAGTTATTATTTAAAAACTAGTAGTGCGTGCGTAAACGAAACAACCCAAAATCGGCGACTCTAGTCGGCGCCTTCGACCGTGAGGTCACGCTCTAGTTGTCCAGAAGGGCGTCGGCGCCGTAGGCGCCATTATCCCATTGGTGGTTAAAAAGGCTTTTTTTCTAACTACCAGGCCTGGACGTAGGGCTCTTCACCCCTGTCCTGTCTGAGGGCTCCCAATGGTAGACGGCCATATCGATTGACTGGGCCAGACCGGACCGTGACGTGTAGGCTACACAGCGCACCGTCCCCGTTCCTGGGCCCCACTCGCTACAAGTGGCCGAGAGCAATGCTATCTGAGGGGAGCTTGTCTCATATTCCTATACTAATACTGTAACCGCCACTGTTCCGTACAAGGACCGCCACTCCAGCTAACGGGACACTGATGACGGCCCCCTTGTGGAACGGCTTGACGGACTTTTTGGACTGGGTTCCGGGCGTTTTTTCCATCCCAACCCCCGAGTGAGAGAAAAAAACAAAACAAAAGCTCACCCAGGGAAGCCCGACCGGGCCTGGTTCGCTACACGTACTTAGACTATCTGTAACATAATATGTACATTTGCACACTAGCGCGTCAGTGCAACACCGCTTGTGTTTACGTAATAAATGGAGTTCCTAAAATGTCTTCCCTCTTAAACACTAGTTTGTTATTTGTGTAATACAAATATTCTACATGGTGTCAGAATAAAACTTGAAAAGCTGTCCAGACAAAGGTTTTTATTAATCTAATAATGGCTTCTTTTTATTTTGAGCAACCAATCTTGAATTGGAATGCTAAAGATCTGTATCAAGAGTTTCTAAGGTTTCAACAGCAGGTGAGCTTTTGTTTCAAAGGACCGTTAGCTGGTGCCGATAGTAAACAAAAAGCCGGATGGCTGGGAATGTGGATAGGTCAACAAGGCCGTGAAGTTTACAAAACTCTAAATATTACTGATAGTGAAGAGGGAGATCCGCAATTTCTATTAAAGAAAATAGAAGACTACATAAGGCCTAGACAAAATAAAAGAGTGTCTAGATTTAGAGCACATCAGAGAAAGCAGGTAGAAGGAGAAAGTTTTGATAACTTTGTTAAAGACCTAAAGCTTCTCATTATGGACTGTGAGTATGACAACCCAGACGATATGCTTATTGATTTGATTATTAGTGGAGTCATACACGAAAAGGTACAATTAAGACTACTTGATCAGGGACAGAAGTTGACCCTTAGCAAGGCTATTGAAATTGGACAACAATATGAGATGTCGCAAAGCCAAGTGAAAATGTTTAGGTGCCAAGAAGTTCTAGCAATCAAGAGACAGTCACACAATGTACTGAAGCAGAAGTCTAAAGATAACTCAGATAAATTATGTAGTAAATGCGGCAAGAACCACGAAAAGGGAAAATGTCCAGCAATAGGAATCACATGCAATTTCTGCAAAAAGAAAAACCACTGGTTTCAAATGTGCAGAAAAAGACGCAACGTCAATCTAGTAGAAGATGACAGTCACAGTGATGAAAATATTATACCTGTTAGCACTGCAAGTAGCCAGTATAGAAAGGGTAATATTGAGAACATCAATGTCGTCGAAGAAAAGTGGACTGTAAAACTAGTCGTGCATGGCAAGACATTAATTTTTCGTATCGACACTGGTGCAAGATGTAACATTCTTGTCAAGTCAGAGTTTGAAAAGCTCAAAGACAAAGTAAAACTTGCTTATTCAGCAAAGTCGCTCAAGTCTTACTCTAATCATGTTATTAAGACTTTAGGAGCAGTAGTGCTACCTTTGAAAAATAATATCCAAGAGGTGAAAGCAAGGTTTGAGGTAGTAGACATTAGTCAAGAGAACATTTTGAGTGGTGACACAGCAGAATGTTTAGGACTACTACAACGGATAGACAGCATAGAATCCAAGGCAGAAGACGAGTTACAAAGAGAATTTCCTGAAATGCTGAAAACAACTGGAACACTGCCAGGAGAATACAAGATTCAGTTACAGGAAAATGCTAAAGGAGTTATTCATCCACCACGTCGCTTAGCAGCATCTCTACGCAATAAAGTTGAAGAAAAACTTAAAGAAATGCAAGCTGATGGATTTATTACTGCCGTACATGAACCTACTGAATGGGTTAGCTCCATGGTTGTTTCGTTCAGGAATGACAAAGTTAGAATATGTATTGATCCAAAAGATCTCAATAAAGCAATCAGAAGGGAACATCACCCGATGAAAACTATTGAAGATGTGATCACTAATATTCCAGATTCGAAGATATTCTCAGTTCTCGATGCCAAGTCAGGGTTTATGCAAATAAAGCTTGAAAGAGAATCTTCATTTCTCACAACTTTCAACACACCTCTGGGAGGATATAGATGGTTACGATTACCTTTTGGTATCAAATCAGCGCCAGAAATTTACCAAAGAATTATGGATGAAATGCTTCAAGGAATTGAAGGAGCATATGTCATCATAGACGACATTCTAGTAGCTGGTAGAGATGTTGAGCATCATGATCACATTTTGAAACAAGTCATGCAAAGAGCAATGAAGTACAATCTAAAGCTGAACTATGACAAGTGCAAGATAAGGCAAAACAGAGTACCTTATATGGGCCATATCTTGTCAGAGAAAGGTTTAGAACCAGATCCAGCAAAGATAAAGGCAATTATTGACATGCCAGCTCCTCAAGACAAAGATGGAATCAGAAGATTTCTAGGTTTAATTCAGTACCTAGCAAAATTTATTCCTTATCTAAGTCAAGCAGATGCTCCAATACGAAAGCTTCTAAAAGATGATATAGAATTTCAATGGAATCATGAACAAAACAAGAGTTTCAAAGAATTGAAACATCTTTGTACAAACCCTCCAGTTTTAGCATATTATGATGTCAACAAGAACGTAGAGATAGAATGTGATGCAAGTAAAGATGGACTGGGAGCAGTATTACTCCAGGAAGGTCGTATAATTGCATACGCATCAAGAGCTCTCACAGATACAGAAACAAGATATGCTCAAATTGAGAAGGAAATGCTCTCAATTGTGTATAGTACAAGCAAATTTCACTGCTACATATTTGGTAAAGAAGTAACAGTTTATAATGATCACAAACCTCTGGAGCAAATCTTCAAGAAACCTCTATTGTCAGCACCAATGAGAATACAGAAGATGCTAATAAGACTGCAGTGGTATGATCTGAAAGTCTGTTACAGAAAAGGCAAGGAAATGTTTATCTCCGATACACTTTCTCGTGCACATCTACCAAATACTGATACACAGACATGTGAATTTACAGATGATTCAGTGCATATGATCTCTGTAAGTGATTCAAAATACAGTGAAATTAAAGACTGTACAAGCAAGGAACTTTCAATGCTTCTGGAAGTAATTATGACTGGTTGGCCAGACACAAGAAGCGAGACTCCAATTGAAGTCAGGCCGTATTGGGATTCAAGAGACCAGTTATCAACTTCGGATGGTATTATATACAAAGGTCTGAGAATAGTCATGCCACCAAGCTTACGTAAATACATGCTAAATCTGATTCACAAGTCTCACTTAGGAATAGTCAAGTGTAAGCAGAGAGCCAGAGAAGTCATGTATTGGCCAGGCATGAATGCAGACATTGAAGTGACAGTTAGGGATTGTAGCAGGTGTGCTGAACATCAGAATCAAAATGTGTCAGAACCGCTGATGCCTACCAAGACACCAGACCTTCCATACAGCATGGTTGGGTGTGATCTGTTTAACTTTGAGGGTAAAAAGTATGTGCTTCTAGTTGACTACTTCTCAAAGTTTATTGATGTCAAAGAACTGTCACAGGAAACTACATCAGATATCATCGAAGCAATGAAGAGTATATTCGCATGCCATGGAATACCTAGAAAGTTAAGGTCAGATAGCGGGCCACAGTTCTCTTCAAGGGAATTCCTGAATTTCTGTAAATCATACGGAATAGAGCATGAAATGTCGAGTCCTCATTTTCAGAGTTCTAATGGTGAGGCTGAAAGAGCTATTCAAACAGTGAAGAAACTTTGGAAGAAAAGCGAAGACAAATTTCTGTCGCTATTAGACTACAGAACTACTCCACTGAGTAATATTAATTTGTCGCCAGCACAATTACTCATGGGACGCCGACCCAGAAATTTGTTACCTTCTAGCGAGGAAATACTCACACCTAAGACACCAGATCTCAAGGTGGTGAAGAAACACTTTGACTCCGAGAAACAGTCTCAGAAACATTATTATGATAAGAGGAATGGAGTTAAGAGTCATAATCCACTACAAGACGGAACAGCAGTCAGAATGCAACTTAATTCTAAGTGGAAACCAGGAACAGTAGTTTCGAAGCATTCTAAGCCTAGATCATATAATCTCAAAAGTGGAAATAAGGTCTACAGAAGAAACAGAAAACACATCAGAAAGTCTTCTGAGAAAGCAAACAGATTTGACAATAATTATGACTTTCCAGATGACATCTCAGAACAACCAGAACCACTAGATCTAGAGAGTCCAAGATTACAAACTACACTAGATTGTGAGCCGCCACTACACACTGCTTCTTCTAACACCTCTAGACCACATGAACCTTATGTAACACGCTCAGGCAGAATAGTTAACAAACCCAAGAGACTTGATTTGTGATGAACTGATTAGACTTTTTAGTTGACTAGTTTGTTAGTTATTCTGATAAATAGATTTTCTAAATTAAAGAAGAGAGATGTAACATAATAGTATTATATGTACATTTGCACACTAGCGCGTCAGTGCAACACCGCTTGTGTTTACGTAATAAATGGAGTTCCTAAAATGTCTTCCCTCTTAAACACTAGTTTGTTATTTGTGTAATACAAATATTCTACACTATCTAGTTTCCACCACTAGACGTTTCCTCCGGAGGGCCACGCTGTGGCGACGTGTAGCTGGAATTTCCTCCGGCTAGTTGACTACCAGTAGCGGCGTATCCCGGCCACTCTAGTTGTCAAATGGTTAAATATTGACTCTATAGCTTGCCATGTTTGTGTTTCAGACGTCAATAAGATAAACTTCTTGCAGAAGTAATCTTTTTTTGTAATTCGTATTTATAATTTTAAGTTCTCACTTTCTGGTCTTCGCTTTAAATGCTCTAAATTTTAAATTATCTCGAATTATGTAATTTGAGATCGATCTAAGTAAGAAGGAATACTAATAAAACAAATATTGATCAATAGTCTAGGCCAGGCCCTAGGCTATGCTGACATAGTTTGAACGTAGAATTTGTGTACGCTATTAACTTACCCACATTTTAACATGTTCAGATGATTCGTTTAAAAATATTTTTTCATTGAAAAAGTCATTGTGATAGATAAATTTAGATACAGGAATTTAAGTTTGTAATGAACATATTGGTTTTCAGAATACGCACATAGATTACTTTGAGTGATCTTGCTCCTCGTCAGCAATGCAAATTACCTGGAACAAAAAGGTCTTTCAGAAGTACTGGATACACTATCTGGACAAGAATAGGAACATAAAAAAGGCAAAATATGAAAATACTTTTTAAAAAGCTTTTCTATGGTATGGGGAAGAACTCCACATTCGCAACTATAAATTTCAATATTGTAAAAGGAAAGTTTCCCTTTCAGACCTTGCGATCTATGGGGCTGATGATGTTAAGGTCATCTGTTTCTATGGCCAACACTTAACGAGCAGGGTGTCATGAGGCCAGCACAATGACTAACCGCCTTTACTTTCCCAAATTAAGTCAGGTCACCATTAGATTTGGGTGGACCGAAATTCAAAATCCCAGTCTTCACCAAGATTCGGACCCAGGACCCAAGGTTTGGAAGCCAAGCGCTTAGCCAATCAGCCACCACGCCCCCAGTACAAATTTGTTAATTTTGTTGTTATTGATTCATGTATTTTCTTCGCCAAGGAATAATTGTGCAAAAGTTTCACTCAACTTGATCCAAGAATGAGAGAAATGACATGTTCAAACTTTTTACAGACAAGATTTGGTATACGCTTTGTAAAAAAACAGGTCTATTGTGTAAGTGATGTGGGTTTTTTTTAAAGTTTCGGACACTTCTTTTGAAATGAAGACCATTCATTCCAGGCCAAACCTCATGCGTGACGTCGGGGGGATGACGTCATTGACGACGAGCATTGAAGTGCATATCACTCGAACAGGCGGCCACCAGGGGCGTAGCTAGGAATTTTCCATCGTTGGGGGGCCCAGGGCTTGACCTCTTTTGAGGCCTCTGTATTTTGCGTAATATTTTTTTTTTTATGTAAAAAACACACTAATTTGGGTGCTTTCTCAAATGGGGGGGGGGGGGCCGTGGGGATTTTCAAATACTCCCCCCCCCCACATTTTTTTGTACAAAGCTTATATCAACTCTGTCTGTTTGGTCAAAAAGTTTTGTACTTTTTTTGTTCAAAAAGTATTTTTTTATGTGTTCTTGTTCATATATTAATTTTTAAGATGGGAATTTCAAGTCACTGTCCACTGAAGGAAAACCTAGATCAAAGGCAGCGCTATTGTGTCTCTAGTGCAGTGTTTCCCAAACACTTCGCACGTTCTGAGTATTTAGCGAAACTTTTCGCTTATTTGTTTTTCACTTGGTGGCCTTAATATGGATTGTGTATGTGTGTGTTTATATTGTTACGATCTTCTCTATTAGGCCTTCTGCAAACACTGCCAACAACACAACACATCTAAAACAACTTGACTACAAGAGCTTCAATAAACAAAGTGGCGGTTTAATGACAAATTACATCAACAACAGCCAATGAACACAATTGGCTACACTAACTGAAATGCTTTTCTTCACAACAGAACTGCCTAACTAATCCCTACAAGTCTCTCTAGCTCGTACAGCTACATCTTCGAGGACTCTCAAGGTAGCCTACTGCACAGTTTTTCTCTTACTGTCCTGAACTCAAATGTCCTTTCTTTACAGTAATAACACACTCTTACACAACACGCACAACAATAGGAGGTTTCTTACCAAGGGGAATAACTCTACACACAAACACATACACATCCACACAATGTCAACATCTCTAATTTTTTCTTTCTCTCTTTGTGTTTCTCTTCCTCTCTCTCTCGTCGTTTGGTATGCTTTGATTCTAGTATCCTCCCTTTGTTTCTACAAAACTGTATTTAAAAAAAAATTGAAGATAGCATTAGGGGCACGAATATTTGTACAATAGGCTGAATGTGACTAAAGATTCTCTCTTTCTCTCTTTAGGCACTGGAAAACATTGAAAAAAAAAACATAACAAAAACATAAAAATAACATTTTTAAAAAGCACCAAAAAAAAAAAAAAAACAAAAAAAAAAAAAACAATGTTACAAAGACATTTAAAAAAAAACAACTAAAAAACAAAAACAAAAAAAAAAAAAACGGACAGAAGCGAGGCTCACTACCCGATGTTCGCCTATCCGCTTCCACTAACATTTCTACCTAGGCGCCACCTTAAGGCCAGTGTAATCTGGAATTAACTCGGTGTCATTGAACCAGCTGTCTCTGCACCATTTGTCGTGGCGCCTTTATTGACCTCAACCTACCCCTTGGTTTGTTAGCCCGTTGGGGCACCACTCACGATCGCTCAACCGTCTTCCTCCATCCCTGTCTATCCTTTCAGAGACAAGCCCCTCCCATTCTTTTATGTTTGTTTTCTAATCGCTTTCTCTGTCTGCCTCTTCTTTTTCCTGGTATTGTTCTCTGAATGAAGGACTTTGCAAGTACTGAGGACATAATGGTATTGCCATAATATATTTTTTAACAGTGGTCAGCAGGCCTTCATTAACCTATTATAATGTCTTGAATTACTTTCCTACGCTCTTGCGCGCGCTCCATTGGCTTCCCGTGAAAGCGAGAATCGATTACAAGGTCGCCACACTTTGTCATCAGTGTATATATAACAATGAGATGCCCTTGTACCTTAGCGAACTGATTACTCCATATGTCCCCCAGAGAGCCCTGCGCTCAATGGACTCAACGCTTTTAGTAGTGCCACGTTTCTCCCTCAAAAGCTACGGTCTGCGTGCTTTTTCAGTTCACGGCCTACATTTTGTTTGTTAACAGCGCTTTATAAATAAAATTATTATTATTATTATTATTTCCGACCCAGTGCAGTCTTGCCAATGTTGACATTATTTTGACGAGATACTTTTGGGCTGTATGACACGTTGCGGGTTTGACTGCAGACACTTGGTACTAGATTGACTAGATTGATATGACGTAATTATCTTCCTTTTTTGAAGTAACGTTTGTAATATGTAAGATAATTTTTATCGACCCAATCAAATGAAAATTGTTTGTCTAGAACTGACCACCTCAAGTAACTACTGTAACAATAACAATATAGATGCACGATATAGATGCACGTACGAACGACATTCACGCACGAAAAACACATACACACTCATAACCAGCGCTTTATAAATAGACTTCTATGAATTCTCGATGACAGAATGTTTATTTTAAATGAGGCCAAACATGGCGGGCTCCCTTTAATTATTGTTAACGAAAATCAAGTAAAAGTAATGGGTATTTTGGTCATTTTCAGCTCTTATTATGAAAAGATGACCATTATTAAATGTATTTTTTACATATTAAATTTTTTTTTCAATGTTATCATTAAGTAAAATACGTACAAAACATGTTGAACTATTTGAAACATGTAAAAACTAAAAATCGATTTTTTTCCAAAACTATCATTTTTGAGTGTTTCCCCTGCCCTTAAGTGGCCAAGTAGACCCAGTTGCGAACTGCATATTTTGCCACAAAAAAGCAGGTTCTCTGGGGTCTAAGTTCTTTTTTTTTGCGTCGACTGCGCCTGTCTTATCTGATGAATTACAGACGTTACTTCAAAAGAAAATATAATTACGGCCTGTGAGAATACAGTTATGCTAGTTAATTAGTGATTTAGTATTTGCCAAGTCATAGCTTTTCCTGGCTGATTCAGACAACCCATTCCATGCTCTAGTAACACTATTGAAAAGGAGCACTAGTACACATTTGTCCTAGCATATGGAACAAGTAATGTGCTTTACCCATCTGTCTTTCTGAGTATTTTATTATGTTTTGTTTTCAGACAAGATAATTTTTATTGACCCAATCAAATGAAAATTGTTTGTCTAGAACTGACCACCTCAAGTAACTACTGTAACCATAATAATATAGATGCAAATACGAATAAGATTCGCACACGGAACACATACATACTTACAACCAGCGCTCTATAAGTTAGACTTCTATGTACGTCTCGATGACGTCAGATGACCTTTCGTGTTCCTTTTTTTTTACATTTTTATCATCACTGACATAGACTTTGTAGTGGAATAACATGATTGTAATAACCTTATTTAGAACACTATAAGTCTTTTTACATACGAATGACAAAACAGTTCATAACGATATAGTACACACACACACACACACGCTGACCTATTGTATGACTGTGCAGCTGGATGAGTCAACCTTGCCTGGTATTGGTAATGTAGCATTAATTTTTTTGGGGTCGCATGGACATATGGTCATTTTATTAGGATCAAGCTTCACTCCCCCCCTATATTATTTTCGAGCTCTGCCAAGCGCATTAAATTAGATCCATTGATTTCTATTTCCAAAAGACTTTTAGGCTAAAATGTCTGTAAAAGCTAAGAAACTTTTAAAAGGTAGATTTAATTGAAAAAACTATTTTGGGTAAGGATGATTTTGGTAACAGGATTTTCTATTGGCACAGATAAAGGCAAACAACTGAAGACAAGACCTCACTGAATGTAGCAGGCCTATATATAGCTGGATAGTCCATAAATTAATCAAATTAAATTAACCATTTAAAAAATGTCCCACTTAATAAACAAACATGCTCAAGCCAACATATGTGAAACACAAACATATATATGCAATAAATAATATATCACATTTATTATTGTGCATAGTGTGAGCTATGAAACTACGGATGGCTGCCTGGTTGTGGGATATTGTCTAGTGATATGTGGTCTGGAAAATCCCGGGTTCAAACCTTTCCTGGCATCCCGTGGGAGTTTTGTTAATCCTCAATATAAAAATTAGGAAAGGTAAGATTTTTAACTGGAACCATGATACACCTTCTTTTATGCAAAGACCGGAGGCCAAGCCGGGACACTCCATATTTCTATTATATTTATAGTATACCAGCCTTTAAATACAATAAGTTATGAGTCATGAATGCATCAATTCAAGTCTCTATACAGTATCCTGTTCACCAAGGCTAACGAGCCCCATCTGCCTGAAGCTTACTAGTTTGTGCGGTCTATAATAATATTATCAGAGAGTCGACTTCTGTGTCATCTCCTTCAAGTTGAATATATTCAAGATATAAATATTTATTTATTATACTTTGAATGACTCGAGTACAATAAATATTTATACTTTAAATGACCAGTACTCATTGCGCTATACATTTAGTATCACACCCATAATTCTTGCACAGTTGATTTTCTACAGTTGGGGGCATGGTATTACACCCCACTAAGAACCAAACCAACTTCCACCAACTTCAACTATGAGCCACACATGAATTAGACTGGTTGTCAAAGGCTATTTGAGATGTATGCCATTAGGAAGCAGATATAGGTAGTGGATTGCTTATATCCATTACCACTTCCAACAATTACAACCTTGCAGACCTTGAGAATAATTTATTGCTTAACTATGCAATGTGATTCTAACTGAATGAGAGTGGATTTGAATGCCTGGATCATATAATTTCAACTGTATAGAAACATAGTCTCATATTATTTTCTTTCATGTGTCAAGAGAAGCTCAATGTATAAAAATTGTATTTTATTATGACTAAATAGAAATTTTTATAAAGAATTTTTTACTTCATTTTTATAGTGGTAAAAAATATAATTATCTTCAAGTAGTTAAAGACTTTATTTTAGTGATATGAACACAACATGTTCTAGATAGTGATCAGAGAAGAAAGTTGCTCACTAACATATCTAACATTGTGTGAGCCTACAAACAAACAAACAGGAGAACAAACACAAAGTAATAACTAGAGAACCATTTGTAATGGACATTGCTTTTATTGTTAAATGCTTTACAACTTATCTGTAAGCAAAATTAATCAGAAATTTGACATAAGAGTGCTGCACCTTTGGCTATCCAGTAATCTTGTGTGTTGCTTGAAGGAAGGTGGACAGTTACAACAAAGTTAGTAGAATGTCCTGCCAAAGAAACAAGGAAAGCAAAGTCAAAACAGTGGAGTACAAATATTTGGATGGCTGCCTGGTCGTTCGGATTTATCGATGGTCGAGGGTTCAAATCCTGCCCCCCGTCATCCTGCGGGAGGTTTGGACTAGGAAGTAAACTATCTTCAACTCTGAAGGAACATCCGAAACATGTAAAACATTTTAAACAAAACATTTTTTTTTATTTATAGATCATACTATACACCTAGGGTGCAGCAGCTAAAAAAAACTTTTATTTTTTAATTTTCTCTAAAAATGTGAATATAATAGACCAGGGCAGAGGCTCCTAACATCATTGCATAAAGAATATTACTGCCTATTATTATAAAACTACATCTATATGGTTATTAACTTGTATGAAATCAAAGCCTGAAGCTATGGTCTTGGTTAGAAGATCTTGTCATCCACAAAGAAGCCCCTCGACTGGCAGCTGCTAGTTCCAAAGGAATGACAAAAAAAAAAGGATATATAATATTATAAAGACTCTATCCAGGATTTCTGCCAACACAACATAACCAACTTAAAGAACTTCACAACTCAGGCTCCAAATAATGTAAAAACTTTAATGTCTAATAAATACACAGCCAATACTGAATACTGAACAATAAGTGTACTGCAGTCTAAACTCTGTACAGCTGTACCAAACTATACAGGCCTTTCCAAATCATCCTGGATTTAACTGTTTCCTATTGCCTTCACAATGAATCATGAGACCCTCAATCATGAATCATCTAGACTGACACCTTTGTTCTTTATATAGGGTTCTCAAAGACCTTCTAGAAAGTGATTGATGATCATAAGACAATCATCATGAATTGCATATATAGTATTCAGAATACAGATCATTCCTGAAGTGTCACCCCTCATCACAGTAGACCACTCACTGAGTTCTGGCCTGTGCTATCAGTGTCAGCTGATTGCACACACAATTACCCCTACATGAATCAATAATAACAATATTCTAAAACACAAAAACACCCCTAGATGTTTGCCAATCTGTTTTGTATGCTGCGTTCTTACACAAATAAAACACTTTTTAAATCTACTTAATATTAAAAACCAATCTATTGAATGGTCAAAGGTAATCTTAGAAATGTCAATGTGAACACTTTTCGTCATTAATCCTAATAAATTATTGCCTATTTTAGCCTTCTATTATTATATATAAATATAACTTTATGCTTATTATTTAAAATCAGAAAAAAAAGTGTAAAATAAAATTAATTATGATGAAATAAGAACATAAAAAAATAGACATTAAATGCAAGCAATTAAAAAAAATGCTCAAAGCAGGCACTGAAGCCTGATCATAATTTTAAATTCAGTAATTTCTACTTCTAAATGGTTGATTTTTTTTTCAGTTTCTTATTTTTTGTTTTAGCATTTTGTTAACATCATTTCTCAAAATAGTGCATCTCTTGTTTCAGTCAACATATAGGAAAGAATAGTAAACCTGTCTAGCTTTCTACAAAGTACAGTAGGTCCAATCCATACTACATCAAAGAAAGCTTCTACTCAAACTTAAACAAACAAAGAAACCAGATAAGCCTGCTATACCAGTATTGAAATACATAATCTGATTGGACAACCTGAAGTCATTTTCTGGGCAAACATGTCATCGGCCATTTTATAGAAGTAATGGGATATTGCTATTAGAAATACGCTCAGCTCATAATCATAACATAGAAGGCACACGTTGGATGACTGGGGTCCAGGGTTCAAAACTTGGTGAAGACGGATTTTAATTTTTTAATCTTCTGGCGCCTTTGAGTCCACCCAGCTCTAATGGGTACCTGACATTAGTTGGGGAAAAGTAAAGGCGGTTGGTTGTTGTGCTGGCCACATGACACCCATAGGCCACAGAAAAAGATGACCTTTACATTATCTGCCCTATAGACCACAAGGTCTGAAAGATGAACTTTACCTTACTTTATAATCATAACATATACACTTTTTCAGTTCCCTTGAATGTATCCCAAGCAGTGGCATCAAATAGATCTATACCTAACTATTGTCAGACAATCACAAAAACTATGTACTGAGCTGAGATCTGGACATATATTAAAACTAAGCTGTAAAGAAAATGGACAGCTTCAGGAAACCAATCATGTTAAACCAATGGATGTACTAAAGCTAAAAAAAAACAACAGAAAGCAAACAGGAACTTATCAAAAACCTCAAATACAATCTTTACACTGGAAAACCACTAGAAAGATCACATGCACTCTATATACTGTGACTAGCACAGCCAAAATGCAAACACCATTATTGATTTGATGAAACCAATGAATAAATCTGAGAGTTCCTGAAACACAAACAACACGGCTAGAAGCCTTATAGTAATACTATGACATCTTATATCTCTCTCTGATGCAGGTCTATTCAACACACAGAGACTGAAGACTAAAATATGTCTGCATTAGAGATTTGCTATGGACTGATGCTTGCACCCTGAATGCCTCAAATGAAGCAGATCTTATCCCTGTACACATTTTGGCTTCACAAACACAGTAGGCATGGAACCAGAAATACTATGACCATAAACTACCTGATGTCAGGTCATTGATTGATAGGTTGAGCAGTATGCACTTTGGATTGTCATCAACCTAGTCCCGAGTTCAAAGCCTGCCAGCTGGCCGTCATGCAGGAGGAATGAGCTAAGGGGTAACAATCTCCATTTCTAAAGGAACACTCACAATGTATTAAAACAAAGAGTCAGCATGCAATAATTTGTCCAGTTGGGGAGCACTGTAACAATATATGCTAATATAGATGATTAAACAAACTTTTTGTTGCACATGCTAGTGCAGCATTTGGTAGACTTCAAGAACAAGGAGGGCCAAGGCGAGGACTCAGCATCAACAAAGCTGAAAGTCCACAGTTCTTCCCTCACTTTTATAAGCCATGGTCTCTATAGTCTTGACACATTCAATAGCTGAACTCTTTTTTGATCTGTGCCTCCTAAGAAAAATTTCACATGTAATAGTAAGATCCTTTATATCTCAAATCAACAGTGTCCATACTTTAAAAAAAAATGTCCAAACTCTGCTGGGCTGGGTATGTAGTAGGCATGACTTTAGTCCATTTCCTAAATGAATTTTTGAATGAATAGCTGTGCAAATGAGGATGTTCTCAACACAGAAATGATTGAGAAATTCAGGAATCCTCTTCTTATTCACAGAAAGACTAATTGTACTAGCTACAGAAACTATTGAACACAAAAATCTATCTTGATATTTAACCAATCTTGTTATGAACAGAAAAAAATGTTGTATATTGTTATGACATGATTAGGATTTAGTTATTTGTTTCGGGAATAAGGGGAAAGTTTTACTTAGTGACAAGTGACGTGACAGATCTTTAAAAAACAAGAACGCTCCAAGTGACGCTAAAAAGAAGACGCTTCGTGTAGAGCAGTAACATAGATATACGGATTTACGGACATAGCTGACATCGGACAATTCCCTTCTTGATTATTAAATATATTTGTAGAACAACATCAGCGTCGACTACATATTTTGATTGTTTCGGCCTTTCGCCGGTGTTACTGAAGTAGTTTGAGTTCAGTGTTACTTCCAGGCAGACGTAGATCTACACTAGTTATATTTCAAAGAATCAACACCGTGCGGAAGCCTTAACAATATCTTTATACAGAGTAAATCAGTGAGAGATATACAAAGAAGAAACAAGTGAGAGCTAGATCTTAAAGTAAACAAGTTAGGTCTTGGAGAAAATAAACCTGTGAGAGCTGTAGCAAGACTTAACCAGACATGCCCATGAAAGCTATGGTAGGAGTTAACAAAAGATAGAAAGTGTTTTGTGAGAACATTGATCCCAGCTGTAAAGAAATTTGTTAACTTGTTACCTGTAGTGGAAAGTGTGCCAGCTCTTGCAGCTGTTTGGTAGAGTGGCGCTGGATAGAGAGATAAATCTGGTTCATAGTCTAGGCGAGGATCCATGTGCATTACAGGCAAACTGGATATCATTTAGAAACAAAGAATTAAATGACTCAATTTGTATAGAAATAATGAAAGCAGTAATTTCTTTTTTTCTGATTTGTTCCCCTCAATATGACTATCAAAACAGAAAGTTGTTTCTTTTTTTTTTATATTACGGTCAATTGATGGAGGTCATAAATAGTCCTACATGTTTCAAACTGCTTAGTTCTTTTTACACTTTTATAAGGTTAGCTTGAGGCCAGTTTCTTATGAAGAAAAGCACAGATCTGAACAACATTTTTTAGAACTATTCTACTTGGGTCTGTGTCGCTGGTTCAGATTTTCATCTTCCAGGGAATGCATTTCTAAATTACATTGTCCTATGTAGTTGAGTTATTTTTTTTTTTTTTCTTCAGGCTGAATTTTTTGTAGTGTGTATAAGAGTCATGTTCACATAAATTGTGACGAGACTAGGACACTCTTGGTTTCATTTCTGTCATCACTTTCTCTAAGTCTAACAATATTTGTTTGCATTATTTTGGATCTTCCATTTTGTCAGTCATTTTTTTTATAGTTGAAACATGTTTTCAAACTTGCTTTTTGAACTTCAACGAGCACTGAGAGATGACTTCACTTCAGTCAGTAGAAGACAGACAAATTCTATTCAGTCAGTAGAAGACAGATGACTTCTATTCAGTCAGTAGAAGACTTATGACTTCTATTCAGTCAGTAGAAGACAGATGGCTTCTATTCAGTCAGTAGAAGACAGATGGCTTCTATCAGACAGTAGAAAGGAGGAAAGAGTTACAGTTAAATATTGAATACAATGAAAGAGTAGATATTAATTAAAATACATTTTGTTTGTTATATCCATTACAAGACACACACTGCAATACATGTCAAGTGTGTGGCTTTACAGGCTATTAGTTTGCCCCATGTTGTACTATCTAAGAGTATTTAAGTATTGGTTCATTTTGCTAGATGATAATGTAGCTGAATGAAAGTTGTATACTATATTAATAAGATCGTGTTGCAAACATTAATGCCAATGTGGCCTTTTTTACGAGCTCTTACTTTGCCTGCATCTGGCCTTTCAATTGGTCACCAACAGTCATGTGATCCCAGTCCCAGGCAAAACCATCCATATAGAGTCCATGTACGAGCACTCCATCATCAGGAACATCCAACTGAAAATAGATAGGATTGAAATATAAGTTTACTAGATATGCTTTTTTTTAAAAAAATTAAACATGTTTGGGAAACATTTAAGTAAAGTAAAAGTTTCCCCCTTTCCGACCATGTTTTCTACACGGGCAGACGATGTTAAGGTCATCTGTTTCTAAGCCAACGGTTAACGAGCAGGGTGTTATGTGGCCAGCACAACAACCAATGGCCTTTACTTTCCCCAGAGTTGGGTGTACCCAGGGGCGCCCTAAAAATCCTGAAATTCAAGATCCCAGCCTTCACTGACATTCGAACTCTGGCCCTCAGGTTCGGATGCCAAGCCCTTAACCATTTGACCACCACACCCCCTGGGAAGCATTTAGGTTCCTCATTATGTTATGATAAAATTAAAATCTGACAGAGGACAAGGAGGAGAAAACCACAAAAGTTTAATTAAATTTCTCTAATTTTTTTTTTAATTCCTATATTTCCATATCAAGTCTGATCATTTGTTAGTGTTTTTAATTTTGAAGTTCTATATTTTGATTTCGTAAACTGATTTAACCATTGTTTTAAAAATAAATATTGATTTATTAGAGAAATAATTTGATTTTAACTAAGAGTTTACATTTTGATCCATAGGTATTGTTTCGCCCTTTTTAACTGTACGCAGCTGCTCCATAACTAGTGCTTCTTCTCTAGAATATGGCAGGAGAATGAACTTGAATGAGAGATGATCAATAGGCTGGTTGTACTTTCTAGCAAAATTTTGAAGAGTTCCAGTCAAGAAACCTGTAAATAAATAGAAGATATAGTCTTCAATAAGTTTTAATTTTTTTTTTTACTGTTTAAAAAAAAAATGCTTGCCAACTAAGTACAAGTGGAATCTTTTACACATTTTTTCTTCCACTTCCCATTCTTAAACCAAATTGAAAATGAGCACAATTATTGATTGTTGATGACAACACATGAATCAATCACAAAATTAAGCAAATAGTTAAAATGTTTGTTTTACATGTTTCGGATGTTCCTTCAGAGTTGAAGATAGTTTACTTCCTAGTCCAAACCTCCCGCAGGACGATGGGGGATGGGAGCGGGCAGGATTTGAACCCTCGACCATCGATAAATCCGAACGACAGTCCAGCGTGCAAACCGCACGACCAGGCAGTTAATTACCAGACAGCAGGCTTATTGTGAACAAGACAGCAGTAGGTCTGTTACAAAGGCAGAAGGATACATAATTTGAGATCTAAAGGAAATCTACAGAGGACAGACGTAGACTACTGAAAGAGAACCTAAACGGATCACAGCAATGTCTACAACAATTATGTCTGCATTGGGTGTGGCAAAATATGTAGGTCACAGCTAGGACAGCCTAGCCGAGTGAAATGCTGCACTCCCCCTTGAGACTCAAATACATGCCTTCTCATTATTAGTCCTAAATGTACTAAGCAAAGTGAGATAAGCCTTGTGTAGAGAATAAGGTGACACATTTTTTTTAAGACTGTAAAACCTTCTATTTTTTTATCAGTACTTGAACAGCTCAGTGACTAGTACATTAGCCTTCCATCCTAGATACTTGAGACCTCCATTTCAAATACAGAATCAAGCAACTTTCTTAGTTTAAAAAAAAAAAAATTGGTTTTGAAAGGGCAGCACCAAAACTTTCTCCCAGATTCAACCCCTTCCCCAACAGAAACTTATTGGACCATAGTGCACTGAGCAAGCTATTAGCATTAAAGTGGCAATAAACAAAAACAACTAATTAAAGTATTTCCAATTGCACAAGTTTATTATTATTAGTCTAGCTCTGTTAAAAATTAATTAGATTATTGATTCAAAATAAGTAATGCTATTAGTTTTTTAAAAGTACTTTTTATATTTCACTTGTTCCTGACATGGTTTTGACACTTTAGTTTTAACAGCAATCACCTGCAGTTGCCTTAAATCAATGTGATCATAAATGGGAAGATCAAAACTCATCCTTTAATATAGGGCAATAAAGTCATACCCAATCATATTATGTTACAACTTAAAAATAATACTCCAAAAAGACAGTAATTTATTTTCAAACACATTTTCATGACGTTTATAGGACACATAAAACTTTGTGAAAAGATATTGTAAGTATCTGACATTTAGATCTACAACTTCCCAACAAAATTACAAACCTTGTGGAAAGAAGAAGCCAGAAAACCAAAAAGACTTAGGAGGTCCATTATTGATCCAATTGTCAATAAAACAACACCTCATTATCAGGTCTTTAACCCAAGATGCTAAAGACTTTAACGAAGGGTAAGCGTTTCTGGCCCATAATTCAGGGACCTGAAAATGAGTATCAAAATGTGTATCAAATATACTAAAGTGCTTCTAAACATATCGTTAAAACTATTTGATTATTATTGTTACATAAAACACATTAGTGATTTGAAAAACTCTGGATTAGTTTAAACCATTAGTAAGCACAGTTGATTTAAGATAGTCCATAATTTATTTTCATTGAAGTTCTAATAATTTATTTTCATTTAAGTTCTATTTTTCTTTTTTGTTATAATATGTGAGATGTGTGGCTGAGTAACAAGAATTCTGTGGCAACCCATCGAGAGGAGGGGGGGGGGGGGCTGAGTTTTATTCCAAACTTGACCAGACTTGTGTTTGCTGAGTGCCTGAAGGCAACCCATTGTCTCCCCCTGATCCACAAAAGGAATTGGACTATAATTCAAGAAGCTTGCTATAAAGCAAGAAACTTGTGCTTTACAAACAGAAAGAAATAACCCTAACCAAATTAAAAATCTATTGAAATTGAGTAAGTCATAAAATTTACACAACAATGATTTTGTTAGAAAAAACATAATGAATGGAAAGTTGATCCATACATGTGTCAGGTTGTATTTTAAAGGCTTGCCTTATCTGTCCTGGCCCCCTGACACAGTTACTCAATTATGTCAAACAAGAAACACCACTACAACAATTCATATATTGACTTCATGAATGTTTAATGTTATGATACATTGAATGAAGAGTGAGGACTAGAAACTCAAAATACCTAAATAAATGAAAAGCTACCAGTATCTTGGAATTCCCATATTGACATAATAAAGAAATCAAACAAAAGACTATAGTTTATCATAAATGTTTGCAAATCAGACAGTAATATCACAACAAAATTATATTTCACCTTAAACCAATATGCAAAATTGCATCTTAATTTGGGGGATCCTTCAACATGTGATAGATAAAGAATCTAAAAGATGTAATATAGAGCTATGAGGTATAGCACAAATGGATACTTACATTAAACTAAATTAGCACCTTAGGATATCACTAAACATTTAGAGGAATTCCAAGACAAAACACTAGAAAACAAAGTAGTAGTAATACCTAAAACACTAAATTGTAGCTTGCAAGTACAATAACATTACCTAATATAATAAATATTCAGAGACACAAGGCTAAAGACACATTTCTTATTCCATAAGCTAGAACAAATTAATATAAATAATCTTTCTTTCCAAGAACAATTTGAGAATGAAAAGGAAGGAAGTAAAAGAAAAACAATGAGTTAAAAAAGAATTTTAAGCTCTGTTTCACATGAGGTATTTGAGGCTGCAAATACCTCGGAGCTATTGTCTCAGATGAGGGAACAAAACCCAAACTATTGGCCCGAATAGCACAGTCCACAGCAGCCCTTTCAAAACTTAAAATAATATGGAAAGATAAGGGCTTAGCCCTCGGCACCAAAATCAGACTGATGCGCTCTCTGGTCATGGCCACATTTTTATATACTTGCGAGTCGTGGACGTTGAATGCAGAGCTTGAGAGGAGGATGCTACAGAGATGCTACAGAAGGATCCTAGGCATCACATTCAAAGACCGCATCACAAACCAAGAAATCAGAGACAGGATTACTGTAGCGATTGGAGCCCATGACGACCTGCTAGCTATTGTAAAAAGACGAAAGCTTAAAACCTTTGGCCACATTACAAGATCTACGGGGCTCGCAAAGACCTTCCTTCAGGGAACAACCCAGGGAAAAGAAGAAGAGGCAGACAGAAAAAGCAATGGGAGGACAACATAAAAGAATGGACAGGCCTGCCATTGAGAGAGGTTCTAAACAAGGCAAAAAAAAGGGAGGAATGGAGAAAGACGGTCATCAAATCTTCCCTGGTGTCCCAACAGTCCAACAGACTAAGGGATAGGTAAAGGTAAAAGGTAAAGGTTTCACATGAGCCAGTGAGTAACAGGATGAATTCAGGTTGGAATTATTATCTTCTTTTTGAACTAAATTTGTATAAGAGAAGCTGACGTTAAGTTGAAGCTTCCAATAAAATGTGTGAAGTTTTTCGGGAAAAATAAAACTAAAATTTAACAGATAGATCTACGTTCATTCTAAATGTAAACAATAAATTACTTACATGGTTATTTAAAAAAGCATTGTATACATTCTCCAATTCCTCACTCATCACTACGAAACCTTTGATGGCTTTTTTCAGTTGTTCTAATGATGTCTAAAGGAGTAAAAATAAATTTGAAAAAACTTGACCAAATTATCTCTTAAAATGAAGCTCTGACTTACTATCATTTCACCATTATCACGAGAATTCCAACAGTTATTGCTGGGTATTTTCTATTCTGGTATCCATTGAATAACAGTTTTTTTGCTGTTGTTGTTGAGCTTTGTAAGTGCTGTTCTGAGGTTTTTAATACAAGAGGAATCAGAGTTTTGCAAGCTTTGGAGGGTTGTTTTCGCATCAGTTAGAAAGACAATCTGACTGTGTGGGGAACTGTGTGGATGATTTGCTAGCATGGTAGCAGCTAGTGCTAGTGCTCCCCTTTCTGCTCTGTGACTGTCAGAGAGCTCTCCAGTGGCAATGGATTTTTCTAGTTTTCCTCCATCTGGCCATTCGATGAGTATTCCAGCTCCTCCATTTGTGGTGGCTTTATGGGATGAGCCGTCCCTGTAAACTCTGATCCACTGATTGCTAGGATAATTGGTTTGTAGAAAACAATTCACTATTTCCTTGAGCTCTGTTGGTCTGTAGTCAGATTTTCTTTTTATGTTTTCAATATGGTCCCTTATAGTAGGAAGAGGGCTTTCGTCCCAGGGTGGAGATTCGTTATAGTGTATCGAGGATTCCAGAGTAATTTTTTTCAAGTTGTTGAATGCATTGAAAGCCTAGAAAATTGAATGGAGCTACCAACTTGCTTTTACAAGAAATGGCCAGTTAAGAATTTTTGATTTCACTACATGAGATATTGAGGGTGCGGTGGCTGAGTGGTTAAGTGCTTGGCTTTGTGATTTTAGGACGCCTGTTATGACACGATTAGGAAGTAGTTAGGAATTAGTTATTTGTTTCGGGAATAGGGTAAAGTTTTAATTAGCGACAAGTGACGTGACAGATCTTTTAAAAAGAAGAACGCTCTAAACGACGCTAGAAGGAGGACGCTTATTGTAAAGTAGTAGACTTGAGTACGACATTATTGACATCGGACGATTCCCTTTTGAGTATTAAACATATTGTTAGAACAACATATCAGCGTCGACTACATATTTGATTGTTTCGGCCTTTCGCCGGTGTTACTGAAGTGTTGAATTCAGCGTTACCTACAGTCAGATCTACACTAGACAGATTGTCAAGAATCAACACCGCGCAGAGGTCTTAACAACGTGGCGACCCCTGACTCGGAGCTCACTGGCATCAACGTTCAGAAGGATAGAAGCCCTCTGTTAGGAGGAGGCAGAAGTTAACGTCATTGGCCTAGTCTGCAGCTAGACCCTGATTATACAGCCACGTCGGCGAAGGAAAGCCAGTGAGATCCTGGACTCGTAGACCTAGGAGGTAACGAAATATAGATCTAGATCTACATTTGTAATTTGTAAACGCCCATACGTTGGGGCAGAGCACTGAAGCCTGTAGTTCGGTATTGAGAGGGCTACAGTGTGTCGAAGGGAAGAAAACCGTCCTGTCGAAGCCGTACTGAATAGATATCGCCTGCCCGGCATCTTGAGAACGAACGTGAAGGTCACCTCTGCAAGGCCAAGATCGACCGTTGAGGTCACGCCAAAGAACTTGTGACGTAGGAACCATCTTACTGCCTACGGCACTTAAGTACAGTAGTGCTAATTTGATCTACGTCTCGGCTGAATCTGTGCTACACGTTAGATAGCCAGATAGTCGGTATTTTAGCACTGGACCTTGACTTTGTCGCTGGGTCAACTGTTGGACCGTTCCAGTTTCACTTTGGACAGACGACCACCTGGAGCCACCGTACCTGCCTTGGAACCAGCAACCGGAACCAAACTCTACGTCACCGACGAACCGGAGCCAGACGACAGAGCACCGTGAACCAGAACCAGACGCCGTACCACCGAAGAACCGGAGCCGTTGCAGACCAGTACCGAAGGACCTTGGAGAGCCGAAACGTTCGCTGTCTTTATCTCACCGCTAGGGAAGACATCGCCGTGAGCCTTGCCGCCGGGACAGACATTAGCGTAGGAAGAGTGGACCCGAGACTGACTGGGGAGTTATCGCCGCTTCTTAGACAGATAAGTCAAGTGTTATGTAACTACTTTCTCCTCAGAATAATTAGAGTCTGTAGGGAAGTGACCACTCGCTAGATTATCACTACCAGGTTAAATCGTGGTGGATTGGGGATATCCTTAAAATTAGGTGTAATCTAGCAAGAGGTCCAGATATACGTTTAGCTGTTAATTCGTCCTGTGTGTGAATGTGAATCATTTAGTTAATCATTTTAGTAACGTCATGTATTAATTGTTTGCAATACTCCTGTCTTAAGTCTTACTGTCAGACGAAAGTCTCATTCATTAGAACTAGATCTATAGTTTGGTGTTTAACGTATTTAGGTTTAATTTCATAGTTTAGTTGTATGAGTAAGTTATATACACTCCTGGCTGTGAAAGCAGGTAAGAAGTAACTAAGATCTAGCGTAATCTAGACTAGATCTGGGGAACAATCGAGGTGAAGCCTGATTGCCCATTTGTAAATTTTAGTAGTTGTAAATAGACAGGTTGGTCTATTTACCGGCGACTCGTGTGAGTAACACGTAGTCGGTTGGGTGTGCGTGTGTCGCACAGCGTATTCAGTCGGGTCAAAGGGTAGCCTACACACTGGTACCAAGGATACTAAGTGTATCTTGGAAAGTACAGAAGTTATTATAAGTCGGAGTTGGCAGTGTAGACGCCAAGGGTAGAGTGACGAATTTAATTTATTTGAATCAAGAGGTATTAGGTAGCCGCGGAGCGAGGTTACGCTCAAAAGGTAATTTGATTTATAGAACATAGGTAATAGACGCTATTAGGCCTGTGTGTAAGATAATATAAATAAAAAAGCGAGGTAAAGTAACAAAGGTAATATGGCAGCTACTTCAGGTTACGACCTGGAAGAATTTAGAAAAAAGCTAATTCATGAAGCTAAGACAGAACTAGAACTGCGCGGCAAAGAACTAACTGCTTATGTACAGCAGATGGTGGCGGCAGAAGCAGAACGCTTGGAGAGAGAGAAAGCTAGAGGCAGAGAAAAGGAAAAAGAAGAAGCAGATCGCATAGAGCGGGAAAAGGTTAGAGAGGCGGAACGTGTAGAGAGGGAGAAGAAAGAAGAGGCGGACAGAAAAGTGAGAATTCAAATTGAGCAGATGAGGATAGAGGCTGGGGTAAATGTGCCCACCGAAGGAAACAGCAACAATAGTGCCAACATAGAAAGCCATAGTAGCGCCGCATGGATGAAGAAGAAAATCCAACCTTTTGCGGAAGACAAGGACGACATTGGCGACTATCTGAAACGCTTTGAAATAAAACTTGCAAAGTTTAATGTCCAGGAGAAGGAGTGGTCCGAAATCTTGTTGGACTTCGTACATGGGAAAGCCCTCACGATTTGCCAAAACCATGACCACGCCATGCAAAACAGCTATCAGGTGCTAAAGAAGGAACTGCTAAACGCATACGGGCACAACGCGGAAACATTCCGAAAGAAGTATTATGAAAACACTCCATCCAGCCAAGTTGATCCGCAGACAACCATCAACTCAGAGAAGGACTTCTTCACTAAATGGCTCGCATTCGAGAATGTAGAGAACACCTACGAGGGGTTGAAGAACTTCATTCTGATTGATAATTTTATCAATAAGTGCGACCCTCAGCTACAGTCCTTTGTAAAAGAAAGAAACCCGAAGGTAATTGAAGACTTGGTAGAAATTATTAGGATCTTTAAGAATGCTTACCCAAACAACCCACTTTCAGTTAGCGACCATAAAAAAGTTATTGACCTGGTAAATTATGTAAAGAGAAATGATGTTAGTGATAGGGATTATGGTAGGAGAAATGATAGGTCCAGGGAACGTGGGAACAATGGTGGGGATAGTTATGATGGCATAAAGGATAGATCCTGGGAAAATGAAAACAATGGCAGGGAAAGTTATGATAGGAGAATAGATAGACCTAAAGCGGGTGATAGAAACCTTAGGGATGTTACATGTTTTAACTGTCAGGAAAAGGGACACATGGCATACCAGTGTAGGAAACATAGAGGGAGTGGAGCTGACAATGGGAATACACGGGATAATAGTGGCACTAGTGATAGGAGAGGTAATCAAGGAAACCGTAGACAGGAGAGGGATAATCGGCCACCAGATAGGGTTAATTTTGTAAGGAGCATCCAAGACAGGGATCGTGATAGTGGACAAAGTGAACCAGAGGAAGAAATTAATTACGTTGATTGTGGGGAAGATAGATTTAAACTATATCCAGGCATGATAAATAATAAACAGGTAAATGTGATCCGGGACACAGCTAGCAGTACACTCGCAGTTCGAGGGGGATTAGTGAAATCTAAGGATTATTTAGGCTATACCAAATCAGTCAGGTTGGCAGACGGCGCAGTTAAGAGATTCGAAGCATGCAAAGTGTTCCTTCGATCTCCATTATACACAGGGTATTGCGAAGGGGTAGCCATGCCGAGGTTATCTAGAGATGTTTTACTTGGAAATGTAGCAGGTGTCAGCGCCGCTTCTGACAAACAGGTTAGAAGTTGGAAAAGCAGGTATGGCAACATGAGGCGAAATAAACCTAGAAATGACAGAATTTGTTTTAACTGCCATAAACATGGGCACATCGCTAAAGACTGTTGGAGTAGGACAGAACAGTCTGAGCAGAAGATTGCGAGTTCGGATAGGAGGCGCAGGTCTGTATCCGATAGTGATGATAGAAGAGATGACAGTGGTAGCGGTAATCGCAAGTCATACAGAGGTAGAAGGCCACACGCGGGCTATAGTGGTGTAAGAAGAGATGTTAACTCCAGTTGGAGAGAACAAATGTATGAGTCGTGTAGATAGCCTGTGAAGCATAGCACTATGAGACTGTAGTGTGTAAATAAGTTGGATTTTATTTAATTGGTTATTCTTAATTAATTGACTTAACTAGTAGTCATAACTAGATGGGTATTAGGTTGTTTAATGTATCTTTGAATAGTATATTTATGTTATAATATAAATGTAATTTGGTTATCATTAGATTGACTCATGGTAATTATGTAATTTCGGGTAGTATGTATGCATTGCATGTATGTGTGTATGAATAGAAAGGGCATTTATAAGGCGACGATGTAGTTACATCAAGGAAAAGTAAGTTTTATAATTTATTCTTTGTATTTGAGCATTATCATACATCAGTCAAGAGTTAGGTCGTGTGGGGACAAGTAAGTGGAGAGAGGAAATAAAATACACTTGTAGATGCCCGAAAGAACGTTAGGTGTATAGTGCGAGAACGAGCATTGATAAATGTCAATTTGTCATATTAGGTAAATTGTCTGTCCTGACGTGTGAGGGAAAGCGGTGTAACCTCTGGAACGTGATGTGATGAAGTATAGATAGACACACCTATAGTGTCAGAGCAAACGAACTATGTCTGCGGTCACCTATGGCACATCACATTGGACAGTATCAGTTAGTGACACTTGAGGGAAATATGTGTTCAGAGGAACTTGATTGTGGACACAGAAAGAGAAGTTGAAATCGCAATCAAGACTCAAGTTGTGTTGTCTTTTATGTTTCCCTACATTTTGGCCCTTGCACATTGTAAGACTAAGACAGTAGATTAAAAAATTGACAGGCAATTTTTTTAGCGGGAGGGGGAGGAGTTGTTATGACACGATTAGGAAGTAGTTAGGAATTAGTTATTTGTTTCGGGAATAGGGTAAAGTTTTAATTAGCGACAAGTGACGTGACAGATCTTTTAAAAAGAAGAACGCTCTAAACGACGCTAGAAGGAGGACGCTTATTGTAAAGTAGTAGACTTGAGTACGACATTATTGACATCGGACGATTCCCTTTTGAGTATTAAACATATTGTTAGAACAACATATCAGCGTCGACTACATATTTGATTGTTTCGGCCTTTCGCCGGTGTTACTGAAGTGTTGAATTCAGCGTTACCTACAGTCAGATCTACACTAGACAGATTGTCAAGAATCAACACCGCGCAGAGGTCTTAACAACGCCCCTGAGTCCACCAAATTCTAATTTTAATTTAATTCTAATCCAAATTCTGACTTTAGTTGGGGAAAGTAAAGGCGGTAGGTCATTGTGCTGGCCACATGATACCCTGCTTGTTAACCTTGGCCAGCAAAATAGATGACCTTGACATCTTATGCCATAAATATTGCAAAGTTGAAAGGGGAACTTATTCTGTGTCAATATCATATCATAAGCAATCTTCTTGTAATTCGCCTCGTGAACTATTCGTTAAATAAATCTAGACTTAAGATTTCGTTTACATTAAACCTTTTATAATAACAGTAAGGTCTTTGTATACAATAATATAAAACATACTCATTAATTATTCTATATTTAAATCTTATTAACATGTACCTTGATTATTATAAGCAGTTTATTGAATCTTTCAGTTTCTTGCATCAATACTATGGTTAAAGAGTTTATGCGACCTTTGGCGTCAGGCTAGTGGATAAAGAAACAATATTTCGCAATCAATTTGTCAATTACTACTAAGCGTATCTAATATTATTGAAAAAAACAACAACATGGTTTTTGATATTTTAAAGAATATTGTATGCACTATTATGTTGTTTTTCTTTAAATAAGAAGCTTTTAATAATGTAGTAGTTTTCACATTCAGCATTCTATTATGTTAGGTATTATTGCATGCCAAGAGAGCAATCTATTATGTTAAGTATTATTGCATGCTAAGAGAGCAATCTACTGTTAGGTATTATTGCATGCCAAAAGAGCAATCTACTGTTAGGTATTTTTGCATGCCAAGAGAGCATTCTATTATGTTAGGTATTATTGCATGCCAAAAGAGCATTCTATTATGTTAGGTATTATTGCATGCCAAGAGAGCATTCTATTATGTTAGGTATTATTGCATGCCAAGAGAGCATTCTATTATGTTAGGTATTATTGCATGCCAAGAGAGCAATCTATTATGTTAAGTATTATTGCATGCTAAGAGAGCAATCTACTGTTAGGTATTATTGCATGCCAAAAGAGCAATCTACTGTTAGGTATTTTTGCATGCCAAGAGAGCATTCTATTATGTTAGGTATTATTGCATGCCAAAAGAGCATTCTATTATGTTAGGTATTATTGCATGCCAAGAGAGCATTCTATTATGTTAGGTATTATTGCATGCCAAGAGAGCAATCTACTGTTAGGTATTATTGCATGCCAAGAGAGCAATCTACTGTTAGGTATTATTGCATGCCAAGAGAGGATTCTATTATGTTAGGTATTGCATGATAAAAACTAAGACACTACTATATAAAGCTAGACACTAAAGCATCACAAGAACTAAAAGACTATCATGTAATAATAGGAACTATGGAACTATGGATCACTAACAATATTAGAAACAGAAAGGCCTACTAAGAATTAAAAGGATGGCCCAATAAATGGGAATATGGAAATCCATTGCTGGTGGCCCATACTTAAATAGGGGTGATGGACTGTAAGTAAAGTAAGTACTAAGAATTGAAAACTACCATTTTTACTTGGAACTAATAATATTAGTACGTACTGTAAACATATTGGGATTCGCTCTTTCAATATCCAGTTTGTCAATCAATCTATCCAGGACAGCCTCAGCAAGTTCATAAGTAATATCATCATTAGACATCCCACCATCAGCTGCTACGATTCTCGGTTGAACATCAAGTATTGTAGCTAGATAAAAATTTGTTTTACTCCTTTAGTTCTGCATGAACAAAAATTTTTGTCTTAAATTCCAAACATCTCACCCTTTTTTTGTTGATTTATTTGAATAAGAAGAATCAATTGATTTATTAGTGCTGCTAACAAAACAGTAGGCTCAAGGTAATAGGTGAACAAAACAGATATATAAAGTAAGAGTTTCTAACTGGTTTGAATGTTCTTCTTGAACATAATCAAATGTGGTTCTCCTGAGATCAACAAAAAGAAAGTTCTAAACGACCCACAATCTGAATCTTTTTAGAGAGAAAAGTGGCAAAGGAGTCTGTCCATAGAGCATAAGACTCACTGATGGCTACAATGTTGTAAGCCATAATAAAGCAGTGTAAAAAAGATTATATGACAATTTATTATATGACAATGATTTATATTCTTAACTAAAGTATTTCAAAACAAAACCAGTGTAAGTGTATATAGCAGTCAATTGCGACTGTTACCAAAACAAACACAGACTTACCAAGTAAAGCATTGGTTTCATTCAACTGAAAGGCTATGTTTGCATTCTCATGGAGCCCAAAGATTTCTGGCTCATCTATAAGTGGTAGAGATTCTATGTAAGCCTTGACAGTAGCCAATGTCTTGACAAGAGGTGGATAGTAAATACCTTCAAAAATAGATTAAATTTAAACAATTACCTTCCATGGCCCATTGTATTTAATACAAAACAACATAACTTTTTTTTCTCAAAGACATTCTTTCTTATGAGGCTGATGACTTTTTGTAAGCAATTACTTTGCAATTAATTACTAATGAATACTACATTTTAAACAAAAGAACAAATCCCTCTCCCCCATACCTGAAATAAATCAAGGTTAAGGGCATGTATAAATCTAGTCAGAATATATAAAATTCTAATTAGATGATACAGATGCAGACATGGCAATATTAAAAAAAAGGGTAGCCTAGACTAGAATACTGGATCTAGATATTAATACAAGTAATAAAAGTTTCAAAGATGTAAAAAGTTCATGTATTTATTGAACTTGTTGATGAATACATGCAGGAATACTTGCTGATGTATGTGTATTCAATATATAGATTATCTGGACCTCCAGACCAAATTTAATTGTAAGAAATTTATATTTTGAAAAATTATAATGGTCAAACCAGAGTTTTCAAGTGCGGCCAATTAGCTAGTTATACTTAAACTGTTAAATTTCTAAGAAAATTGTTAGAGCAGTTTTCAAGATCTGTGTCCATCCAAGTTTTTTTTTTTTTTTTTACCCTTTTGCCAGCTGATAAGAGGAATAGTAAAATAAACAATGTATCACGAGCTAAAAAGTTCCTCACCCTGACAGACTAAAACAGTCTTAATCAAATCTACTTTCACTATGTTAAATCTTTGCTCAAGTTGCATAGGATTCTGAAGTCAGATTAGAATGGATTTATTCTAATTTGTTATATCAATTTTGATTAGGCTCATACTTCAATTCTGTAACTGGTTATAATTTATGTATGTTTTTTGTTTGCCTATTTTGAAAAGGAATTTTGCTTTGATCACTTCATGCAACTATTTTGCAGTGCATGTTACACTCCTCTCTATGACATGCATCTTAATAGCAATACAAACTTTTTGATCAGTTGTCAACGCTTCTAAACCCTGCAGCTTCTCTACAATCAATAGAGATCTAAATAATGTTGATGTGCCATAAGCTATTGACTATACCAGCATCTTAATCTTTTACAAATTATTAGTAGAACATTATACAAACTTACTGATGAGAAATCAATTTTGAATATTTGTATTTTACATCAAAATATGTTGATAAGTGTTAAGGACAATGTGTGTATGTGTGTGTGTACTGAATGAAGTAATACTTGTACGAAGACGAAGATGCTACTTTCAAAGGTTAGATCACAGATATGGTGTATAAAAAGAAAAAAAGGAAACATACTCAATTTATTTTAGTTCTAGTTTGAAACCTGCTAATAAACATCAACATCTGCCGCAAATAAATTAAAAGGACTTCCTTTATAATGTACTTTATATTGAATATACATTACAATTACCTGATTCTGAGTATTTATATTTTGGTTTTAAGGTTTCAGGTCTGAAAAAAAACTTTAAAATTGTCCTTAGACATCTTTGATCTTGGGCATCTGTGACTCGACCACCATAGGTAATCTGTGGTGATAAAAGAAGTTTTAAATCATTCAACTAATTGTGTATTATACTGTACAAAAAAATAATCATTCATAAATGTTAACCTAAAATTTGAAAATTAACGAATATAGATTAATGTATGCAGTCTTTTATGGATGTATGTAGTTTGAAAATTGTGGTGGTATTTTATTTTAAAATGTTAAAATGCACAATTGCATTTTAAGAAATGCGATAATAATTCAATGTGAGCCATTTGTGGTCTGATGACAAAATGATACTTTTCTCTCTTGACTCAATTTAGCCCACTTCTGTTACTCCTTTAATCCAGCTTGGTCTCAAAGCCTGATATTGCATGTCTAGCTGCTGAGCAAAATCCATATAGAATATAAGATATAATGTGCACTGTTTTGTCATTTTCGCTCCACATGAAGTGGGCATACATGTCTGGTCAATTCCAAAATTATTAATTAAGTTGTCTCAGACTATTACAATAATTTCCTTTAAAATTTTTCTTTTTAATTACACGTTTATAACAAAGTCACGAAAAGTCAAGAGATAAATATTTTTGGCTTAGTGTTTTAGAAAGAAACTAAAATATTTATATCTCATGCGCAAATGACAATACACACAATACTCTACCTCTCCTGTTATATAGATCAGTGTCTCCCAAGGGATGTAACCATCTTTACAAAACATTTCCATGTTGAGCAATGCACACTCTCTATCACTATCACTAAAAGCGTACTAAAATAAAAATAGATACGACTTATTTATAAGAAAAACTGTATACATACATTTTTTTTTCTAAAAAGATAATATTTTGAAATGAATTACTTTAGGAAAGTGAAGAAATGATCATCCAGAGAGGACTAGTGACATTCAGAAACCCTATATAAAGAAAGAGAGAGAGAGTTGCAGAGTCAAGACAGTCTAGCACAGTGGAGTCCAGTACAAGATCAGAACAGTACAACAGTTATTCAATTAGAAATTTTGTGTTGCCAATAGTACACTATTTGGCATGTAATACATCAGACTCAATAAAGTACACTATTTGGCATGTAATACATCAGACTCAATAAAGTACACTATTTGGCATGTAATACATCAGACTCAATAAAGTACACTATTTGGCATGTAATACATCAGACTTAATAAAGTACACTATTTGGCATGTAATACATCAGACTTAATAAAGTACACTATTTGGCATGTAATACATCAAACTCAATAAAGTACACTATTTGGCATGTAATACATCAGAATCAATAAAGTACACTATTTGGCATGTAATACATCAGACTTAATAAAGTACACTATTTAGCATGTAATACATCAGACTCAATAAAGTACACTATTTGGCATGTAATACATTGGACTCAATAAAGTATCACCCTATTTAGAATCTGAGTTGCCACATTCTCGCAATTGGTGGTAGCTGTTTTGATTTCAATCAAGAAACAAAGGAGAGAGACACAACAATATCATTATTGTTAACTGTGTTAGGTTCATTATGATTTATTAGTTGTTTAATTAACAGGTCCATATTGCTGCATGTTTTGATGCTGAACATTTTCTTTTTTAAAAAATAAAAGAAATATTTATACTTTATATGTGTGTTTGTTATATTTTTGTGTGTGTTGAGCATTTTTTTTTTTATATTCATGAGCCACCAATTTTAGAACTTGCATTGCCAGGATGGTCTGTACTGAAAAAAAACACATTTTTCTTCCCTAATTGCATTTTCTATTTTAAATTGAACAAATCTAGTCTACCATATATCACAGTAGCTACTCCCATAATACAGCCTCTCATTACTTTCAAACATTGATTATCTCTTTATCTCTTTCTCTTTTTTTTTTCTACACAGCACAGGGAATACATTTTTCTAATACATAACTTCCTTTGCCAGTTGATTAATGTCTGCCAGGAATCTTTTATCCAAATAAGATTTAATAACAATATTATATAAGTAATCATCCAGCTTCAATTAATTCTGACTCTATACTGGTATAGTCTTTCACAATTGTTATAAGGAAAGGTCAAAAAATGTATTTTCAATATACCAGGTAGATGAATTTTCTCGAAAAAAAAAGGTTGTTAGACAATTATAAATGTTTAACAAAATGTTGTCCTAGTAACCTAGAGAAAAGATTTATTTTTGAATATCCAGCACTAAATGAAATTTAATAATCTTAACACAGTCAGATGCCCCATGCCTAATTAGCATTAAGTAAGGCCAACTCTCGTCAAATTATTATTTTATATCAGCTTCATGTCATAATTAATTTAATGGGACAAGCCTTAATAAACAAGTTGATTCTTTTGGAATAAAAACAAATATTAAGTTCTAATAATAACAATAGAAACACTGAAAAAACAACAACATAATTCCTAAGCTTTTTCTTTATAGCCTCAGTTTTTTTTTCCAGCTATTTTTTAACATAAATAACTTTTGATTTTTTAGATAACTTCATGACACATGTTGCTGAGATTGCTTTTCTATTCCTTTTCATTGTTCAGATCGTAAGGTTTTCTTTGCTGGAGGTGATAATGGCAATAAGCACTATACTACTACTGGAATGACATGGGAGCAAATGAAGAAAGCTGCTCAGAACCGAGTTCGGTGGAGAGGTCTGGTTGTGGCCCTATGCTCCCCTGGGAGTGCACAGGATTAAGTCAAATAAGTCGTCAACTACAGCAATCATTTTCGTGACTGAAGGATTATATATATATATATATATATATATATTACTATGAATAAAGAGAGGACAAAAGCAATTAAGAAAACTACATGACAAATGTAGAGAGTTTAGATTCCCTACTCATCATGAACTGCCAGGTTTCTTTTATCCACTTAGTTTGCAATCTTAGGTACCCTACTATAATTAAGAGTTGCCTGAAAAAAGTATTTTGAGAACTAGTGCTAGTTCTTTAAATTAAGCTAATATGAGTTTTCTTTGCCTCAACTCTTCTCTTCTGACCCACACATAAGTCAGCTCTGCAAAGATCTCTATCTGCAGCTGTGCAGATTAGACCAGATCTGACCATATTTGACAACAGTCAACAAAAAAAAGTTAGCTGTGATATTCATACTCTCCTGCCTTGACTACTGCAATCCCGTGCTAGCAGGTAGGTATACAGGACAACAACATCATTCAGCTAGAGCAGGGGTTCTCAACCTGTGGGTCGCGACCCCCCTTGGGGGTCGATTGACAATTTGCCAGGGGTCGCCTAAGACCATCGAAAATATAGATTGTTTTTTTCTATTCTTCTATTGCTGTGTGTGTGTGTGTGTTAGGGGGGGGGGCGCGTTAGAGTGGGGGATTCTAAAAGGGGTCGCCGACCTTAAAAGGTTGAGAACCGCTGAGCTAGAGCAAATTCAGAACAATGCTGCATGAATGGTCCTATGAAAAACAAGAAGTGATTCTGCTACTGCTCTCTTGTGTACACTCCATTGAATGCAAGAATTGACTACAAAACTAAGAATGTCCTTTTACTTTAGTGAACTGATCACTCCATATGTTAGAGAGAGAGCCCTGCAGTCCATGGACTCAATGTGACATGTTTCTCATTAAAAAGTTACAGTTTGTGGGCCTTTTCAGTGCTTGTCTAAAGGTTTCGAACTCACTCCCCATTGATCTCAGACAAACAGCTTGCTTCACTACTACATTCAAGAAGAACATTAAGACCTATCTGTTCAAAACTTTTTTTTTAGATTAATGGGTCATTTTAACACTTGAGTTTATGTCTGTTATGTAATAGCTTTATAGTATCTAAAAAACAAAAAAAATTGAATGGGTCCTTACACTAATAGATAATATTCCAGTTCTTAACATTACTCTTACTGTAATATTATGGTTCTACACTCTAACTGTAATATCCCAGTTCTACAGTCTTAACATGACTCTTACTGTAATATTCCAGCCTAATGGTCCAAATTTTTTCCTCTCAAGAATAACAGTATGAAAAAAACAAATGCCAAAAATGATCTTCCTCCAGTCCATTCCCAGAGCTGTTATAAAATTTTTTAAAATTTATATAGAAACAATAACACAAGTTAAGTCAGTCATTATTATTACTAATCTTTAAAATGTCTTTTTTTTGTCATTTTTAAATTAAAAAATCAATCAACCTACACTATAATAACAAATATAACAAATATGGAAAAGCTCCAGACCTTTGTTAACAGATGCCTACGCCGCATATTAGGAATTATGTGGCCAGAAAAGATAACTACTATCGATTTGTGGGCGAGAACTAGACAAAAGCCCATAGCCCAAGACATCACAAAACGAAAATGGAGCTGGATAGGACACACCCTGTGAAAACCAGCTACCAATGTTGCAAGGCAGGCACTTGACTGGAACCCACAAGGAAAGAGGAAAGTGGGCAGACCCAAGCAAACCTGGAAGAGGTCAGTCATCAGTGAAGCTGAGGGTACTGGAATGACATGGCAGCAGATTAAGAAAGCTGCTCAGAACCGAGTTCAGTGGAGAGGTGTGGCTGCGGCCCTATGCTCCCCTGGGAGTGCACAGGATTAAACCAACACTATAATAATCCATACACAATACATAGTGTAAATAACATTATTACTATTAACACAGAGGACTACATTATCATCTCTCAATACTATCATAGTGTTGGAATTTATTGTTAATTATTAAAAAAATTTTCTAACAAAAACAAAAAAGTCTTATGGTGGTCTTCAAAAAATGAAGTTGACATATCTATGAATGCCCTTCTTAGATTGGCTCTAATGCGGTTAGGTGGCTCATTAGTGACTTTGACACTATTCTGAAGAACACTGACAGGGAAATGTTTGGCAGGCATTGAAGACAGATATAGTCTAAAGTTAGTGTGTAAAAGTGAACTGGTCTCCTGGATATTTTTTATAATGTCTTCCATGGCATTCATCCATGAAGCGGCTAAATGGCAATTCTAAAAAGAATTTTTCAGTTAAATTTAAACTAAATGTTTTGGTTTAAATAACTTTTTAAAGCAAAAAATGTTAAGTCTTTTAAAAATAATACAATCAAATTTTTAATTAATATATTTATAAATCTGGGGGAAAAAAATCTATGTTTATACAAAAATAACAAACATTGGTTTCTGTTTAGTCAATGGCTAGGAGAGATTATAATATAACAGTTACCTATATACTTTTTGAAAATGACAATTGGAAAGGTCTAAGAAAAAAAACAAAATGCTAGCTTCTGTTCCTTACCTGTACAAAAACCCATTCACCAAATTTGGTTGCATTCTTGATCATTTTATCTGCCACTGGACCTTGACCTTGGCCAAGTGAAATTGATTTCACACTATAAGTGAATAGTTAAAATAAAGAATCAAACCTACAAATTACTTTCTAAATGTGATAAGGATTTAATAAAAACAACCACAATGTAATTAAGCAATAACTAATCATACATAAATAAAATTTAGCAAATGTCATGTCTTTCGTTAGCTCTAATAATAACATAATAATTAAATTTCCCTCAGGAGAAATTCAGAGAGAGAGACAGACCCGTTTACATCGTTTTCGTTGATCTTACTAAAGCCTTTGATATGGTCAGCAGAAGTGGCCTTTTCAAACTCCTAAGGAAAATAGGTTGCCCTCCCAAACTACTGAAGTTCAGAGTGCTTTCATGAGGAAATGAAATGTACTGTCAAATTTAATGGAGCCCAATCAGCACCTTTTGAGGTTAGCAGTGGTGTCAAGCAGGGATGTGTGCTCGCACCTACTCTGGCATATTCTTCTCCTGTCTACTGCATCATGCGTACAACGACATCAAGGAAGGTGTGTTTCTCCATACAAGATCCTCTGGAAAACTATTTAATGTATCAAGGCTGAGGGGGAAAAACCAAGGTTAGGAAGCTACTTATCAGGGAACTCCTGTATGTTGATGATGCAGCTATTGTTGCTGATTCTGATATTCAGCTTCAATTCCTAGTTGACAAACTATCTGCTGCTAGCCAGAAGTTAGGCTTAAACATTAGTCAAAGCAAGACTAAGATACTAGTCCAGAACACAAATACTGCACCGCAAGTAAACATTAATGGCCAACCACTAGAAATTGTGGATCACTTTTGCTATCTCTGCTCCATCATATCCAACAATACTCTACTGGATAAAGACATTAACAACAGGATAGCCAAAGCAATGGCCACCATGTCACAGTTGCAGAAAAGAGTGTGGGACAACATATTGCTGACTAACAATACTAAAGCCCTAGTCTACCGGACCTGTGTGTTGAGCACCTTGTTATACGGAAGTGAAACTTGGTCAACTTACTCATGGCAGAAAAAAAGCTGAATGTCTTCCACCTCCGATGCCTAAGGCGGATCTTTAAAATAAGGTAGCAAGATAAGATAACCAATAAGGAAGTGCTACAAAGAGCAGGATGCCAGGACATGCACTCTGTTATCAGCAGCAGATGCCTTGGCTGGCTTGGCCACGTTCGTAGAATGCCAGTAGATCAACTTCCACAAGATATTCTATATGGTGATCTAATAGAAGGCAGGAGAGCCGCTGGTCACCCAGTTTTACGTTATATGGATGTATGCAAACGTGACATGAAGCTCTTCAAAATCGACACAAGCAGCTGGGAAAAAGTAGCACTGGATAGATCTACAAGAAGAGAGAGCATAAAGGAAGGGTCTCGGATTGCAGATGCCATACACTACAGAAGCAGAAAGAAGGGTGATAATGCAATGGCACCTGGTGATCACATATGCCCAACCTGCAATCACAGCTGTGTATCAAGGATTGGCCTCTTTAGTCACACAAGATGTTGCAAAGGGAAAAGATCGTCTCTCCTGACGTAAAATGCCACAGAAATTTCCCTTAGCCAGCTTGCTCCAAATTAAAAGTTATACAAAGAAGAATTTATCAAATATATAATTAAACTGTATAAAGATAAAACAAATAAAAAATTGATAGGTTTCAAATAAGTAACACTTCTATCCTTCTGATGGTATTTTATCGTATCATCAGAGGGATAACATACCATCAGAACTTATAAAATACAATGGCTCAAATATAACAAAATTTTTAGGACTATCTGCCAGAAAATATGGGATTAAAAAAAAAACATTGCCACAAGAATAGAACCAAATTTTTTTTTTATTCCACTGCTCCAGAAAGAAAACTTGAGACAATAAAAAAACAAACAAACTATAGAACGATAAAGTCTAATAGTTATCCAAGCAAAATAATGCTAAAAATAATTTCAACAGACTCAAAAGTTGAGGAGGTCCTTTGCAAAGGTAGAAGCATTCTTGAACATATATTTAACATTAGACTGTTAAAGGAGAAAATGTCTTTAACAGCTAAATAAACTGGTGCACGACTTCACAGATTTAAAAAAAAAACGTTTGACTGGTTTTGGCATCATGGTATGTGGTAAGTGATGGGGGAGTTCAGCTTGGATAAAAACATTATCAATAATATCGAAGCCCTACACCCTAAGGTAAACAGCTCAATACTTCTGAACAACAAAGTTGGAGAAAGTTTTAGGACATCCATTGGAGTGAGGTAAGGATGCATTATCTCTCCAGCTCTTATTAACATATTTCTGAAGCATATTATGATGGAAACTCAAGAAGGATTTACTCCTACTTGACCATACAGGCAGCCTTTGTTCATCTCGGGTTTGAAGAGGATATAGACCTCATTGGGGAAATTTCAGACCAGGTACAAGATATTACTTCAAAACTGTATACTAGAGCAGTCTGCATGGAAATCAGTGCTGATAAATTCAAAATACTAGTTTGTGCTGGAGATATAATGAGATGTTGAGGATGTTGGGGTACAGTCGAACGAACTAACATTAGAAGAAGTTGACTCATTTAAATACCTATGGTCAAACATTGGAAGAGATGGACTTCAAATCAATAAGAAATAAAAACCCTTTTAAGCTTGGCAGTTGCTGTCATAAGCAATCTAGAGAATCTGGAAAAGTAACAGCTGCATTCTTCCCTAGTGGTCTCTGAACCCCCACATGGTTGTGTAAGTTGGATACTGAACACAGAAAGAAAAAATTCAAATAAATGCTACAGAAAAATGCTGGGTTTTTACTCTTACAAGTCAACACTCTGGATGACAAAAAAAGGAGGAACTTCTCAAGTCTATAATGTGAAAAGACAAAGCTGAGCTGTTTCAGTCATATGGGTAAATTTGAGGAGATTACAGAAACTCTTGGAAAATGAGGAAGCAGGGGGAACACTGTAATAAGAAACTCTCAGTCTAACTAGAGTTAGAGCCTTGACTTTGTGAATGAGATGATGTAGATCTACTTGTATTAAAAGCTAGTGTTGCAAAGAAATCTAGTTCCCTATGTTGTTTCGTTTAAAACTTAATTTTCAAGAACTAACTGATATGAAAGGGCAGCAGACTGACACCAGACAAAAAAGATGTCACAAAAATGGCAGCAGTTTCTCCATGTAAGCTTTATGTTTCTCTTTTCCATAACAATCATATTTAAATTCCCATAGAATTTAGCTTAATTTAAAGAAGACATTTATGGTAGAAAACTAATTTAATGAATATATTTATTGAAAAATGTCTGTGTTTACTTTTCATGAACTCCCATATCTTTAGCAAAACGTAGAAATGATGTCATTGGATCTGATCCTGGAGAAAGAACGAAGACCAGTGGAGTAGTCTTAGACATACTTTCATAGAGTTCTGGCAATGTGACAGGAGGACTTTCAAGAAATTGTTTCCCTAAACATTCAGAAACAAACTCTGTCACTGCAAATGTTGTCTAGGATAAAAACAGAATTGACATAATATAAAAGTTAACAATAAATCCAAAAAGGATATAATTAATTTTTATTCACATAAAACCCAAGAAAAATATCTTTATTGAAAAAAATTTACACACAGTGCTTTATAGTTAGAAGATTATTTTGATCCTAACTGCTACTTTTTTCTATCATTTTTAATGGATCAACAATCTCAATAGCCCCAAGATATCTATTAGCATTGAAGGATAACCCTAGCATCAATTTAGATTAATCTAGATCTAGATCTATTCAATTAGTCTTTCTACCTCAACATTAAGTTAATTCATGTTACAGAGAATATCAACTCCTTTTAAACATTTGAACATTGTGAGTGTAAGCATTATTTTTAATTCATCATATTGTAAAAAGCCAGAATGAGCCTTTAACTGGGAAGAAGTTTGGTTAGCAGGCCATAGATCTAGATTATCCATTTGACTGCCCTAACCCAGGGATCTAAGATGTGATGTGATTTTACAGAGAACCTGTGCCGCAGAACATAGATCTAATATTTAAACTATGACCATGGTAAGAAAACTTAAGGCTATGGCGCAAGATCCTTTGATCCCCTTTGCCAGTTTCACAGTTAGAATAGTAGGTCTATGTACTGGTTTGTAAGACGTGAGTGTGATGCTCTTTCTTGGGCACACAACAAAACTTTTAATTGAAAACTCACCCTTTCCTCACGGAAAACTTTAACAAACATTAATTTTTGAAACGCTGTCAGGCAATCATTCCAATTTCCATTAACTCTATCTGGAAGAGGCAGATCACCATCGTTATATTCAGGGGGATCCAAGACAGCGTAGAGAAAGCGCTCCGGAGGAGGATTTGCTTGAACCTAAAGTTTTTGATATAAAAAAAATCATGCTTTCTCAGTTATAATCTATACAATTTTAAAACGCAAAAACTTTCACAAGCTTCTTGCATTCATAACATTGTAAAACCTAGACCTAAAGGCCCAAGTCAAGCTGAATATAAAATACATCCTTGTTAATAAAATGAGCCTTTTAAAAATTTTTTAACAGTTATTGTAAAGAAAAACACTTTTTTTCTCTTGCCTCCTGGAGTCGAAATACACTGAATGACTACACAACACACATCTCTAATATTTGCTGAACACATTCTTATGGAAAGTTACAAGCACACGTTAACATAACAACAACAACTGATACATTAAATCATTTTCATAACATTCACCCCATACCCCCTCCGGTTCAAATTGTGCCTAGGATTTACAAGGAAAGAACTAAACTAACCATACACCAAAATAATTGTTATCTTGTTCATTTTCTTTATTTCCAACAGTTATTGTATAAACTTTATGTCCATTGCTTACATAGATTGATAAATCATTATGTAAAATGGGAATACCCACTAGAGAAAGTGAAATAAAAAACTTTATGTTTGTCACAAGGCACTATTGTTTTGTTATTGTCACAAGCACTACAATTTTTGTGTGAAAGATGCCAACTCACTTAATTGTTCCTAGTTGGAGGCTCAAATTTACACTCTTGAATTTAAAGGTTTATGTCTGCATCTTCTGCCTGTTGTTCCTTATGTCTGTATCTTCAAGGTGTTTTTCTTATGTCTGTATCTTCAAGGTGTTTTTCTTATGTCTGCATTTTCTGCTAATTGTTTCTTGTCTTAATCTTCATGCTTGTTTCTTTTGTCTGCAAGCTTGCTGGTTGTTTGTTAAGTCTGAATTTTTGTGGGCGTCTCCTTAATCTGCATCTTCTGCTTTTGTTTTTTTTTTTTTATGTTTGCACTTTTGTGGGTTTTTTTTCATCAGATAACTGGCTTGATCAATAAAATGCATTTTGACCTCATGAATATTATCATCATAAGGTTCAACAAAAGCTGTTGCATTTTTGGTGCAAAGATAGCAACTATCTGCTCTTAATTTTACGATCTTCATTTGGTCCATTTGTTCAGCTTTTTAAGATAGTAATAGAGCTTCGTGAGTTTGTGGTCAGGAAATCCTGATATGAAGCTAAGAACTAACCAACCCAATAAATGTGACTGGACTTGCAATCTGAGTCTAATTCAGTAACACTGGAACTAAAGTACAGAGAGCTGTACACAGTATACATTAATGATTTCAACGACAGATTTTTATTATAGGTTCATCCAAATGTGTTCAGACTAATGTGAATTCTTTATGACCATAAGAAATATAGTGCTTATTTTGATTGTTCATTGCTTTATGTGTATTGGCTCACCAGGCTATATACTATTACAGAAAATGTGTTTGGCTAGCATTACAGAGTAAACAGAAGGGGTAGCAAGAGACTCTTGGGCACAGGATTAAAACAATGAATCTAGAATGACAAAACTAAATTTAGTCATCCTGTACGGAGGCCCCATCAGTTTCTTTATCAAATTGCAATATACTGCAGACAATTTAAAAATTATAATCACAGAATTAATGGGAAATAAAAGTAAGAATTCAAAACATTAAAACACATTTTGTTTTTAAGAGATTGGTAATGAGCCTGGGCTCACGGAACCCATTTGTGCCATGGTTACTATGCCACAAACTGTAAAATATTTTGTATAATTTAGAACCACAATAAAACAATTTAATATATGACAAGTGATTAAGGCATATTTCTCATTCTAAATGCTAGGACAAATTCTTAAAAGTGCTATTTATTTCCTATGCCTGAAATGGGTTGCCTGAATCAGCCAGAAAAACAATGCCTTTGCAGAGTTAAGTCTCTCATTATTATGTACAAATAGATTAAAGAGACAGATTTCAAAGAATGAAATGATCTTTATTGAAGATATGTCCTAATTATTAAGATATGTAGCCTTCAGTTTGATTGAGACTGATTGTTTTAATATTTTTTTATATGGGTAATGCATTTTGTTATCATTATCATTACCTCAGGGCCTTCATCCAGTCTTATCCATACAGGTGTTTTATCCAAATCATAATGGATGTAACGGAAGTTTTCAAATGTGTCACTCATCTCGCAGGCCATTTTCCAAACATTTAATGGAAGCCACGTTGTGTTTTCTGGTTTGGGGACATTTTGCTGTAGAAAATGTAATGGCTTTTAATTACAATAAAAGAAAAAAAGTTTTTATTTTGATAGAAGTTGTGTGTTCTATAATTGTTTAACCTTCCTCTTTCAATGAGATTCTAAATAATCCATAAATATGTCAAGTTGTCAGTGGTGACAAAGTGTGTTGATTCTCAATGGTTATATAAATTTAAACTCTCAAATCTAATTGATTTGAATAAGCTACAATCTTTAAGATGTACAGAAAATTCTGTGGCATTCAGCATTTTACATCTGTTGAAACTTATAATCTTCCCTTTGTAACTTCTCTTCTGTCTTTTCTGCATAAAGAGGCTAATCATCGATACACAGCCACGGTCACAGAAAATCACTATTCCATACAAGTGTACTATTATTTAAAACTTTTTATTCCTAATGTATATAATAAAATGATAACATATTTATATATCTCTAGGATCTCTAGAAAGTCATTTCATTTCTGTGAAGGCATTTCCTAAAATAAATGAAGTTGAAATAAGAGAAGAAGACAAATAATAATCAAAATGTCTAGTACCTTCTCTATACCTCCAATAGGTCCACAGAGAAAAAAATTCCACTCCAAGGGAGTTATTTCCCCTTCAGTTTTCATAATCTCTGAGCAAAGCAAAAATGAAAATACAAGCTTGTGTTTTTCAAAGAGACCTCTGAAAGAAAATCAAAGCAACCACTAGAGGAATATCTCATTTCACATGTCACTTTAATCTGTAAGTAAGATCAAAGTTAATTTAGTTAATGAATTCTTTAAGATTTACAATTTAAATAATGGGTACTTAACATTAGCTAAGAAAAGGCTAGCTTTATAACACCCTTGTTAACCATCAGTAATAGAAACAGATGACCTTTGACCCACAAAACAAGATATACTAGAGGCACTATGAGATACATTTGATTATTTTATGGCCTCCTTCAGTCATGAAACAACTATTGGTCTCATGTAATTGAGATGAATACATAGGCTATGATTGGAACCATGGCACACACGCAGCAGTCCTCCCCCTCCCCTCCCAACCAGCTGATCTATCCAAATGAAGGTTAATGCCAATAAAGTTAAGGAGTAAATTTTATGGGCATCCCAGACTCTGCCAGGGTGTAGCACTGTAAGCTGCCCAAGGGTCACTGGCTCTTGATTTTTCTTCAGGGTTGACTCCTGAAAACTTTCCCCATGTTTGGATATAGCTGCAATGAGTAGAGATTTGAATTAGAGTTTTCCTTCTCCTAGGTGGGTAGCCAGCAAGCTAAGGAGCCCCTTCCTGCCTGAAGATTACTTGTGAAAGCACCAGTGCTCTTCTTTACAGATAACAGTTCAAGCCGGATCCAATATCTGAGTTGGACTAGTTGTCAGAGGCTATTTGAGACGCATGCCACATGCGATTGGAAGCATTTTATAGGCAGTGGAGTGCTTATTGCATTACACCAATTCCAGTAATGTCAATATTACTGAAACCATGAGACAAAATGCAGGTAACAATACAAGAATTACCTAGAAACATTCTTGTAAATACATACTGTAGTCTCTTCTAAGCAAATGTCCAGTCGTGTTTGTAGGTCATCGGACTTCTCACTGGTTGAGATTGTATTGTTAAATAGCTGAATAAAATTTTAAAATAATAAAATGGTTAAGATGTTTCTGACTAAATCCTAAGCATTTGAAACATTGGAAAAATAAAGGCTAAAATTCAAATTAAACTCAGACATGATTGCCTAACTTTGGACTGGACCAATTTTCCTTTCAGACAATCAGATGATGGGGAGGGAGATTTTTTTTTTTTTTTTTAAATTTTATTAGTAATGTGGGTGTAGGGGAGAAAACTACTCTATTCTAGCATCATTTCATTTTTCAAATTTGTTTCAGATTTTCTAAAAAATACACCAAACTAATTTCTACTTCATACTCATACAGATGGCTCCTCGGTCCTTTTGACTACTGCCTAGTCCTGTTTTCGAACCCTACCAATTTATTACAGATGACAAAAAATGTTGACACCTTGTAATTCATTCTTTTAATCACAAAGAAACAATGGATTTTACAGAAGAATCCCATCTAGCCTTGTCAAGAACCATAGCTGCAGTGCTAAAATTTGTTGCAGGTTGGCGTCATTATCATCTTATATACCGTCATTGTCACCTAATATACCATCTAGCAAAGCATTCATGGATAATAAAGATTATTATTATCATTGGTTTACAGGGGTAATGTTTAAAGTGGTTCTGCCCATCAGCAACACAATACACAAAGAAGCTAAACATTTTAAAATGAATTTTCTAAATTAGTTAATAATGACACTGTATTTCAAACTTTAACTGTAAATAATGGATATTTTGGATAAGACATATACTGATTGTCAAAGAATATGAGAAAAAAACACATGTGCTTATACATGAGTAAATTATCTGTTTTTATTGTTATGACTATCTATCTGGCTGCCTGGAAACACTGGACTCAGATTGCCGGGTACTTTATCAACTCTAATAAACTAAGTCAAATACTGTACAGCTGGAAGTTTGAAAGACTGCACAAGCACTTCACTGTAGAGAACCTTACAAAAAGGTACTGCTCTACTTAATTGAATCATACTAGACTATCTGTTTTGTCCTGAACTCATACTGGACTCTACCAGACTATCTTGACTCTGCCACCTCTTCTCTTTATAAAGGGCCAATGAAGGCCTTCTAGGAAATGACAGAATGTCCCCAGACCTTTTTTAGACAAATCACATGACCACATCACAACCTATTTTCAAGTAGAGTGTTCCTGAAGGGCCATCCCTCATCCTGGTTTAATGCTAGCAGTAGATGGCTTCTGTCACCTGTGTGAGCGTGTCATATGCACATCTAACCTTATCCATATCAATAAGTTCATTTATAACAATATCCTTTTTAAATACTTGCAAAATGTATATGAAGTAAATATGGGTAAAGTTAAAAATTTTACATTTATGCATGGGCCCACTACAATTTGAAAGAGACCAACTTTGGGTACTAAGATCAATACTTATTGGTTTAGGAATGTAAATTACACATACTAATGTGATGATTTTATTGGCTTATCCATTCCTTTACCTGTTTAAAATACTTGAGAGAGAATTGATACATGGGATCTACTTCCCCCATGTCAGACACCACAAAGTACATAACCGAACCCCTCTCAGCAACACAGCGATATTTCTCCCGGGCCACACTGATCTTTTCTTCTGTTGTCTCGGATTCAGCAAGTCTTTGTTTGATAACTGTTGAGGTGACCTGTCAAGAAACAATTCAATGTAAGTCTTTGATAACTGCTGAGGTGACCTGTCAAGAAACAATTCAATGTAAGTCTTTGATAACTGCTGAGGTGACCTGTCAAGAAACCATTCAATATTTTTCTTTAAGTTGATCAGAATTAAAAACTAGTTAATACATGTCTGCTATACATTTTACATCTGAACTTATTTCAACAAGTGTATCTACACTGTTACTTGATGTTTTTACTTTAAATTGGCAACTAAAACCAATTTTTTCCCAATAGCAGTAAAATTTATTGGTAGACACCCTCATGATATAATTTTCTGGTAACATTGTTAGACCCATTTTAATCTTAGAATTTTGTTTAACTTTATGAACATTGTTTTTTCTTGAACCAAGTCTAATAAAACATAATGGTATTTTTCTGTTTGATTTCTAGTCTTCTACATCTTTGTTTTCTAAATCACATTATAATTATATGATCATTATTACATATTAAACTCTGCTAGCGGAATTATAAAAAAAATTATTTTAGTGCTGTGTTACTTCTGCCGAGAGATATAAGGAATGAGAGATCCTCAAGATGTGCTTGGGACATTTGATTGATGCTTTAATGGTCATAAACACCCACATTACCAAAGGAAACAAGTGAAACTCACACATGTGAAACTCTCACATTTCAAGGCCTATGTGATACTTGCCTTAGAATCATTCAATGTATTGATAAGTTCTTCATTGTCCAATATATTTCCTTCCGATTCAAAAAGTAACTTAAGAATTTATCTTCAATAGATTTCAGCTGGTTCTTATCAGCATTGATTCTCATGATGAGTTCATTTCTTTGTTCTTCCAAGTCTGGTCTCTCTAAACTGACAACATCACTACAACCAAAAGAAAAAAAAACAACCTTTTCATGTCTGACCTTTTAAATGTAACTTGTTGAAATTTTTACTGTTCCTAATTGAAAATTAGTCTATTTAAAAACAGATTGTATTCCAAAAAAAAAATTTCTATTTCTATTTTCATAATCAAAACAATAAAACAACATTTACATAAATGTAGTTTTTATTTTGGTAATAAAAATTGTAATGTATTTAGTTTAACTAATCTTATTTTTTTAAAAATCTTTTTAACAATTCGACTGGTTAATTTAGTCTTGAAAGAATGCTTTGGATATTAAGCCAGAGCTAAAATAAAATGCATGTAACTAAAAAAAAAACAGATGAAAAAGAAATTTTCAACCTAAGAAGTTGATCTTCAAGGCCTTTCTTGGTGACTGTGAAATTGATAACTGTTACTTTGATGCAGACTTCTGGCAAGTAATGTAGATTAGACAGTTTGGTGGTCATAGAGAAACGGAAGTTTTGATCATAGTCTATATCGCTATCCCCCAAGCAAATCAACACACGCCCACCCTGAAATTAAAAAGTAATTTTTATTTAATCAGAATGTTGGCCTAAAACTCTACACATTGGGTATCACTTTGAAAATTTAGTTTTGAACTGCAAGTTCTATCCTTCCAATCCCTTTTAAGCTCATTCATGACAAATTCAATTATAATTTCACTTATGCTGATTTTATTTATAATAATCTTATTAATTACTAGTTGATTCATCATGATTCTATTTATGGTCATTTCATTTATTATAATATTATTCATGCTAAGATTTTTTCTTATCGTTTCATTGACGGCAGCCAGGTAGTGTGATATGCTGACTAGACTGTTGTTCGATGGTCTCAATAGTACCAGATTCATAACCTACAGTTCAGCGAGAGGTTTGGTTAGGATGAAATTACCGTCAAATCTGAAGGAACATGTGAAATATTTTACATGTGAATAGACTTCATTACTTTTAGAAATATTACAAGATAAACTAACTTTTGTTTTAATTTTAAAGATTACATCCAAAACGCTGTTCATTGAATACTTCCTGTAAACATGAGACACGAGCTAAGTAAAAGTAAAGTTCCCCTTTCAGACCTTGCTATCTATGGGGCAGATGATGTTAAGGTCATCTGTTTCTATGGCCAACAGTTAACAAGCAGGGTGTTATGTGGCCAGAACAACGACCAACCGCCTTTACATTCCACTACTAAAGTCAGGTACCCATTAGAGTTGGGTGGACTCAGGGGCAAATGAACTCCATCTTATATTTTCTTATATTTCCTATAAATCTATTGTGAGCTAAACATAAAACTTAGTTCATTCCCTTAGAAAAGGAAAGAAAAATTATCATAAATCAGCCCATAACATAGTTATAATGAGAATGATGTTCGAGAATGTTTAAAATATCATTATCAAGATTTCAGTCTACAAAAAAATATGGTAGGCAGACAAGATAAGGTAAGATGATCTGTTCTCTGCTATATTATAACAAGTAGGCTCTGACCAGAAAATAATTTTCTAATTGGACATATGTTATGACTACATATACTCTATTCAATTAAAACCAGGAACATTCCAAGAAAATCACTAAGGAGACCAGATACAACACTATGAAATTCATTGAAAGCATTGGCAAATGGGGAGGGGGGAGGCATTCCATAAAATCATCCTTAACCTTTTATGTATTATCATTTTAGCCTCGCATTTTTTCATTCACAGTTACCTACAACACTATACTATTTATTTGTGTACAAAATATATTTTGATAACTTCAGCAACCAAGACAGGTGTTCTAAAAGATTACAGTAACATTTTTTTCCTCTCTGTTCAACAATACATTTGCATCTGAACACTCTGCATTAACACAGTCCTGTGCATCTCTTTGAGAATTCTGGGATTAAAACAAGCAATAGCTTTACTTCACATATACCTAATTAGGCACCCCAAAAAAGTATATAAAGAAACATTGTCAAGTCCTTAGAAATGAAGCATTATCATAGTGTCAAATTTGATAAAAGTGACCTTACTTATGAATATATAACTGAAAAAGTCAATAAGGTTACAAAAAAGGTTCAATTACCTAAAGGAGTTTAAAGATTGATATGTTACTTGTAATGTAAAGCACTTTAGTTATAGATGGAGAAATGAATTGAATGTTGCACTGACCAAACCCTCAAAACATATTGGAGTCCAAGGGTAGATTACGTAAAGTTGTAACAAGTCAGGAGACATAACTCCATCATTAAACCTTTTTGCTTTTACAAACACAGCTTTTACACACACAGAGAAAATTTTGGTATACAGTAAAGTGTTTAAATGTTTAGTTGTAATAGAAAAATGTTACCTGTATAAAGGTTTGTTTTAACAAGACAGGTTCTAGTGCTGGATCCAAAGCTTCACCAACATCCTCCATCAAAACAGGTAAACCTGCTCTTATGCAAGCTTCCAGTGTTCTCAGAAAGTTGGAATTTGATAATTTAATAATTTTAAGCTTATTTAGAGCCTCTCTATTTCTGATCCATCTGTTGGCCTGAAAGAAGTGTCAACAATAAAACTCAGCTTTAATCAATACAAGTACATACTAGAAACATTATTTGTTTACTTAGAAACTTTACCTGTTCTTGTGGGTCAATCATCAAAGGCCACCTGCGACCTTTAGTTACAAGAACAGCGTTTTCAATTGACACAGCATCTCTTGGCAGACCATCAGCATTCCATTGTCGAATTTCATATATATCTGCCAAGACTGACACAAGCGTCATATTTTCTGTTGCAGGTATTTGAAGCTCAATCAATCGTTTAGTCCAACCTGTAGAAAAGTTTTTGTATCCAAATTATTAAATACATTCAAATGTCTTATAATGAATCTAAGTATTCATGCTAGATACATCAGAGTATTTCAGTCATGTCAATTGGTCGTTGCGGTAATATTTAGGTTATGTTATGCTACTTTCTTAAAAATGTTCTTTCTTAATATAAATATATATCATTCATATATATATATTAATATAAATATTTCTAAAAGTTTTTAACAAATAATTAAATGTGAGAAATACAAGATACAGTTAAGTTAATAATAGTAAAGTTCCCCTTTCAGACCTTGTGGTCTATAGGGCAGATTATGTAAAGGTCATCTGATTCTGTGGCCTATGGTTAATGAGGGTGTCATGTAGCCAGCTCAATGACCAACCGCCTTTACTTTTCCCCAACTAATGTCAGGTACCCATTAGAGCTGGGTGGACTCAGAGGCGCCCAAGGATCCTGAAATTAAATATCCCAGTCTTCACTAGGATTCAAACCCCGGACACCGGTTTGGAAGTCAAGCCCTTTACCGCTAAGCCACCGCGCCTTCTAAGTTAATAATAATTGATGTAAAATATTTTGTTTCTAACTACTAAATCATATATATGAGAGTAAAGCATAACTAAATAATGAAAAATCAAGCTAGACCTAATAATATTTTCAAGAGTTATGAGAACAAGAAGTTTGTATAATTTGATGTTTGGCCAGGAAGGTATACAGTCTCAAATGATCAATTCAAAAGCAGAAAGCTGTAGGTTTGGACTAGAAAGTAGATTATCCTTATCTTTGAAGGAACATCCGTAACATGTAAAACATTTTATAAACATTTTTTAGAAACAGCCTTCACCATTTTCAAAACCTAATTCATTTTGTACTATTCATATTTTCTTATTGAGGATGATTAGTTGCCATGTATCAAGATTAATGGGCGATTAGGAAAACTTACAACTGAAATGAATCAAAAGCTGCTACAAAGGTCTAAAAAATGTATTTATGTATCCAACACAAGACTTAAGCTAGTCAAAAAACAATCAGTTAATATGGTATAAGCAGACATTGCATTAATAAAGGTTTCGTTTTTTAAGTTTTGGACATTCATTCAGAAATTAAGATTATCATGTACCAATCTAAACTTCTTGAGAACCAAAGCAGACAGCAGTGGGAAGGGTTCAAACTGATGACAGTCCTAAAGGCATACCACACGACCAGTTTGCTCTCTTAATGGTACTAGTTTTCAAGGGTGTCTGTATCTAAACATTTTAAAAGTACATTGTTTTTGATGTTTAGACTTACCTTCTACAAGTTTTTGCCTGTAAGTAGAAGTAAAGGCTCCATAGTAAGCTACACAAGCTGCTGCTATAAAAACATCTCCTACTACATTTTTCAACTGTACATCAAAGTTGGCAACACTTTCCTCCCAGCGAACCTATAAGAAACATGATGTAGAAAGGGAATAAATACAATGGCCTCCTTCAGTTGCAAAATAACTATGGAAATGAGATGAATGCCTGGGCATTAGTTATGGTTGAAACAATGTAACCCAAACAGCTATTTTCCAATTTCTCTGCACAGCTGATGAATCCAAAGGAACAGCAACTGCTGATACAGAATGCGAAATGCGGTGGCGCAGGCTCTGCCAACTGCCTTGTCTGCTCCTTATTTTTCCTCAAGATAGACTCCCAAAGCCTTTCACATATTTGGGTATAGCCGCAAGGCAGCAGAGGTTTGAATTCAGTTTTCCTTCTCCTAGGTGGGTAGTCAACCAAGGCTAATGAGCCCCTCCTGCCTGAAGCTTACTGGTTTAGGCACTGGTTACACATTTTCCCCAGTTAGTGATAACAATTCTCCCATATCTAACATCTAACGGGTAGAGGCTGTTTGTCAGAGGCTATCTGAAAGCCATTGAAAGTATTTTTAGGTAGTGGAGTGCTTATATCCATTACCACTTTTAACAACCTTGCAGAACAGAGAATAAATATTTCAAGGAGTAGAGAATAAATATTTCAAGGAGCAGAGAATAAATATTTCAAGGAGCAGAGAATAAATATTTCAAGGAGCAGAGAATAAGTATTTCAAGGAGCAGAGAATAAATATTTCAAGGAGCAGAGAATAAATAGTTCAATGATAAAGATGAGAAATAAATGAGTTTTTAGTAATGTCCCATTTCTTATTTCAACATGAAATTATGAGATTGAGATGTTGTTTTGGGATTCAAAGATAGTTGAGCTACTGAAATGTATATTTTTTAAAGTAGAAATATGAAAAAAAATCACACCAAGAAAGTGACAAAATCATTGTAGTCTCACAATTCTTTCCAAGATTGTGTGTCATGCATGTCTCATCTCCAATATGGAAATATGGTTTTAGTGAATGAATGCACATATTTTCAAATCTTTAATTTATTCCTCAAGGTGATATTTTTGTTTGATCATTTCAATTTATCTTTGATATTATAAAAACTACGCCCAGTAGGCCAAGTCTGACTAAGAATCATATTTTAATGTTATAATAGTTCTCATAGATTTTAAAATAACCTACTTGTTCATCAGCTAAGGCTGTTGTCAGTTTGGAAGAGCGTTTCAATCTGGCGGCAGTCACAGCCATGTTTCTTTCCAAACTTTTTTTTTCAGCCATACTCTTGTCAAAGACAGCCTGAAGATTTTTAATTTGTTTCTCCACTTCAGCCAGTTGGTCTTGTTTAGCTTTGAGGACACTTAAAACCTCATTGAGAACGTCTTGAGCCTCAGCCAGTCTGACAAGGAAGAGATAATACATCTTGTAATAATAATATACCAACTATACATATACTTCTGTAATAAAACTATATATATATATCCCATGTTCAAAGTGACATCATTATGATTTAGTACAAAGTTTACTAAGTAATGACCACTAAAGTTATATTAAAATAAGTCTAAGAAAACAAATATAATTGAATATTTTTTTACTTATACCTAGAATGATTTAAAAAATAGCAACGCTTTGACTGCTAATTATTAAATGCTTTAACTGCTAATTATTCAATGCTTTGTCAGCTAATTATTTAATCCTTTGACTTCCAATTACTTACGCTTGTTTCTTTGGCTCAACTTGTTTAGCTACAGCAGAGTAAACATCAATTGCTCGAACCCATAGGACTAAAGTTTTACAAGCCTAGACGAAGAATAGATTTATCAAACAACATTCCATCATTACTCGGTGGTCATACGAATCTTCAAAACATTATATCACAAATATTTTCAGATAAGTAGTTAATGATTTAAGATTTACATTCACTATGAAACTTTTCCATAAACAATGTAATTACAAAATATAATGTCTACTAAATAAAAAAAACAATAATGCATCTATAGACATTTTTTTTTCACACCAAATACAGAAAATGTTTTTCAGCTTAGAAGATTGCTGGTTGGCAAATAAAAAAGAAGAAAAAAAACAAACAAAACAAAACAACATTCAATGAAAAGTGGAGTTGTTTTGACATACTGTGGGCTTAACTTATCAGACAGATCATTTTAATAGTACAACATTTGTGGGTGAATGTTAGACTGTGTTACTCTTCAAGTCTCTGATCCAAATAAAAGAAATGATTTCACATTCACATTTTGTTGTGTTTTTTTTTTTAACACCAGATCTTCTGTAGAATATTAAACACATGACTAGCCTAGTTGATCTAATTTTAAACATCTATGTTAATCATCCCTCTTTGCTTATGATGCTTTCAATATCGACAGTATCATCTCTTTCTACTAGGTTTTCTCCTTGAACTTGTAGTTGTGCTTCTATGATTTTTAAATCAGTTTTCTCCACTTCTATAATGATCTTGTTTCATTTTAAATGAACATGTTGTAGTTTTTGGAGGCAGATATCATCTTATGAAATCTAGATCCTCCATTTTTTTTGTCCATTGAATGCATGTGTTGCCAGCTTTTTACTTTTTCATTATTCAGTCTAATCATAATCATCAAATTCCATTAGAGTGAGGGCTTGAGAGGCTCAAATCCTCTCTTGCAAAAGCCCTGGCCAGAAACCCTGCTGTCTTGCGTAGTGCATAAATGTCGCCATACAGGTTGAGAATTTTGGGTTTCCCAGACCTGTCGAGACGGAGATCAGCAAATCTGGGGCAGTCAAACAGAATTTGAGGCAGGGTTTCCTCTTCTTCCCCGCAGCGGGGGCACAGTGAATCAAAATTTGGCCATAGCCGCGAGAAATATGAGCCAACAGGACAGTGGCCTGTCCTGCACTGTGCTATAATAGCTTGCTCAGGCCTGGACAGCCTCCACCACGGGGAGTGCAGTCAGGGCGCCTCATGTGCTCCCAGACTCCACAGGCTTTTTGGGACTCAGTCTAATGAGTTTTTAGAAATAATTTAATGATTCCTCTGACAATAAAATAAGTTACCTTTGAAACTTTGGCTACAACGTCAGGTACAAAACTTGGCATGGATGTATATTTCCTGACTTTAGCCAGCTTGGCAGCTTGGACATTTTCTTTGTCATATTCATAAATTTTTTTTAGAAGTTTGTGTCTGCCAGCATGGCTTTACAACTCGCCCAGTCTGTCCTGAAAGACATTATTGCATAAGCAATCAACATTTTAGTGCAATGAATTACTAAAGGTCACGGTCATTAGACGTTCACCAAGTATAAAACATTAATGTTTCGTTTGTTTATTCCACTTACTTGTTGCCTAAGAGAATGGCGACAGCTTCTAGAACTGTCTGAACAAGTTCTGGAGGTTTGGTAAATACTCGTATCTCAGCAATGTCATTTTTGTCTAGTGCTAACAAAGCCTGAAAGCACAGAGTCATAACAGATCATAGTCATTCTTATTAATCTTAATCTTATATAATACAGACGTTACTTCAAAAAAGAAGATGATTACGTCCTACGCATCATGCATTTAGTCATGCATATTAACCAATGACTTAAATTCTGCCAAGTCACTGGTTTTCCTGGCTAGCTCAGGCAACCCATTCCATGCTCTAATAGCACTAGGGAAGAAGGAGTGTTTGTACAAATTTGTCCTAACATATGGGACGAGGAATGTGCCTTTATCTTTGTGTCTTTCAGAGTATTTTATTAAATTTTGTTTTTGTATTTGAAGATTATGGTTCAGTGTTTTATGTATGATTGCTACTTTACTTTTGAGCCTTATTATAAAAACTAAAACAAATAAATTCCACTTATCTTACTCATGGTTAACCAGTAACACAGACTAAAAACGCAAAATACTTAGGTGTTATGATAAATGAAAAACTGCCATGGAATCCCCATATTGATTAAACTATCAAAAAAAATCAAACAAAGCATTAAGCATAACTAAAATGTTTGTTAAGCTCATAATAGAATATGCATCCTCTGTTTGGGACCCCTCAACTCAAGAAAACATTAAGAAACTGGAACAGACACAAAATAGAGCAGTGAGATTTATAACAAACAAATATTCACATTTGACTAGAGTAACACCTTTAGTAAAATCACTAAATTTAGAAAGCCTTCAGGATAGAAGATTCAAAAGTAAGGAATCAATTATACATAAAACATTGAACCAGAATCTTCAAATACAAAAACAAAACCTAATAAAATACTCAGAAAGACACAAAGGCATATTCCTCGTTCCATATGCTATGACAAATTTGTACAAATGCTCTTTCTTCCCCAGTGCTATTAGAGCTTGGAATGGGTTGCCTGATCTAGCCAGGAAAATCAGTGACTTGGCAGAATTTAGGTCATAGGTTAATACTCATGACTAAATGCATGACGCGTAGGATGTAGTCATCTTCTTACAAGACTGTCAATTATTTTCTTATAGAATGTCACAATTTAATTGAACTGAACAACCTAGACTAACTAACACTCTGTAAGGCAGTGTGGAACAGCTGGGAAGAACAGCCTGCCACTGCAGAGAGCCTACAGCTAAGCTGAGTAGATGAAGAAGATGAGAAAATGTGGTAGAGCTCATGAGTTGAATCAAATGAATGTATTGTTTCCCCAGCATTAAACTCTTCAGTGCTTTCCAGCCATCAACTCTTCTAGGCTGATAAGTTATCAATACTTCATATGCATAGTGGTTATGTGTAGATCTTTTCTGAGAGTTTCATTAGTTCACATATATATAGTTTTTTAAAGTTTAAATTTAACTTAACATTAGGTGTTTAAAATTTGAATGAAGTGGTTAATATGAAATTTAAAATTAGCAAATTTATTTTATGTGTTTAAAATTTGAAAAAAAAACAGCATAAAACAAGACAAATCTCAGAGACTTATAGCAAAGGCAAAAGTCAAATATGATTAAATCAGAGATCTGCTATTCACATATGGCTGCACTTTACTTCCCTCAAATATTGTGGGTCTTCAAAAGAGCTTGACCCTCTTCACTAAGGCAAAAACTTTGGCTTCAATATCAATGCAGCAAAGACAAAAGTTCTGTACCAACCTCCTCCCAATAAAATTGCCAAGAAACAAGACATTTTTAAAGATGGCCAGAAACTAGTAAGCGTAAAAATGTTTGTCTATCTGGTAACTAAATGCCAGCCCATATGCTGAGGTAGACTTCCATGTTGCATGCCACAGTGCCTCAGACTTTAAAAACAAGAATGGTCAAGAAGACTAAGCACTTGTACAAAAATTAAAAATTGACAATACTGTAGTCCTTCTATGCTTCAGATTCCTGGACCTTATGTTCCAGTCACATCAAAAAGCTGAACTCTTACCATTTCTGATGTCTAAAAACTTAACCAGTGAAAAATGTTTGACTACATATGAGATTTTAAAATCTTACAGCTGTCACATTCATGCCACAGCAAAAAGGTCAGAACTATGATGGGATGAACATGTAGTTCTTTTGCCTGAAAATTGCCTTCCCAAATGACATTTTATGTGGAGCTGTGAGCTGGAAAGTGCTCCCAAGTGATATATAGGCAACTCTCAAAGAGATCCCACAAAGAAAATGAAATTGACATTCATGACTGTGAAATGCTATTTATTATTACACCTCAAGGCATGAAGTTGTGTATGGCAGTATTATGAGATTGAAGACAAGGAGATTATGGTCATCAGTAAAGAACATTCTTACAACTCTCAAGATACCCAACCTTTTCATGCCATGTGTGCGGCCAGTTTTTCAAAATGAAGATAATCTTCCCTAGCAGTCTTTGAGTTAAAAGAAAATGAGATCATGTTTCAATGACAGAGAAGGAACTACTACCTTGTCATGTAATGACACTTTGTGAAAGACAGAAGATACAAAAGTAAAGTAATAATAATAATACATATTTCAAGGAAAACCAAGAAAATAATATACAAAACCATAATAAGACCAGCAGCAATGCATGGAAGTGAGACCTGGACACAGACTAAGAAATCTGAAAATTTAATTAATACTTGGGAACAAAAATTCTTAGGAAAATCTATGGTGCCATACAGGATGAAACAGGATGTAGGACACACACTAACCAAGAGATATATCAACTGTATGAAGACCCACCAATAATGACCGAAATAAAAAAGAACAGACTACGTTGGGCAGGTCACCTTGAAAGAATGTCAGAAAATAGAGGAGAGAAAATTGTATACAGACAAAAAACAAAAGGCAGGCAACCCAAAGGCAGACCCCGAATGCGATGGATTGATGATGTGATGATCTTTAACAGTTTGGGGTTAGAGCGTGGAGACGAAAGGCCCAGGAGAGATCTGAATGGAAGGATGTGTTGAAGCAGGCCAGAGCCCTCCATGGGCTATTGCACCACTGGGATGGGATGGAATAATAATACATAAAACACTCTACCATAACTTATAAATACAAAAGCACAACCTAATGAAATACTCCAAAAGACACAAAGATAAAATAACAAGTAACATTTCTTATTCCATCTGGTGGGACAATTGGTACAAGTGTTTCTTCCCTATTGCTATTGCAGCAAGGAACATGTTGCCTGAATCAGCCAGGAAAATCAAGACTTAGGTGAGTTTAAGACTGTAATTAACTTACATGACCAGATTATCAAATGGATGTGCTTAATCTATAACTATCTTCTGTTTAGAAAGAATGTCTGTAATTTATTAGATGAAGAAATAAAAATGTTTTACTTTCTCTGCAACTTCCAGCGCAGGTAGCGCCTCGTTCAAGTCTCGCTGAGCATCATCTGCTATAGCCTGAGTTTCTTCAGCAGTTGTTTTCGCTTTGGCTTCATCGATAGCCACCTGTTTCTGAACCTGATTGATAAATTGAAAGAAACTGTTACCCATACATATTAAATATTTCATATTGGTTAGAGGTTTGAAACAATCCACAGCTCTGAGCCTTATCAGAACATAGTAAAATAGATCAAAAGCAGCCTAGAATATCATTAGTGCATTGAAATACTGATAGAGGTCTTTTGTTCTTAAATGTTGACTGGGTTCTACATGAAATATTAACTTAAATAATCACTCAACTTATAATTGTTATTATCAGTGAATTTTATTACACTGCAATTGTTCAGGGAACAGTACCAGGAAAAAGAAGAAGAGGCATAGAAAGTGAATGGAAGGCAACATCAAAGAGTGGATAAGCCTGTCACTGATAGAGATTCTACTTAAGGAAAAGAAAAGGAAAATGGTCTACAGATCATGTGTAGTGTCCCAACAGTTGAACAGGCTAAGGGATAAGTGAAGGTGATGTTTTCATGGTCTAGAGGTGCTAACTTTTCAGAAAAACGCAGAGATTTGTTTACTTCTTATTTCCTACAAATCAAACATTGGTACTATTCAGCCATAGCTTGTCCTTTTTTTAAAAATTACTAATTGCCAAAACAGCCCTTTGTTCATCAAATCTTAAAATGTATCATTAAAAAGTACAATTAGTAAACGATAACCTATGTACAATTTTATTTTCTTATCCATCGCATTTAAAAAGGAACATCAATACTATATTACTACTAAACGTAATCATCTTCTTTTTTGAAGTAACGTCTGTTTTATATAAGATAAGATAAGATAAAAATCAGTAAGTTTAAAGTACAAATTATATTTTGACATGATTGTTTCTTTAAAGTAAACTTTATGAACATTCTGACTTCTTTAGTCAAGTTTTGTAATCCTATTTCAAATATAGTGATAATATAAAGTTCATTTCTGTCTCTCTGTGTTTATATCTATACATATATTTTTTTTTTCAAAAGCTAAATAAGAGTTTGACCGCAATCATCCTATACTTTCTTAATAATTACCAATACTACCATACCCCTGATGATCAGCAGGATGGCTGCCTGGTCGTGCAGTTTGCACGCTGGACTGTCGTTCGGATTTATCGACGTTCGAGGGTTCAAACCCTGCCCGCTCCCATCCCCCGTCGTCCTGCGGGAGGTTTGGACTAGGAAGTAAACTATCTTCAACTCTGAAGGAACATCCAAAACATGTAAAACATTTTACAAACATTTATTAAAATTCCATCATTCAATGAAACTTGAACTCGTACAAAATTACTTGTCCCAACTTCAAAATCTAAATAGTAAAGATAATTGAATGATGAATGCACAAAAATAATGCATTCTGTTATAAATAGAAACGTCCTATTTCCAAATGTCAACTTACAACATTAGCTTTCTCTTGATCTATTTTAAGTCTTTCCATCAAGGCAGCAGTGTCAGCAGACTTCTGTTTAAGTTCAGGCTCTAAAGCAACAAGTTCTTTCTTCATATTGTCAACCAAATCATTGGTTGAAAACAGTTTGGAAAGTCCATTAGCTACTCTCTCACGAGCAGTCTTAACATTACTACAAGAAATATATGCAACAGAAGGGTATTAAATAAATCAACATGAGTAAAGCTATTAACATTTTCTACAGCCTAAACTAATATGTTAGTATTCTTTTGTTATCCTGATTTGTGCTTGCATTATAAGATGTCTGTGTGACAAATATATTATTCTTATTATGACTAAAGATAATCCTAGCTTTAAAATATGACTATAAAACTAATTGATGTCTATGGACACTTATAATGACACCCTTTGAACTATCACTTTTTAATACAACTGCACTATAATAATAGTAAGGCTTTTCTTTGAGTCCAAAGATTAATGAGGAGTACAAAATTTTTCATGGCTTCACAGTCTCAACTGTGACCTGCAACTGCACTATAGAACTAGTAGCACTTAATTAGGATAAGCATTAAGAATTAGCCACCAGCAATATATATCAGTGCATCCAGAACCAAGGAGATGAACCATTTAGTGACAGTCATAACTTAGATAGAAAGATCAAACTTCAGTTATATCCAGATTTAGCTCACTATGTTTACAGCCATCAGCTCTACTACAACTTAGCTATTTTTAACTAACCTCATTTGACAAATCTAATAACTTATTCTAAACCAATAATATATAGTCATGTCAAAGTCAAGCAAAAGAACATTACTTTAAGGATAAAAAAATAGAGAAAGATGAAAGGGCTGAGAAGAGTCTCACTGAAAAGGATAGATTTGTGCAATGGTCAAAAAGGAAGAGCAAGATTTAGTACAATCCAAGATAAATTTGTTTTTTTTACATTTATAACATCCCAAAATGTGAAATAAGTCTGGCTTTATTTCATACAAATATTTATAAGGAAGAACAAACAAAACATGTAGTCCTTGAGTTTTACGCCAAAAACAAACAACAAAAAAACATGTATGTCTTGAGTTTCATGCCGAAGTATAATCTAATAAAGGTAAACTTTCATCTGGGTCGTTAGACCTAATAAAAACACAAGAAATCTTCATTCAGAAACCTAGAACCCAAGTATTTACTTTCATGCACAATGTTCAATATGAAAATATTATTTTCTCATTAGATTCTTTTGCAAATAATTATTTTTGTTTTTATAACTGTTTATCCTATATTATGATAACCATATTAAAGTAATTACATTTTGATAAAAGTCACTTTATCTTGATTAGTCATTATTTTATTTATTTTCAGGCTACACTTTTTAATCGACACTTTCATTGGTGGTAAGACATGCTTCATATTTGCTGCTTTAGCTTCATGCCTATGTTACTTTTGAATCCTGCCTTAGCTACTTTTGAATCCTACCTTAGCTACTTTGGCATTTCTGATAGTAATAAGTTGTTGAGCAATAACAGATAAAACTTCAATATTGATTCGGTTGAACTCATCAAAACAGCACCAGGCCCCTGACTGTGCTAGTCCAGAGAAGAATCCTCCCATCATCTGGAAGAATACAATGGAAATTGAAACTATCAGTTATGTTAAAATAACATAAAATTTTAACATCTAATAATTGCTCAATAAAAATGTAATTAACATTAATATAGCTGAAGGAGTCAAACCATAGAATAATTTTTATCATCACTGATAGACCTCTGTCCTAAGATGACTATGGCTATCACATAGAGCCTTCCTTGTTGGGGCTATAGAGCCCTATTTTTGATAGGCATTTTCCCATTCATTCTGGTAGTTCCAGTCTTTTCCATTTAGCTTGGTTGGTCAGCTGAGATAATTGCAACATCATTGCTGCTACATGGCTGTTTATAGAGTGTCTCTCTACCACTTCTCTACACATGGTGAAGTCTAGATCTATGTCCATGTCTTCCCAAGCATTTATATGCTCTTCTATTCATATGATTCGATGCATTCTGAAAGCTTCATTTGTAAATGATGATCACACATTTATCATCAAGATAGTAAAGCAACTATTTTCTATTTAAAAATATTGATCACCACAAAGGTTGTTTTTTTTTCCTTTTGATCACATCCACTTGGCAGAGGTGGAGGCTTGTTTCACATACATTGACCATGTTTTGTACTCAGAACGCATGTATTGTAGACTTGCATCTTTTTGGGGTGAGTTTTAGTTTTATCAGACTTGTGAGCCTAGTCTAATGAAAATGGAAGCAGCCTTCCCTTCCAATAGCATATTATGGATTACATGAAGTTTAGAACACTAGAGCATCGCCAATAAAAACACACACACAAAAAAAAAATATATAAATCAAGAGAGGAGTAATTTATTTCTGGTATAGAATCTTAAAATATATTGTGTTAATATAATTATCTAAGTCACTGAGCCTTGTGGAGTCTTATGTCATTCAGTTCTGTAGTGTTTATGTCACCCAGTCTCATCAGTCACAACATGTCTATATGTAAGCCATTAGCCATGGTGTTTTTCAATGAAAGTAAGCCTCTCTATACCATTTAGCTATGGTTTGTCTGCCCCTCAGCCATGGTGTCTCTTTTAAGTCAATGAACAATTTGAACTAAATATTCAATTTTCACTAATTCAAATAAAGTCTTTATAAAAGAAACATAATTATATTTAAGGTCCTAATCACCTTATAATCCAAGCTGTCTGAACAATTAAACACTACACACCATATAGCCAAAGCTTTAGCCAAATCTTTAGTTGTTTCAGTCTTTCCAGTACCAGCTGGACCTGCAGGTGCTCCACCTAGATCAAGTTGTAGGGCTCCCATAAGGCAGAGATAGCATCTGTCCTATGAATGAGCAATGTGGCATGTATAGAAAACTAAAGATAAAGATGGTTGCGTTTTAATGCATAAACCAGAAAGATGAAACTTATCCTTCTAGGAGGAAGAAAGAATTTTGTCAATGTCTCTATGATTGTGCTTTGATTGTGCTTATAACTATTTGTCAAAAAGTAACATCTGGCATCACTTACAGACTTTGAGCTCCCATTCTACTAGATTACTAACGAATAAGGTACTAATATGTTAATCATAAAATCTTCAGGCTAGTACTGAGAAGTTACAATTAAAAAGTAGGGATCTACACAAAAGTGGTAGCTGTATTTTTTAAAACTAAAAGCATTGCTATTAAGTTTAATTAAAACTAAAGAATTTATTAGCAATTAATTCTGTTGTGTTCAGTAAATTTGTTAAACGTGTTTGCCCAGTTAATAATCATTGATGAAATGGATATGTCAACTTAGTTATTCAAATATTTTATTTTTTTAATTCAATAGAAATATCCACTTGAATCCTCAAATAGTCAGCTAGGCATGTTCTGAAAATTAGTCAGGTCATGTCATATTAGTCAAATGTTTTATCCTGACATTAATTCAAATGTTTTATCCTATCAATTGATCAAACAAATATGCCTGTCACTTGGAAAAATATAAATAGTCCAACGATTTGATTTGATTTTTGATTTGAGGCACATCGGCACAATTTAGGCCATGTCGTGCCTGCAGTCCCTTAAGGACTACTCTCTCTCTAAACAACAAGGGCCAGATTCTATACAGTCATATCATTAAAATCAAGGTCTATTCACAGTTAAAATAGTAAAGGTAGTAAAAATTTAAATATTTGGTAAAAATCTAATGTAAACAGTGCATGTTCATAAATCAGATCTTCGTAGATAGCCCCACTTCCCGAATAAAGCCATATCAATAAACTTACAGTCAGAGGTGTAATCACTGGAAAATCTATGGTGCCATACAGGATGAAACAGGGTGGAGGACACGCACTAACCATGAGTTATATCAATTATATGAAGACCCACCAATAGTGAATGAAATAAAAAAGAACAGACTACGTTGGGCAGGTCACCTTGAAAGAATGTCAGACAACAGAGGGGCGAAAATTGTATACAGGCAAAAACCAAAAGGCAGGCGACCCAAAGGCAGACCCCGAATGCGATGGATAGATGACGTGGAAGCAGATCTGAAGCAGCTTGGGGTTAGGGCGTGGAGACGAAAGGCCCAGGAGAGATCTGAATGGAAGGATGTGTTAAAGCAGGCCAGAGCCCTCCATGGGCTGTAGCGCCACTGGGATGGATGGTGTAATCACTAATCTAGGACAGGCTCCAAGGTACTCATTGCCATAGGTGTAGACAGCTATTGACATGCAGACAACACAGTTGTCCACTTCCATATTCCAATAATATCTGAGTTGTTTTTGCCAGTCAAAACTTAAAAGTTCTGAAACCTGTTAACACAAGTTTTGTAGTTTCCTCATTTAACAAACAAATGAAAGAATCCCAAGGAGATTGAAATGGAATAAGACAAAGACTGAATTCGCAAAGACTTAATAGATCAAAAGAAATGCCACACCAAAAAAACTTGGCTAAAGAGATTTAAAGCTGCCAGCAGCTACAACTTACAACTAGACATATTTATAAGATATATCTCCTGTAGGTTGTAAATGTTTCCAATGCACAAGCAATGTTTCTATTCACATACAGAGAGAAAAATATTTTTGTTTTTTGTTCCTAGCATTATAATGAACCCAGAAAGAGTTTTTATTTACATTCAGATGATAATGACATGGACCTAAAATGACTAAAATGAGTCCTATAGTTACAACATAACCAAAACTATTCTTTCTTTTTAAAAACAATTTTTTTCCCCCAAAACACAGTTTGTAAAAGAGAAAGAATGAAACTGTAACTTGTGATTTTTCTTTTCTTTCTTTTTAAAAAGAAGATTTTGTATTTATTTAAATGATGTTGTTTTTTTTTACTATTAAGTCTTGAGTGCTGGCAATCAAATCATTAAATAAGAACAATCTGGTATAAACTTTGTCACATGTAAATTATGAGTGAGTCTGGTGTGAATGTACATTTTGGTTTCTTATAGTTATAATGTTTTTTGTTTGGTGTAATGCACAAATTGTAAGACAAATTTCCATACGGATAATAAAGATTATTATTATTATTATTATAATTAACCACATTTGGGACATTCATGATTTTGTCATTTTTACAATGGATTACCATTTCAAAATTCCATTTGACTGATTAAATTTGTAAAGCTTTGATTTATTCACAGGCATACTATTTTTAACAAGATTTTAAAGCTTTTGGTCATCTCAGGGCTGCATGTGAAGCAGCGCATTAATGCACATTTCACCAGTCATCTTTTAAGAATAGTTCTTGGTCTTTGTTGAATGAAGCAATATGCATTTATGAATGATGTCAAACAATGTGATTAAGCCATCAAATGGAATTTAATTATATTAGGAAGATTAAAAAGTTTACTGTCTAAAATGTCTGACCTGTTTATTCACCATGTCTGAAATTATGTCCCGTGCATGAACATTGATTGTAATAAGAGCGCAGAGTGTAGCTCGAGCCAGTTTAGGAAGTTCTCCTCTCACTGCCCCAGCTAGAAGATTTAACTCCTGTTGATAGATTGATAGAAAGTCACTTTGAAATTACTGATACATTTTAAGTGCTGATACATAATGGTAGAAAAGATAAGTTTTGTGAAATATAAAATCAAATAACAATTTTTTACTGTAAAGCTTCTTTGTTCAAAGTCCCTCATTCCCCTGATAACTGTTCGAGAGTCTCTAAGAATAGCTGTGACATCACGGGTCCACATCATTTGACATATAGTTAGAACAACCTAAATACAAATTTGATATTCAATTAAGAGCAATACTAAAATGGGTTAGCTCTGTTATATACAAAAGTCTGAGGTCAATATGAGATTAATTATCTTACTTGTCTTTGTTTGTTCTTTTCTTGACAGTCTTATAACTTAGCCCAGTCCCCTAATAGCTTGTCCTAATAACTTATAACTTAGCACAGTCACCTAATAGCTCGTCCTAATAACTTATAACTTAGCCCAGTCATCTAATAGCTTGTCCTAATAACTTATAACTTAGCCCAGTCACCTAATAGCTTGTCCTAATAACTTATAACTTAGCCCAGTCACCTAATAGCTTGTCCAAATAATGAAACATTTATTCTGCTTTTCTATAATTTGAATTGCTAGTACCTATATTCTTCTACTTGTTTATAATTTCACAAATTAAATTTGTTCTAACAGTCGATTATTTGTCCAAATAGTTAATTATGTGTCTTTGTACTCTATTATTTAATGTGCCAACATCTAGTGTCCTATTAATTTATAATTAGCCCTCCTAGTTTATAATTTGTCCTTTACGTCAAAGATTTTTCTGAGAATCAATACTTTTTGTTATTGCTTTCATGTTTATTGCATGCTCAATGTACTATGGTCCAATCTCTTTTGTGGACCAGTGGAGAGGGGGGGGGGGGCATAGAAACAAGTTTCCCTCCTGCTTTTATGCACTCAGCAAACATAGCTCTGCTTAAGTCCAGATTCAAACTTGAGTCCCCATTGATTGGTGGCCAAGCCATAGCTCAGTGGTTTTGGCCTCTCAGCCAAACATCACACCAATTTTGTCCAACTGCTTTTGATTTGTTTTAAATGTATCAGACATTTTTCCAAAATGAAGATTATTAGTTAAAGCCTAAACTTAAATTCCTGCAGCATGGCAGAGACAGAACAAAGGTGTCTTTAATAGTAGTGTAACTAACTGTCAAGTTAAAAAATGTTGAACTTCTCTTGATAAACTAGACAAAGCTATGAAACCTAAAAAATATCTTATTTTATAGCATAGATTAAAAAAAGGGCATTCTATTATATAGACATAATAAAAAAAAATGTTTCCAAAAGAATAGTAATAGTACCCATCATTTCTGCATTCAAACTAATTGAATGGAGAAATTCTAATACTTTTCTCAAGCTAACACCAAATAAAATGACATACAAAAGTTATTTACTTACTTGTGAAGCATTAGACATAATCCAAGAAAGAAATGACATTGTCTCATAGTCTTTGATTGACTTTTTGCACAATCGTCGTATGCTGGCAAAAAGATTTGTTCCATAATGTAGACTATTTCCATAATTTGGGGTAAACATTTCTTCTTTTCGTTAGACTCTGCTTTGTTGAGTCATTGACAAAGTTTGATTTTGAAGCCACAACCTCAATTTATTCTCATTGTTATTGTCCCTAATACCAATATTAGTAGGCTTATAGTTGCATTTAGTTGAAAGAAAATATAATGTTTAAGGTCACAATCACATTACATTTTACAATGACAAATCATAACTCTCAATTTTTTGTTAAGTAGTTCTTTACAGAGTCCATAATAAAATGTATTTAATGGCAATGTCTTTGATTCTGAAGATTCAGGGTGAACACAGTGGTTCTCATGACTTTGCAAACCCAATATTGACCTGCATATTTTGCCAAATCTAATGCAGACAAAGCCTGGGTTTATTTAAGTTTTCTTTTTGTCTTCTGCACCTGTCTTTGGCTACATTATTAAATATAAAGCTAATCAGTTTCTGTAACAGATCTATATTTTAATAAAAAGTATGTGTAATTCCTAAGCCATAAAATCCTAAACAAAAAAAAAAAAGAAGCTACTTACTTTGCCCAATCCAATTTTCTCTCCTTCTGGTGATATCATGCTTAATATGTCATTTGTAAATTGAATCTCCTCCTCTGCAATTAAAAAATAAATTTAATAACTTACTTGTATTTTTTTCAAGCTTTTTCAAGTTGGAAAATATGAAGACACTATTAAGCTACTATAAATATACCAGGTGGAAGTCCCTCAACCACAGCAAACTCTAGTCTGTGTATAGCATCAAAACATTTACGTAAATGTGGTAGCACAGCCAATGGGTTTCGAGTCTGTGCAAGTATCTCAAGTAGTTCATCATTGGAGAGAAAGTAGAACCTTAGAAGAGACAGAAATTTATGCCGTCTACAAATATTATATGGACAAAAATACAATCTAATCTCTTCTAAAAAAAACACTAGCTCACTTTCTTAGCTATTACATCTATAGGTAACTCAAAGCTCCCAAAGGTGTTGTTTTTTTAATATTCTGCATTTTCTAAATTTTGTTTAAATGAGAAAATTGGACCAAAAAATTATTTAAATTATAAAACAAAGGAAGCATTCTATTTGGGAAAAAAGATTTAAAATTTAAATTGCTTGTGAATACTCTAAAATAAATCTTAAGCTAAGTAATTGTTTTTTTGAAGAAAATTTCTTGACATAAAGAAGAGACATTTCTTTAAATAAAGATTTTAGTGTACAGTTTGTACCTATGTGTTAACTTAATCATTCATGTAGTGTTAGGTTATGTTAATTAGAGCATTAACCAAGTCATTGATTCTATTAGTGCATCTAATCTAACCTAAAGCTTAACAATAATTTCTGTCTATAGCTAAGCTTAAATCTTGCCTTGGAAATGTAACACGCTTTGTTTCCAGGTAGGCTTCAAGACATTTCAGAATTGTATCCAATAATTCATTGTTATATTCAAATGTTTCCCAGAGACCTGTAAAGATTTCATTACTTTTAATGTAGAAATGTTTCATTTCAATATTTGTTTATGTTTTGTTCAAATACTTCCTAAAGTTACTGAAATAGAAAAAAAAATAAAAAATGTAATGACATTTTGACACCTTCAATGAATCAGACAACAGACAAACAAACATTTCTCAAACCCTGTTCCTACATTTTGATACTTGCTCTACAATTTAAATGGTTGCACTACACTAATGAACTTGAAGATTAAGAGCCATAATCATAATCAGTAATATATATATACATTGTAAATATTACCATAGCTTTGATTATATCAATGAAATAAATATTTATTATGTAGGGCTAAGAAGTAAAAATTGAACTGAAAACAAACCTGGCTGTGTTCCATTACGTATAGCTAGAGGAGTTTTCTTTACTCTCCTCATAATTTCCTTGTAAGATCTGTCAACTTCAACAAACAGTTTGGCCTCCACTGGAAGCTGCCTCTGAATATCAGGGGCACTAAAAATTGATTCTAAATATAGCCATGTCCTCTGACAGTTGATCCATGATTCCTGGAAAATAAATCTATTTCATAATGAGATGGCACAATTAAAGACAGGGGAAAGAAACTGCAATCCATGGAACAAGGATCTAGGATAGTAGTATAATGAATTAGGATAAAATGGGGTAGCAAAAAGTTTGATAGAATAAAAGACAGTTTAAATGGATTTAAACTGTAATGGAGGTCTGTGGCATTTTACGTCTTGAGAAACGATCTTTTCCATTCGCATCTTCTTGTGTGACTAAAGAGGCCAATCCTTGACTTTTTTCAAAGACATTAAGACATTACTGTCAGAGATGGAGTGACCTCTCCATAGCTGGGGGAAAGCCTGGGCGGTAAATTTGCAAGTGCTGGGCTACCCACACGTCAGCACACGCCTCTCTAACGGAGATAAGAGGTGTTGAAATAGACGAAAAGCAATTGAAAAAAAATAGGACCTTAATATTTTAAAGAAAATAAACAGGATATAAATTGTATGTAAGAAGGTATAAAAATAACAATAACATAGTTGGAAAGCAATTCAAAAAAAAAAGGACGGGATTGATGAGTTATATCAGTGTTTCCCAACTGTGTTCCACGAGGTCTGAATAGGTGGTCCATGAACTACTGGAATAATTAACTAGTAGGCCTAACTCTAAGCTCTCTTAAAAAATAAGCAAAGTGTTCCTCTAAATACTCAGAATGTAAAAGTGTCCATTTATGAAAATGTTTGGAAAACATTGAGTTAGATTAACGGAAGTGTACACATTGATCTTTCAGATCTTGCAATCTATAGAGCAGATGATATAAAGTTCATCAGTTTCTCTGTTCAGTACTTAATGAGGGTGTCATGTCACCAGCACAACAAACAGCTGTCTTTACATTTCTCAACGAATGAGTTAGAGTTGGGTGGACTCTGGAGCTTCATACACAAATCAAATTCAAAGTCTCAGTCTTCACCAAGATATGAACCAGAGACCTCTTGATTTAGAAGCCAAGTGTTTTACCAATCAGTCACCATGGCCTCTGAATATCAACTGGAAAACCAAAAATATACAGAGGCAACAAACATGGTCAGGAAACTTAATAAAATATATATTTAACATTTGATGGAGGAACCCTTGGGAGAAACAACAAACTGTAAGACTTTCTAAACTTCTAACTACTTACCAAAGTCTTATTAAATAAACTGAGACTAGCTGCCCATTCTTCCACTTTGGTTTTAATGGGACCTACATGTCTTGATGACTGAATGGTCTGGATGTTAATGTTACTATCATCTAACAGTTGTTGAATCTCATCTGTGCTCCCAATTATATAGACATCTTTCTGATCTTTGTAAGGCAGTACAGGGAACTCCACATGCTTCCAGGCATCCACCACCTGAACAAGATATTGAGACATAAGTTCCCTATTGTTTTAAGTGGAATTTACCAAAACAATGAATTACTTATTGTAAATTTATCTTTTTCAATGTATTATTCTACATGTCGTCGGGTATGTCTACTTAAATTAGCACAACACAACATGTATTAAAATTCACTGATTCAAGTCGACTTAACAGATATACATTTATTAAAATAAAACAACAGTTCATAATATACTGGAAATTTCAGCCATCAAGAAATCACATGTAATATTTCACATAAACTGATAATGTAGTCCAAGAGAATTCCTCAAATACTTATAACATCTATCTTCTACTATGTCCATGGCGTCTACTGATTTCTGACCATGTGGTCAACTCTCAGAACGAGACTTATTACCCACCATTCAACTGTGGACCCTTGTTTCCCACGTGAAAAATAATAAACACTATAAATCATTGTATTACGTGATTCCTGACTAGTGCATGTCACGATAGCTATAAAACAATAATGTGACACTAATCAATACCATAGTCACTAACTTTAACATAGAGTGTGCTTGCTAAAGTAAGGTCTCCAAAAGGTGTATATGAAGTCACCAAAGTTGGTTTTTAAAAAAGTCAATAAGGGTGGTTAAAATAAGGTTGTCAAAGGTGCTTTAAAAATAGTATCATGATGCATTCATTAGCCTACTATAAGAATTATGAAGTAGTCAACAATCATGATTAGAATTTGGACTAAATGTAAAACACTTAAAAATCTAAGATAATTTTCATCTTAATAATGAATTGTCTAAATAAAAATGACCAAAAATGGTAGATCTATAATACTAGTGTTAAATTACTTTTTTAAGAATGGCTTCCAGAGCTGCCTGTGAGGACGCCATGCCAGCTATCTCCATCATTTCTTCAGACTTGTCAAATGCATCAATCTCAATCAACAGGCCAAGTGTTAGAGGCTCATCTTTGATAAATTCAATGCTTCCTGGATCAAGTCCCAGTGCCTTTTTTAAGATGTGGGTTTCTCATGTCAGTTATTACCTGAAGCTGTGAGTACATGCAATAACAAAAACTTTTTTAAGATGTGGGTTTCTCATGTCAGTTATTACCTGAAGCTGTGAGTACATGCAATAACAAAAGTTTTTTAAGATGTGGGTTTCTCATGTCAGTTACTACCTGATGCTGTGAGTACATGCAATAACAAAAGTTTTTGTTCGACCATTTGTCAAGAGTAAGAATAAAATGAATTCAAGAATTGTACAATTTACCAACAGTCTAGTTAACACACCACTTTTGTAATGAGAAGAAAAAAAAACTTTAAATTTTAATTGCGCTGTTCAAATTTTGGAAGTCTTATCAAAAAGAAATTTGCATTTAAATTTCATTGAACTTTATTGTTTTGTACCTTACACTAGCCTGCAATCACTCTCTGATTCTATATGTTCTATCAACTTCCGCCCTTTCTTAATATTAAACTATTCACATTTAGTCAACTGTTTACTTTATATTTTCAATGTTTAATTTTAATAGACCAATTAAATAACTCAAATATGTGTGAAATTTATAAGACTGCTTGAATGTGTCCTACAACTTCCTAAATGTAGGTCTACATGACTAGATTGACACATGGGTATTGGTCTACATGACTAGATTGACACATGGGTATTGGTCTACATGACTAGATTGACACATGGGTATTGGTCTACATGACTAGATTGACACATGGGTATTGGTCTACATGACTAGATTGACACATGGGTATTGGTCTACATGACTAGATTGACACATGGGTATTGGTCTACATGACTAGATTGACACATGGGTATGGGTAGAATGTAATTATTTAATTATGTCTGCAATAGATATTAAGATGCTTCCTCCTGCACCTCTCTTTTCCCGAATTGTGTAAGTATTCTGAACTATTTACGAACTTCATATGGCATTACTGAAATTTTTTTCTAGTAGAAGAATGCCCCCCAGATATGGCAGGCTAAAGGAAAATCAAATACCAAGGGGAGATCAAAACCAGCATCAACCTTAAACAAGGGATGAGTGGATTAGTCATGTAATACTTTCCATTGTCTGGAGAAAGCCTCAAAAAATAATTGGTTTTGGGAGAAGAGATGGGTGCCACCAAGGCCTACCAAACCCAATAACATGCCATGACAATGAAACCATTGAAAATCTCAAGCTGTCAACAAATAACCTTACTTCCTACTGAAATGCTACTGAGACACACTCTAAAACAATTTATATTGTGGTAACAACAAAGGAAACATCCAAAAGTATACCCGAAACCTAGTGTGACATAGCTAAAAACTTCACATCTAAATGTATCATGACAAAAATATTTTATGTGTTAATTAAAAAATCTAAATGAAGCAAACCTAATTGAGGAATTACGCCTCTAATAAACAGAAAACAAACACCTACTCTCTGTTTCATAACTTCAACTTTCTTCTTCAACATGCTGACCACATCATTGGGTGGTAGACCTTTCTCTAGCATCTGAACCGTCTTCAGGTACTTCATAGTGGTGGAGGTCACCTCCTCTGGTTCCAAGTTCATGAATGGAACCTGGTAGCACACACAACCAAAGAAATAATTCATACACAATTCTAAAAGTGTTATATTGTTTTATTGCAAATATATATTTTTTTATGTTTAAAATCTTATAAACTACAGCAATACTTGCAATATGCATGTCTAATATAATGATTTCAATAAATGCAAGCACTTGGTGCTAAACCTAGATATATATATACATACATAATGTCACTAAAAATTAATGTAAGAAATATAAGGGCTTACAATTATTATTATTAAAATAAACAAGGGAAACATAGGGGCAGGGCACCTAACGGTAAAGTGCTTAGATTCTTAACAGTCATATGCAGACATTCATTTTATAGATTACCCTTTTCACAATAAGATGAACATGCTTATAGAAAACCCTATTAGATCAATACTAGGGTTTCCTATATGTAGCAGTAAATCTTTTTATTTAACAATACAATGGTTTTGTTTTTGCACAGCTTTCCTAATTTTCAGTTTAAACAGAATTATCTTTACAAAGACATCTGATAAATGAAAGACACTGCCGTGACCTTCTTATTAGAACCAAAAAGAAAATGCATCTACCACTCGTGAATATCTATCCTTATGACTTTGAATAGATGAACAGCTGCTCCACATGTTATCAATGAACTTAAAATGTTTTCTAAAGTCTGGTCAAAAGTCAGTTTACTGTGTAGGCGTATGTGCATGTTATAGGGAAGATATATATATATATATATATATATATATATATATATATATATATATATATATAGAGAGAGAGAGAGAGAGAGAGAGAGAGAGAGAGAGAGAGAGAGAGAGCGAGAGAGAGAGAGAGAGAGAAATAACTGTGCTACTCCATTCCATTGCTCTCCCATATTTAACTTATTTGAGATTTAAATATGACCAGCAGATAAACCTGGAGTAGGCGTGTAGCTGAAATAGTGTTGTATTAGGTAGATAGGCCTGGAGTCAAATTATTATATAAATAAGCCCATGAAAAGTGCTGTATTAGTTAAACAGGCCTGGAGTGAAAATAGAGCTGTATTAATTAAATAACACTAATACAGTTAGATTGGCCGTAATTCGAGCCATGATAGGGCTGTATTAGATGTGCCTGGAGTTATGATAGGGCTGTATAAAACTGTATAAGTTTGATAGGCCAGGAGCCATGAAAGGGCTCTAGTTTATTAGTTAGATTGTCTTGTAGTAGATATAGTACTAGTTGTACTACATCTAAAGTTCTATTCTAGGTTATTATAGATCATATGATTAGTCATTAGATTGACTGCATCAAAATGTTACAATCAGTGTTGAGTCAGTAACAACGAAATTCATTGAAATGTATTTCTATAATCTAGACTAATAATTAATAAATACTAAAATAGTAGATCTAATTACCAATAGGCAATACTAGATTCTAGTATAATACAATAATGGTAATATAATAGTCATAGTGTAATAGATCTCTAGGTCTAGCCAGCCTAGGTCTAAGCAGGGAATTGGCCAATCGACTGGCTAGACTAGAGACTAGATCTAGACTCTAGACTAGAGTCACTAGACTGACTACATCTGTAGAATATTTGTATTACACAAATAACAAACTAGTGTTTAAGAGGGAAGACATATTAGGAACTCCGTTTATTACGTAAACACAAGCGGTGTTGCACTGACGCGCTAGTGTGCAAATGTACATATAATACTATTATGTTACATCTCTCTTCTTTAATTTAGAAAATCTATTTATCAGAATAACTAACAAACTAGTCAACTAAAAAGTCTAATCAGTTCATCACAAATCAAGTCTCTTGGGTTTGTTAACTATTCTGCCTGAGCGTGTTACATAAGGTTCATTTGGTCTAGAGGTGTTAGAAGAAGCAGTGTGTAGTGGCGGCTCAAAATCTAGTGTAGTTTGTAATCTTGGACTCTCTAGATCTAGTGGTTCTGGTTGTTCTGAGATGTCATCTGGAAAGTCATAATTGTTGTCAAATCTGTTTGCTTTCTCAGAAGACTTTCTGATGTGTTTTCTGTTTCTTCTGTAGACCTTATTTCCACTTTTGACATTATATGATCTAGGCTTAGAATGCTTCGAAACTACTGTTCCTGGTTTCCACTTAGAATTAAGTTGCATTCTGACTGCCGTTCCGTCTTGTAGTGGATTATGACTCTTAACTCCTTTCCTCTTATCATAATAATGTTTCTGAGACTGTTTCTCGGAGTCAAAGTGTTTCTTCACCACCTTGAGATCTGGTGTCTTAGGTGTGAGTATTTCCTCGCTAGAAGGTAACAAATTTCTGGGTCGGCGTCCCATGAGTAATTGTGCTGGCGACAAATTAATATTACTCAGTGGAGTAGTTCTGTAGTCTAATAGCGACAGAAATTTGTCTTCGCTTTTCTTCCAAAGTTTCTTCACTGTTTGAATAGCTCTTTCAGCCTCACCATTAGAACTCTGAAAATGAGGACTCGACATTTCATGCTCTATTCCGTATGATTTACAGAAATTCAGGAATTCCCTTGAAGAGAACTGTGGCCCGCTATCTGACCTTAACCTTCTAGGTATTCCATGGCATGCGAATATACTCTTCATTGCTTCGATGATATCTGATGTGGTTTCCTGTGACAGTTCTTTGACATCAATAAACTTTGAGAAGTAGTCAACTAGAAGAACATACTTTTTACCCTCAAAGTTAAACAGATCACACCCAACCATGCTGTATGGAAGGTCTGGTGTCTTGGTAGGCATTAGCGGTTCTGACACATTTTGATTCTGATGTTCAGCACACCTGCTACAATCCCTAACTGTCATTTCAATGTCTGCATTCATGCCTGGCCAATACATGACTTCTCTGGCTCGCTGCTTACACTTGACTATTCCTAAGTGAGACTTGTGAATCAGATTTAGCATGTATTTACGTAAGCTTGGTGGCATGACTATTCTCAGACCTTTGTATATAATACCATCCGAAGTTGATAACTGGTCTCTTGAATCCCAATATGGCCTGACTTCAATTGGAGTCTCGCTTCTTGTGTCTGGCCAACCAGTCATAATTACTTCCAGAAGCATTGAAAGTTCCTTGCTTGTACAGTCTTTAATTTCACTGTATTTCGAATCACTTACAGAGATCATATGCACTGAATCATCTGTAAATTCACATGTCCGTGTATCAGTATTTGGTAGATGTGCACGAGAAAGTGTATCGGAGATAAACATTTCCTTGCCTTTTCTGTAACAGACTTTCAGATCATACCACTGCAGTCTTATTAGCATCTTCTGTATTCTCATTGGTGCTGACAATAGAGGTTTCTTGAAGATTTGCTCCAGAGGTTTGTGATCATTATAAACTGTTACTTCTTTACCAAATATGTAGCAGTGAAATTTGCTTGTACTATACACAATTGAGAGCATTTCCTTCTCAATTTGAGCATATCTTGTTTCTGTATCGGTGAGAGCTCTTGATGCGTATGCAATTATACGACCTTCCTGGAGTAATACTGCTCCCAGTCCATCTTTACTTGCATCACATTCTATCTCTACGTTCTTGTTGACATCATAATATGCTAAAACTGGAGGGTTTGTACAAAGATGTTTCAATTCTTTGAAACTCTTGTTTTGTTCATGATTCCATTGAAATTCTATATCATCTTTTAGAAGCTTTCGTATTGGAGCATCTGCTTGACTTAGATAAGGAATAAATTTTGCTAGGTACTGAATTAAACCTAGAAATCTTCTGATTCCATCTTTGTCTTGAGGAGCTGGCATGTCAATAATTGCCTTTATCTTTGCTGGATCTGGTTCTAAACCTTTCTCTGACAAGATATGGCCCATATAAGGTACTCTGTTTTGCCTTATCTTGCACTTGTCATAGTTCAGCTTTAGATTGTACTTCGTTGCTCTTTGCATGACTTGTTTCAAAATGTGATCATGATGCTCAACATCTCTACCAGCTACTAGAATGTCGTCTATGATGACATATGCTCCTTCAATACCTTGAAGCATTTCATCCATAATTCTTTGGTAAATTTCTGGCGCTGATTTGATTCCAAAAGGTAATCGTAACCATCTATATCTTCCCAGAGGTGTGTTGAAAGTTGTGAGAAATGAAGATTTTCTTTCAAGCTTTATTTGCATAAACCCTGACTTGGCATCGAGAACTGAGAATATCTTCGAATCTGGAATATTAGTGATCACATCTTCAATAGTTTTCATCGGGTGATGTTCCCTTCTGATTGCTTTATTGAGATCTTTTGGATCAATACATATTCTAACTTTGTCATTCCTGAACGAAACAACCATGGAGCTAACCCATTCAGTAGGTTCATGTACGGCAGTAATAAATCCATCAGCTTGCATTTCTTTAAGTTTTTCTTCAACTTTATTGCGTAGCGATGCTGCTAAGCGACGTGGTGGATGGATAACTCCTTTAGCATTTTCCTGTAACTGAATCTTGTATTCTCCTGGCAGTGTTCCAGTTGTTTTCAGCATTTCAGGAAATTCTCTTTGTAACTCGTCTTCTGCCTTGGATTCTATGCTGTCTATCCGTTGTAGTAGTCCTAAACATTCTGCTGTGTCACCACTCAAAATGTTCTCTTGACTAATGTCTACTACCTCAAACCTTGCTTTCACCTCTTGGATATTATTTTTCAAAGGTAGCACTACTGCTCCTAAAGTCTTAATAACATGATTAGAGTAAGACTTGAGCGACTTTGCTGAATAAGCAAGTTTTACTTTGTCTTTGAGCTTTTCAAACTCTGACTTGACAAGAATGTTACATCTTGCACCAGTGTCGATACGAAAAATTAATGTCTTGCCATGCACGACTAGTTTTACAGTCCACTTGTCTTCGACGACATTGATGTTCTCAATATTACCCTTTCTATACTGGCTACTTGCAGTGCTAACAGGTATAATATTTTCATCACTGTGACTGTCATCTTCTACTAGATTGACGTTGCGTCTTTTTCTGCACATTTGAAACCAGTGGTTTTTCTTTTTGCAGAAATTGCATGTGGTTCCTATTGCTGGACATTTTCCCTTTTCATGGTTCTTGCCGCATTTACTACATAATTTAGCTGAGTTTTCTTTAGACTTCTGCTTGAGTACATTGTGTGACTGTCTCTTGATTGCTAGAACTTCTTGGCCCCTAAACATTTTCACTTGGCTTTGCGACATCTCATATTGTTGTCCAATTTCAATAGCCTTGCTAAGGGTCAACTTCTGTCCCTGATCAAGTAGTCTTAACTGTACCTTTTCGTGTATGACTCCACTGATGATCAAATCAATGAGCATATCGTCTGGATTGTCATACTCACAGTCCATAATGAGAAGCTTTAGGTCTTTAACGAAGTTATCAAAACTTTCTCCTTCTACCTGCTTTCTCTGATGTGCTCTAAATCTAGACACTCTTTTATTTTGTCTTGGCCTTATGTAGTCTTCTATTTTCTTTAATAGCAATTGCGGATCTCCCTCTTCACTATCAGTAATATTTAGAGTTTTGTAAACTTCACGGCCTTGTTGACCTATCCACATTCCCAGCCATCCGGCTTTTTGTTTACTATCGGCACCAGCTAACGGTCCTTTGAAACAAAAGCTCACCTGCTGTTGAAATCTTATAAACTCTTGATACAGATCTTTAGCATTCCAATTCAAGATTGGTTGCTCAAAATAAAAAGAAGCCATTATTAGATTAATAAAAACCTTTGTCTGGACAGCTTTTCACGTTTTATTCTGACACCATGTAAAATATTTGTATTACACAAATAACAAACTAGTGTTTAGATTAGTCTGATTAGATCATTAGACTAGTCCTCTAGGTCTAGATTGACTAGATCTAGATTATTCTAGACCTAGATCTAGTCCTAAGACTACTCTACTCTAGTCTAGAGAGTAGAAGTAGACGTCACTTAGACAGTAGAGTCTAGTCCTCTAGACTCTAGGAGTCTAGTTAGATCTAGATCTATATATAGAATCTAGATGTAGATTATTTTGTAGATCTAGCTAGTAGTAACTAGCTAGTACTAATCTAGATCTAGTAGTTACGGTAGTAGTCCTACTAGCTCTAGACCTAGAGAGGCAGAGACTAAAATCTAGGCTTTTCATAATTATGATACTAATGATCGATCTAGTCTTGTGAGGGTGTAATTTTTTGACTAAGACTTTCGGTGTTGTTTTTATAAATATTGCTATCGCCACTCACATTCAATGATAACGTAGCTAGAACTGTACAAATGTTGAACATGTGTAGCAGACGCCATGCTTGTTTATATTACGATCTGTGACAGATTCTATATATAGATCTAGATATATATAGATTAGACTTCAAGGAAGAATAAATATACGGCCGGATTGTGATGCAGGCCAAATATTATTTATTACAACATTAAAAATAAAATCGAGTATCACATAAGTAAAGGTTTTGTTTTTGTTCTAGACCTAGCGCGGCTATAGTCGCTAGAGCTACATCTATTAAAATGATCAAATACTGAATGAGAGAACATTATCATGGCAACTTTTTAAAACAAGGTTACAAAGAGTAAGACAGTTTGTGTGGAAACACAAAATCGACACCCGAAGTGGTCCACCCAGGCAGGTAAAAAGGCAGGTTTCAATATTTTCAGAAAGAACATCAGAACGAAATTCTATCAAAGACAAATGACAGAGAAAAATGGAGAAAGAAGGTTGACAGATCTTGTGTGGTGCCCCAGCAGACCAATGGATAGGTGAAAGTGGATGTGAAGTTAGCTGTGAACTGATAATGAATATCTAATTGCTCTTAGACATATCAGTATTTTTCTTAGACATGTCATGTAGAAGTGGTTCAGTTTCTTATTAGCATGTTTTCTGTACACTGTCCACGTTTCTGAGGCATAAAGCAATGTAGTGAGGATGATAGATCCCTAGCTCCCTAGCTTGTCTTTGTTGTGATACATCGTCTGTTCCAGACATTTTTAGACCGTCTGGCCTTGGCAATGCGCAGGTCGATTTCATTATCGAAAAATACTGAATGTCAAATGGAAAGACAAGATACCAGATACTGACTGAAGTCCTTCGAAGAGCGGCTCACCAAAGCATCCACACAATCCTGATGCAGTCCCAGCTGGGATGGTCAGGACACGTCTGCAGAATGGAAGACCGCCGCATTCCTAAACGACTACTGTATGGCCAATTAAGGGAAGGAAAGCGCTCCCAAGAACAGGGACACGCTCAAAGCTTCTCTGAAGGCGTTCAGCATAGACCCAGCCACATGGGAGGCACATGACAGAGCATCAAGGCGTCGCGCTATGAAAACTGACGCACAGGTTGCTGAGGAAAACAGAACAACGCTGGCAGAAGAAAAACGCCAGAGAAGAAAAGCAAGGCCAATGACACTAGCTCCAGCTGGAATAACCTGCCCAGTGTACAGCCGAACATTCCAGGCTCACATAGGTCTCACAAGCCACATGAGGAGGCACAAAACCCCAGTGCAAAGCCCTCAGCCCCCTGGAAGACAAAAGTGGTTATCATCGAACCACGATGGACGAACTATATATATATAGTTATATATATATAATTGATCTAATTGTTTTGTAAATGGTCAATCTCTTATTCTTAAAAAAAACAAAACATTTCCTTAAAAAAAAATATTATCCTTTAGTTGGAGTGTCTAGTGGCTGTTATGCATCGCTGCAGTTCACGCGATAGTATGAAAAACTATTTATTAATTGTTGTTTTAATTTATGCCCAACTTATATGCATACTAAATAGATTTTTTCTCTTTAAAAAATGTAGTAAATAGTATAACAGCACTTACTTAACTAAGCAATACAAATGTAAAAAAAATTGACAAAAAATGTAACACTGTTTCTGGAAATGTGTTAAAAATATGTTAAATAGTCAAATCCCCAAATAGTAAATAGTTGTAAAAGTGGTGCATTTTTATGAAATAACTGGTTGCATAAGTGATTTTAAAAAATTAGATTTTTCGCTTTCAGAAAAGAAAAAAGGTGAAAAACTTGACTGACGGACAGGCATTCCACACAAAACTAATAGCGTCTTTTCCCCTTTCGGGGGCCGCTAAAAATTAGCAAAGTCAAAGTGTATCAGCTGCAGACAATGACACATACTTTGGCTATGTTACATAGCCTGAAATAGGCACAATTAGGATATAGATCGATATATCATATATCTACATCGAGTTTAGCGCTACGGCTCTCAAAAACTTTATGTTGCGTTGCGAAACTTTTTTTTTTTTTTTTTTTTTTCGGTTAATCTTTTAAGAAGTAGATCTAATTTTTTTTAGCTCAAATGCAAAAGTTATTTTTGAACAATGACCAATACTAAACACTCGTCCCAGCTTCTAGCGGGTAAAAACTCGAGAACCTGAAGATATTCAAAGTGCAGACAATGTGGGAAAAGAGGCTTGACCTTAAAGAAAATTTAAAATAACGCATTTAACAAACAAGAATTGTTATATCGTTTACCTTAAGATGTAGATTAGAGACAAATTAGCAGACAAGTCTTAAGTAAATGTCAACTATTGGTTTCTCTTGTATTAATGCATCCATCCCAGTGGCATTACAGCTCATGGACGGCCCTGACCTTCTCTAGCACATCTTTCCAATGTGATCTATCTTAGGACTCAGACTCTTAGCGCGCTAAAAAAATCGAGGTTCGACACTTGACTCGAGCAGAGTTGTGTTTACTGAGCGCCTAACGACAGCACGGAAAACCATCTACAGATGCCCCCTCTCCCCACTGGTCCACAAATGGGATTGGACCATAGCGTATATAAGCATGCTATAAGCATGAAAGTAGCACTTTATAAAAGCTATAATAATAATAATAATATAATCGTTTTTCAAATTTAGAGAAGAATTAATTAACTGCCTGGTTGGGATAGCTGACTAATAGTCGTATGATTAGCGCTTCGGAAAGTCATCACTATAGATCCGAGTTATAGGCCTAACCCTGGTTGCTGCCATACCATACAGGTTGGTCTATCTTTGTAATAAAACAAAACTTGTGAACATCGAAACGAGTATTTATCTTCTACAAATATTTAATTTTCTGACCTCTGTCCATCTTTGTACGATGTTGTCCCATTGATCGATACATGTCCACATCACATCTCTCATTTTAAGTTCGGTTTGGACTTCATGTAGATAGTCCAGTTTAATCACCTCCACCTAAACCGTAAATGATCTTTTTAGCTATGTGGGTTAATTAAATAAATGAAGAGACCGATGGACTGCAAACGAACAACGAATTACTGGACAAACAAATTATATAGTAATGGAGAGAAAAAAAAAATGTTGGCCATCACGATCAATGAAGTTTTAGCAGACGATTGTTAAGTTTTTGCGTGCAAGCGAAGAGGCGGGATGGACATTTAAAAAAATGAAGAGCAAAATTGACAAAACAAACCAAAAAAATAGGAACATTGGATGTTGCCATTCCCAAAAGACGCATTTGATTGTGCAATGGTGTCATGACCTAGTTCTTGAGGGGAGGGTGCACACTAGAAATCTGATATCCACGCATCTCTTGTTACGACCATCATGAACTACTTTACAAATGACCTACTTTGCACTCATTTAAAGAACTTCAGACGAACCTTCAACTCCTTTTGACGATCTTTTAATGCCTTAGACTTTTGTTGCACAGATTCCAATTGCTCTAAGAGGTCATTCAAATATTGCCGGACTTCTTCCCGATCTGCTTTAGGATCTAGGAGCATTGGATTCTGTTGGGGGGAAAGCATTCATTTGTTTGCATTCAGAATCATAACAATTACACTAGAAAATGGGCGAACCAAGTAAAGTAAAAGTTCCCAAGTATAAAAACACATCCATATATTAATCAACAACAAAAATAAACACAATAAACAATGCACATATACGGAAAGTAAACAAGGTATTTCAAATGTCCAACCTGCATTTTCTCAAACACATTCTTTGCTTCTGACAAATAAGTCTGGCCATCTTTCTCTGCACACTTGTTGAACTTCACAAGAATGGCATCTCTCCCAGACAATGCTCGGTCAATCAAATTTATAGAGTTATAGATGATAGGCTCCATGGTCTGGGAACAAAACAAGAATGTCTTAACCTTGCATATAATATTTCATATGCGGTATTCAAGTTATCGAAACAATTATTACCATTATTTTCCCATTAATTTCCATACACAGTTTCACCCAAGTTTTATTTCCTTCTATTCCGCGATTACCTCTTTTTTTTTACACACGAACATAGGAAAAACTGACAGAGATAGACGGACTAATGTTCATAATGACTTCATACATTTATTTTTCCATGACAGACTGCCACTGGCTATGGTCTAATACAGTGATGCTCAACCGAATTCGACCTGTGGGCCATTTTAACTTTCGACACGCGTGTCGCGGGCCACATCAATAAAAGGTAAAATAATGAAATCCAAATTCTCCAAAAACTATTTGAAAATATTGGATCTAGTATTAATTAATGGGATATTTAAAGTCATCATTTTTTTACGCGTCTAAAAATGGGATTATTTCTCTACTTAAAATGTGAGCGACATTGTAGCTACCTATACCACCAACTTATTTTCTTGTCTCTTTTTGGTTAATATTCCCATCGACCCTCCAATCTCTAGGCGTAGTTTGACCAATCTTTTATACGCGGCTCAAACCAAAAAGGCCTTCATATTTGTTTTATAATGCCGCTGTATATGTTCTTGTTTTTGAAACAGCCAGACTTTCTTTACAAAACAAATATGCTGGCTAATTATCATGTTCCACAAAAAAGATCCATTCACTTTTCTCGGTAGATTCCCATTTCATAAACTCATAAACGCACAATCGTTAAAGGTCATGGTACCAATCCTTCAGAGAAAAAGTGGAGGCCCTAACAGTTTTGAAGGGGTGAGGATTTGATTTTCTACTTTTGTGCCGACGTTTCGGCGGGCCGGATAAAACTACGTCGCGGGCCGGTTCTGGCCCGCGGGCCGTACTTTGGGCATCACTGGTCTAATAGGCTACATACTGTATTTTCCCTTCTGCAACCGTAGCAAGTGGACAGACAATATACAGCAATATGCAATATAGGCTATTATTCGTCAAACGTCTTAAAACGCAATTCTCCTAATAACCAAATTTTGCGACCCATTAATAGTCGTCACGGGTCAGCTGACTCCTGACCAGGCGCCTTCGACAGTCACGGAGGTCACGCCTGACCCCCCCCCCCCGCCCCCCGAAAAAAAAGAAAAAATCAAACTACTGTTTAAAAATATATGTAGGCTAACTTCAATTTTAATGTGTTTTATTTTAGAATAATCACTAAAAAGACAGTCTGCTTAATATAAGAAAACAGAGTACTATATTTAAAAATCTCAAATGCATACATATACTATCCTACTTGTATAGGCCTACATAATACATTGTCTTATACGCTGAGTGATAAAGGGGAGGCTCTACATAATAACCTCATTATTTCAGATTGTGTAAGGAATTTTGTGCGGCCCGCGCCTTGAGATTCTAACATTTTGTGTAGCTCGCCAAGTCAATAAGCTTAGAGACCTGCTTTCAACTAAAAAATATTATACAAATGATTTGATAGGCCCCTATCATTCATTTTCTTGCTGTTTTTTTTCCTTGTATCTTTTTTTCCCAATAACATATTAATACAGTACTCTAAACATTATAGCCTCCTTCAGTCGCAAAGTGACTGTGGATCATCTGTCAGAAATAATAAAATGAAAGCCTGGGCATTGGCTATACTCGGAGCGATGTCGCCCACATATCAGCCCCCCCCCCCCTCTCCACGTAGCTGACGTGTCTAATAACATCAAGTGCCGATACACTATGGGATAAGGGGAGTCGCACATTCTGCCAGAATGTTGAACTGTATGCTGCATGCTGCCTAAGGGTAATCAGCTCCTATTTTTTGTTTAGGGTTGACTCACAAATCCTTTCCCATGTTTGGATATAGCCGCAAAGGTTCAATTTTCTTTTACCTAGCCAGACAAGGCTAACGAACTCCTCCTACCGATTCTGTAAAGTTGTTATGACCGGAAGTGGCAAGGATATAAGCTCTCCAATGCACATTGGCGGATTTCAGAGATGGCAGGCGGGGCTACTGACCCGGGGACTCCGCAAGAGCAAAAGGGACCCCCACAATAGAGATTCAAACATATCAATTTCGACGGGTCAGAAACTTTAAGTTGTTAACATTTCTTTCATATTTTTTGTTCGGATTAGTACGACTATAGGCCTACTTTAAATCTTACGGTTGGCAATTCTGACGTGGTTAAGAAGTGTCCGCTTGTAGCGTGTTCGTAATATAAAAATGCAGCTCCGTATTTACAGCAGTGCGTCAAGCCAGGGCCTTACCCTCCATAAACTCAAAAATATTTTATTTTTTTTACGAATATTTGTATATTTATTTTTTTAAAGAAGGAAAATGGCAAAAAATTGGCTAGTTCTCTATTTCTTTTATGTAAAAAATGGCATGCTTTTAGATATAAACATGATTATTTGTACTAAGTATTTGTTTAAAAAAGCTTTTGAAAAAGTGTAGGAGCACAACAGGGGCCTCAACTCTCAGTAGACGTCTTTTTCATTGTATCCTCATTCTCATTATTTAACGAACGTCATTTTCTAAATACTTGCATTACAACAATACTTCCATTACATAAGTACTTCCATTACATAAGTACTTCCATTACATAAGTACTTCCATTACATAAGTACTTCCATTACATAAGTACTTCCATTACATAAGTACTTCCATTACATAAGTACTTCCATCACATAAGTACTTCCATTACATAAGTACTTTCATCACATAAGTACTTCCATTACATAAGTACTTCCATTACATTAGTACTCCCATTACATAATTACGTCACTGACATCACTACTCCTATTACATCACTACCTCCATTACATAACTACTTCCATTACATAAGTACTTCCATTACATAAGTACTCCCATTACATAAGTACTTCCATTACATAAGTACTCCCATTACATAATTACGTCACTGACATCACTACTCCTATTACATCACTACCTCCATTACATAACTACTTCCATTACATAACTACTATTATTGTAAAACTACATCCATTACATCATCATTTTCATTACATCACTACATTCATTACATGACTACTTCCATTACATTGCTAATTCCATTACATCACTACATTAATTACATGACTACTTCCATTACATTATTAATTCCATTACATCACTACATTAATTACATAACTACTTCCATTACATTATTAATTCCATTACATCACTACATTAATTACATAACTACTTCCATTACATTGCTAATTCCATTACATCACTACATTAATTACATGGCTACTTCCATTACATTGCTAATTCCATTACATCACTACATTAATTACATGACTACTTCCATTACATTGCTAATTCCATTACATCACTACATTAATTACATGACTACTTCCATTACATTGCTAATTCCATTACATCACTACATTAATTACATAACTACTTCCATTACATTATTAATTCCATTACATCACTACATTCATAACATAACTACTTCCATTACATTGCTAATTCCATTTCGTCACTACATTAATTACATGACTACTTCCATTACATTGCTAATTCCATTACATCACAGATAATACTTTTGTTATATCGTGTATTTCCTGACTTTTCCGTTGAAAGTTGAAAGTTTGAAAGCCTTACATATTTATTCTGTAGGTCTACCCCTCCCCCTTCCCCTACTCACCCTGTATCATCTTAGAACTTGAATAGATTCTAGTTCTTCTTTTTGGCATATTTTTCTGTTTTAAATGGCCTACCATAGCTTAAATTGGCTAAATCTGCACCCGTCACCGAATTAATGTGTAGTTCCACCTCCTTCGCCTCCCGTCCCATATACAGCTGTTAACAATTATTCGGTATTCGCGATAAGTTTACATTGTTTGAATAATTAGTTTCTTTTCCTCTTCTACTAGTAATGAATCTCCCCCCTCCCAATTTCACACGATTCACAAAAAGTGAAATTGTCATCTAGAACCAAATTACAATCTAGGCGAGACATAGCAACACACAATATGAGAATAATGATGTCAAAAATTTAATAGTTATATATTAAAATATCAATAGGCCCTATAAAATTCTATAGTAGGATTTAGCTTCTGAAAAAAGGCAGAAACAACTTTATGAATACACCGAAGTTTTCTTTTGTATTTTGTTTTTTACTGATTAAGAATTAGATTTTAATTTTTTTTTTATAAATCTTAGTCTGTGTAATTTAAAATGCTCACACACCAGCAGATAATGAAAGCATCACCTAATTTTTGGTATACAAAATTGAAAAAAAAATAATTATATCTTCACAGAGATGCCTACAAGTATCTTGCGTATTTTTGTACGCAAATGGACACGCGAGTACGGTTTAACATCTGAAAAGGAAATACGCATTCCTCCCGCGAAAGCAAAAAAAAAAGTTTTAAAATTTTTTATAAAAATTTATAAAAAAAATTAATACAAAAAAAAAAACAACAACAACAACAACAAACTAACAAAAACAAAAAGAACAAAACCAAAAACAAAAAGTTGTTTCAATCATATAGAACTATATAGATCAGTGCATCCATGCCGGAAATGGATTAATCTTACCCCGATATTTAACTTTTTCTTTTCTTGCGCTGATGCGCGAAGATTTCAACTACTGAACTAGACATCTAGACTAATTATTACTAATTAGACCTAGAATATCTAGATCTTGCTGATGCCAACAAAGTGGAGTACCTTTCAATGTGTCAGCCTAGACTTGTTATCTAATCATTGGTATGTACTAGTACTACATCTAGACTTAATTATTTTTTATCTATAGAGATCTAATTATAATTATTATTATTGACTACATCATGACATTCATGATCATACTACATGATCTATTATAATCTATACTTACTTATACTACTAGTACTAGATTCTAGATCTACTAGTTACCTAGGCCTAGATCTAGTAACTATACTGTCATTACTGTTACTATACTATTATTATTATATCTAGATCTATACTTTTATATAGATCTAGATTAGATTTGATTAGATCTAGTCTAGTCTAGCGTCTCTGTCTCTAGTCCTAGTAATAAGTAATTGCTACTAATAGTAGTAAGTAGTATTTACTAGTATATAAATATAGGCTATTTTGTTTTTTATAGCCATAGATTATGATAGATAGGTCTACTACTACTACTACTATACTAACTACTAGAATTACTAGATCTACTAATAGAACTAGAGAGTCTATATTTGGTATTAATATTTATATATATATATTATATAGATCTAATCTAGAAAAGTAGAACCAGTTACCACTACCAGTATCATGAGTATGACTATGCCTATGCCGTATGAGTATATATTTATATATTATATGAATCTAACTCCAACCTCACAAAGTATATCTTATTATCTAGATTGAAATTTTGAATCTAGAATCTAGATCTATTTATTAAATTCTTTTAGTTTTAGTATTACTACAAGCAGTACTTCTTCTTCTAGCCAGCTTTATTGCTGCTGAGCTGTGAGCTCTTTTGCAGACTGTGCCAAGGAAAAAAAGTGTGCTGTTTTCTTCAGCTGTTCAGCACTGCCGTACAGGGTGTTGGTTATGTTGGGCTGTAGTGGAAGTAGGGTCTGCCTAAGGTGGATTAGGGAGGGGCATTCAAAGAGGATATGGTTTACGGTTTCAAAGGGGTGGGCGCAATGTCTGCAAAGGGGTAGTTGTGTGGAGTTTATTTTGTTCAGGTGGTAATTTAATAGTGGTGTGTGTCCTGTTCTTAGTTGGAAGATTGTAGATTGTTCTTTGCGGGGGAGGAAGTTAATACTGTCCAGTTTGTTAGGCGTAGTCATTTCTCTGTACATGGCTCTGCCTGTGTTTCCTGATGCCCATTGGTTGAGCCACTCCTCTTTGTGATTGTTGACTAACATTGACCTTAGGGTGAGGTAGTTAACAGGTCTATCTGGTTGTTCCATAGATGAACCTGCCTTTGATAGCTTATCTGCCTTTTCATTTCCCATGATGCCAATGTGTCCAGGGATCCACTGTAGTGTAATATTGATATTTAATTTTGATATCATCTGGTGGATTATCACAATTAGTGTTGTCAACTCTCTTGGGCTGTTTGAGGTGCTGCTGTTAAGTGCTTGCAGAGTAGATTGGGAGTCTGTAAAGACAACAGTATCTGATGGTGGTTGCACTCCTTCATATAATTTGTTTTCCACTGTCTGGAGTGCTATGGTGATTGCCTCAATTTTGGCTTGGAAGTTTGAGCAGTAATCACCACAGGGTGCACTTATCTCAAAGTGTTTATTTTTAGGGAAGATCAGGAAGGCACCAAGACCAGCATTGATGGTAGCTTTGAAAGCCGATCCGTCTGTATAAATATGGATAGCTGTTTTTTGATAGCTTTCGATTGTTTCAAGCGTGCCTACTTTGAGCTCCAGTGGATTTGATTCTTTTATTAAGGTGTTATTTAGTAAATGTGTTTTGATGGTTGGTTGTTTGTAGTTTAGTCCGGGTGTAATGTTTGAAAACCTGGTAATTTTTTCTCTGTTATTGGGTAGGTGGTGTTTTAGGGCTAGTTCATCAGTAAGTTGGATCAGAGTCCTTTGCTTTTTTTGGTTGTTTTTCCTATTTCTCTGTGTTAGTAATTTATTTGGATGATCGTCCTCCAACCTTCTGTATCTCTCAATAGCTTCTAATGCTGCTCTGTTGCGCCTTAACTTAAGAGGTTCAATATTGGAGTCTATTTCACAGGCTGCTGTGGGAGTAGTTCTCATACCTCCACTAATTAACCGCAAGGCTTGGTTTTGGATTGTATCTAATGATGATTGATAGGTTTTGTTGGCAGCTACTTGTATGGAGAGACAGTTATCCATTACAGATCTGACATATCCAGTGTATAACTGTCTTAAGGTTTTCTTTTCAGCTCCCCAGGATGTTCCTGCTAGGTGTTTTATTATGTTTAATCTTTGTGATGCCTTTTCTTTTAAATCTGCCATAAAGTGTTTTAGAGACAGTTTTTGGTCTAGTTTTACACCAAGATATGTTGGATTTTCTTCTTTATTTATTGGCTGAGAGTCTATTTTTAGGATGTAGTTTCTTTTTGCTGTTTTGTTGCTGTGGCTAAAGATTTTCTTTGTTTATTTCCATTTTCCATAATTTTGAATATGTGGAGATAGTTGTGAGGGCTCTATTTAGTTTGGATCTAGTCAGCACTGGATATTTCTCTGTAGTCCAAATTAAAAGGTTGTCTGCATAAAGTGCCTTATTGACCGAAATGAGGTCCGGGAGGTCATTCATGAAGATTAGAAAGAGAGTGCAGCTAAGGGCTGAACCTTGTGGTAGTCCTTCTTCCAAACTTTTTTTGCTAGAGATGGCACCTTCGAATCGGGTTTGGATGGTTCTGTTTTTTAAGAATGCCCTGATCCAGCTGTACATTTTTCCATGGATGCCCATTTTTTTCATCTTCAAAAATAGACCTTTTCTCCACACTCTATCATAGGCTTGCTGCAAATCTATAAATACTGCTGTAGTGTCCTTGTTTTCATGAAACCCTTCTACTGTGTCCTGGATAAAACGAAAGAGGTGGTCTTCTGTTCTTCTTGCTTTCCTGAAGCCAGCTTGTGCATTGTGGAGTGAGCAAGTACTTTCTAGCCACCAATAAAGTCAGTTATTGATCATTTTTTCTTCCATTTTGCCAATGTTGGATGTTAGAGATATTGGTCTATAACTTTTTGGGTCTCCAGGTGGTTTATTTTTCTTTAAAATGGGTATTATGTTTGCGGTTCTCCATTCCTGTGGTATGTCTCCAGTTTTCCATGTATGGTTGATATAGTTAAGTATACAGTTTTGGGCCTGTGGTCCTAGTCCCTGAATCATTTCATTTGTTATTTTATCGGGTCCAGGGGATTTTCTTGACTTGAGGCTTTTTAGGGCAGTATTGAGCTCATGTAGAGTGAAGGGAGTGTCAAAGATCTGACAGTTGACTGTTGGAGCTTTTTATTCTTTCTTTAAGATATTACTGAAGGCCTGGTCCAGTTGTTTTCTTGGCTTTGACTTGTTAATGCTGTCAAAATATTTATTGAAGGTTTCAGCCTTTTTAAGGTTTTCTGTTATTATGTCGTCAGTGCCTTTTATAGGTTGGGGGTTTGTTATTTGTTTCTTTCCTGCTAGCCGGTGCAGAAGGGTCCAGGCCTTTCGACCATCCTTGTTTAGATCTAGTTGTTCGCATGTTGTGGTCCACTTTTTCTTTTTTTTCTGTTTTAATTTTGTATCTTATAAGCCCTGTCAATTTGTTGTACGTTGTCTTGTTCTCTCTAGTAGGGTTTTTTTCTATAGTCTTCCTGGCCATGTTTCTTTCTTTTACTAATTTATCTAATTCAGGTGTCCAAAAAGGTTTGTATTTCTTAACTTGGCCTCGGGGGATGTATTTTTTTGCTGCTTGTAAGATGTTGGAGACTATAGTTGTGTAGGTTGAATTGACGTCTGTCTCAATTATACTTGATAGTCTTGTGTCTGTTTCTTGTGAAAAAGCTACAAGTAGTACAAGTAAGTACTAAGAGTCTAAGTATTAGTATTTTATTTATCGACCTAAAAAAAAAGGCTAAATTTAACTGACTAGGTACATTGTAGCTTTAAAAATTGGGCAAATATAGGTCTAGTGACTAGTCTAGTAGTAGATCTAGAATTCTAGATTCTAGTATTTCACATTCAGGACATTAGCTTACAATTCCATAGAATTATTAAAATAGCTTTAAATTAAAATAGCTATAAATTAAATAGCCTATGGCATAGGCCCTATGCACACTAAAACCAACAAACCATTGATGAATCTGCCCCAGCCTCCAGATCAGTCACCAGTAGGCTCTGATGGGGACGCTATCTGCATATCAGCCGTACTAAGAGTTTTAGTGAATTGCCACTAGATAAAAAGTATGTTCTACTTTGAATGACAGCATTTTCAGATGAGGTTATGAAACCAAGTCTGCTTCACGAACATATAGCAATATAAAAAATAATTTTTAAAAGAATATTCATGAACAATTATAAAAGATCTACTATTAAAACAACATTAAAAACATAAAACGGCAAAGCTGGATATGTTTTGGTAGCCTCTTAGAAAAATGCATAGCTTTTTTAAAAGTCTTATGATACTGTTTGAAAATTGATTAAAACAAAAAAAATTTTTTTAAAACATATGTTATACATCTGATCTGTTAGTGATGAAATATTATTTTAAAATTGTCTAGTTATGTAGCTTATAAATGACCACATATAGGAAACCATCAGTGGTTGAACGCAACAATGACTTCATAGTAATATAGAATAAAGATCAGACCTATTCACACTATTCACCTAGTAAGTTATAATACACAAAAAAGTTAAGCCTGCAATTTCATTTCTATTTGAATCTAATTAAATAAAATTGTAAATAAAATACAAACCCATGCCAAAAATAATCTCATCTTTCAACAGTTTTGTAAAACAAATGATAAAAAAAGAGATTAGACTTAAAACTTAAGTTCGCTGGGATGTTAACATAGAAGGCACACACATGGTGTAGCTAAGGTGGGGGGAGGAGGGGGAACAATTTGAAAATCCCCTGGGCCCCCACTTTGTGGGGCCCCAAATGAGTGTCTTTTTAATTAAATAAATTAAATATTACGCAAAATGCAGGGGCCCCCAAATAGTTCAAGTCCTCCTGGCATGCCAAAGCTTTCATTGTTGAGTCTGCAAATAATGGTTTGAAAATTAAAATTTGAATACTTTAAAAATGTGAAAAAAAATGTCTGCATACTCTACTGGTAGCTTGCAAAGAAATCGCTCATAAACAAAACTAGATGTCACTAGATCCAGACAAACAAACCATTGCATCTGGTTTAAGTCTAAATTCACTTCTAGCATAAAGTCATATTCTTTGAAATGAATTTTCTGTTGGTGCCATTACAGAATCAGGAATAAAACACTAGAAGCACCATGATCATAACATCATTGCCAAAATGTAAAGAACTGATTCCTATTCTAGAAAAGTCTATGAACTACCACAAAGACTAAAAGTGTTAATATTTTGAAAACTTTACAGCATGTCTTATATAACTCTTATACTGTGTTATTTATTTATTTTTTTTTTTTGGATTGCTGCATGCCTGTATTAGTGTATCTTACTGAGATTGAAGGATTTTAGTCTTTCCTGAGTATATTTCTTTATATTTAGAAAAATACACAATTGCCCCTCAAAATACACATTTCCAGGTCTGGGAATACACATTTCCATTTTGGCATGTAGGCATCTCTTGAGTCTTTATAATTCGTCCTATTGCGACGGACTAGTTCTAATGGGAGATGGTATTACTACTTCTAATCTTTAAAATAAGTAAATTGTAATTTATTTCTCAAGGGTGGCCAGTCTTCAGAGACGACTTTAGCATTGGATGAGACCCTGATCGAGTGTCTTTAGGGGCACGAATATTTGTTTGATGAGCTGAAGATGACTAAAGATTCTCTTTGTGGCGGGGCTCCGATCTCTCTCTCTCTCTATATATATATATTAATCTCTTTCCCTCTCTATCTTTCTCTTTCTATATCTATTTTTCTCTTTCCCTCTCTTGTTAGCTTAAAATAATGGTACACTCATTAGCCTAATATAACACTAAAGAACACTGCACGCTAGATACAAGAGACTCTTTCATAACACACTCTCTAAAACACAGGTTACACACAACACAGTTTGAACTTTCTTACCAAGGGGAACAACTACATGTGGCATTTTACGTCTCGAGGGACGATCTTTTCCCTTTGCAACTTCTTGTGTGACTAAAGAGGCCAATACTTGATACACAGCTGCGATCGCAGGTTGGGCATATATAATCACCAGGCGCCGTTGCATTTTCACCCTTCTTTCTGCTTCTGTTGTGTATGACATCTGCAATCTGTGACCCTTCCTTTATGCTCTCTCTCCATGTGGATCTGTCCAGTGCCACCTCTTTCCAGTTGCCAGTGTCGATTTTGAAGAGCTTCATGTCACGTTTGCATACATCCGTATAACGTAACACACATACATAAATACAATGTCAACATGTCTATTTTTTTTCTCTCTTTCTTTCTCTGTCTCTCGTTCTCTATGCCTCTCTCGTCTGGTATGCTTTGTATCTAGTATCATCCTTTGGTTTCTAATAAAATTTATTTAAAAACAATGAGGACAGCATTGCTACAATAACACATTGGACGGGGCGCTGGGCGAGTATCATCGGGGCTCCAATCTCTCTCTTTTTCTCTTTCCCTCTTATGTTAGCTTAAATAATAATAATAAGGCTTGTCTTCAAGTCCCAAGATTAACGAGGAATGCAATACTTCTCGTGGAAACGCAGTCCCATCTGTGACCTACATATTTTGCCACTTCATTGTCCGCCGGTAGTCGATATTAGATTTTCTGTATGCGACGCTGGGTACATCAAACTCTTTCATAACACACAACACACAATAGGAGCTTTCTTACCAAGGGGAATAACTCTATATACAAACACATTCACATAAGCACAATGGCAACATCTCTATATTTTTCTTTCTCTTATTCTCTCTGTCTCTCTCTCTCTCGTCGTTTAGTATGCAATTATTCTTGTATCCTCCTTTGGTTCCTACAAAAATTTGTTTAAAAAAATTAAAATAGCATCACTACAATAACAAATAATCAGAGACTGTCTCATCACTGGACCTGGCCCTGGGCGAGTGTCATTAGGGACACGAATATTTGTACGATGGGCTGAAGGTGACAAAAGATTCTCTTTGAGGCGGGGCTTCAATCTTTCTTTCTCTTTTTTTTTCTTTCTGGTTTTCTATTTCCCTCTCGGTTTAGCTAATTTAAGCACCCGGAAAATTAGGCACTGGAAAATAGGCACTCTTTAATTAGCGACCTTAATTTTGAAAATAATATTAAAATTTTAAAATTTTAACGTATATTTCATCCTTAGACCATGGGCTATCGGTGACGTTATAAAAAAAAATAGCATCTATAACGATTCTTACTGAATTTTCTTGATATAAAAGAAAAGCTGACAAAACGGGGGAAAATGACAATCACGAGAATGTGTGAAAAAAATGACTCCGGATGAAGAGCCATTATAAAATGATGATTCTCCTCTCATTTCTTCACCTCCTTAGCCCTCCCCCCTCCACGCACTCCCACTAAAAGGAGAGGATTTGTCGCGGGTAGAATGTTGAGCTAGGTCGTGAAAATGACGCAATGAGTCTCAAGGCTACACACTGGAGTTAAGGGCAGGGAACAGCATTGTATACCAAGGTGTTAAAATTAGAGTGGGAATGGGGAGGAAGGTTTTATGCGCGTTACTTATAGGAATTAAAATATACTGATCAACTTAAGTAGTATTCATATTTTATAAACAGTCTTAATCTCCATTATCAACACTCCTTCTTTCTATTGTTAATGGGTAGCCCCTTTACGAAGATCTATTGTGTGAGTGTATAGGTGTGTTACCTCCTTCAAATATTATTTGTGGTAATTAATTTTTATTGAATATATATGTAAATTTATGTAATATAATATTTAATAGGTATATGGTTGGAAATTGCAAAACGGCTAGAAATCACGATCAAATATGTTTTGAAAAGACAGATGAGTTAAACATTTCTCGTTTTTTTTAATGGAATATTGGTCTCTTATAGATACTTAGTCTGCTTATAGCAGATTGTTGATGTTCCAATTTAACCCCGCCTTCTCTATCATAAACCAAATTTAATATAGGGCCTATTTACTACAATTTTCGAGAAGGTATGATATTCCCCCATTCCTTTTATGTTCAGTACCACATACAATTTTTTTGCTCTTTAGAATGAAAAATAAAAAAGTCAAAAAAGGTTTCATACACACATTATTAAACAAACACTTACACACACACACACACACACATATATATGATTAAAACAACAACAACAAAACATTCGTTTCCCTTTCAACACTGCCCAATGAAATTTAACTATCTGCATTTCCTTTATATTATTATTTGTATTACTGTTATTAACATTATGATGGTTAAAACTGAAATGTGTCTACCAAAGTTTTTGAAAGCTCTGCAAAGCCTATAAAATTGAACTCCCCAAACGTCCATTTGTACTATATGCTGATCTACTTTCCTTACACCGCCAGTGTGTAGCCTTGAGACTCATTACGTCATTTTCACGGCCACGTTCAACATCTACCCACGACTAATCCTCTCCTTTTAGTGGGAGTGCGTGGAAAAGGGGGGGGGCTAAAGGACATTACGTGCGTTACTTGGAGGTTTAAACAAGACCAATCGTTGTTATCGCTATAACAATAGGCAATATGTCTCGGTTTTTATGTTAATAAACTAATACAAGTATTTAGTTTATATACAATATACAATAGTAATCCAAATATCTATAGTTCTCTCTTTTTATATTAATTAAAAATGAACAATTCTACTTGGAAGAGGTAGTTCCGAATTCCCCCCGAGTCACGTGGTTGTGTGTATACAACGCGCACCGTGCTTAGTTTTAGTTAGTTTGTAGTGGGACTCTGAAGCGTTTTAAGTCAATATTTAGTGGTTTCAATTTACTCATTAGCGCTAAACTATAATTTGTTAATAACAGGAGAATCTCGAGATACATTTTTTAAATAGTTTCAACTAAAACAAATAGTTACGTTGGCCTATAATCTGCCATACTGAGATCAAGATTACTTGATCTACAATGAATGATTACACTTACAGTTCTTAGCATTCGGGTAACCATTCTTAAATAAAAAAAGTAACACTTTCACCCCCCCCCCCTTTTTCCTCCGCCCAAAAGTAAACAAGCTTGAACTTGAGTAGAACACTAAAAGTTGGACAGCAGACCAATGTGTATTGGTCAGATAGCTCTAGGGCAAGTCTAGTGTGTAGTCGATATGTCGACTAGTTGTTATAAAAGATAAAAAGACTGCCATGAGTTTTCCTTGTGCGTAATAGGCTTGAGTTGTTTAGCGAACAAATAACACATCTGATAGTCAAGGATAAATCTAGATCTACTCTAAAAGTTACATAGGCCAAATGTGTCTTACCCCGCCCTTTCATTGTTAAATTTGGTTTCTAAGTAATAAAATGGATCTAGATCTGTTTCGTCGACGCATTTTTGAAACTTTAATGTTACATTTTGTGAATTTCTTAAAAATGCTAGAACTTTTAATAACATAATAATGCATCATGTATCCAACACAAAAAATAATTCTTAATGTTATCGATGTGCATAATGTATTAACGATTGGCGGAATATGAAATACATATAACGTTAAAAAATAGCTGAAGTTTATGAAAATAACAATGTTTCAACTAATATGCATATTATCCCATATATAGGCCTATAAATATAAATAAATAAATAAATAAAAAATTAATAAAAAAATTATACATGTATGTGTGTGTGCGTGCATGCGTGTGTGTGTGTGTGTGTGTTTTGTGTAGTTTATACCAAGCCTTTTTTTAATCTTACAAGAACGTTTGTAAAAGCATCTTTTTCTGTATGTATCATCGGCAATGTGTTGACGCTTGCTGTGGACTATAAAGGAAATATCATTAAATGATTGATAATTTAAACCAGGGGTGGGCAACATTTTTCTACCGAGGGCCGCATTAAAAACAATTGGGGACTGGCGGGCCGCATAATTTTTTTTTACTCTCAATTGAGGAATTACAAAAAAAGTTAGCAATATCTTGAACTAATTTTATGAATAGTTTTTTAAATTTTGGTATTGTCCTTTTACATCACAACATTTCACCACAAATTTACAATTGTACTTAATGTGAAGCATTTAAATGTTTACATCCGTGCATCTGTAACTGTAGAACTAGCCTACTAGTTTTTTTTATTCTTGCGACTGCTGTCAAATTACAGTCAGTGAGCATCGGCCTGTTGTATAACACTTGATAATTTTGAAACAAACGAAATAAAGCGTGTTCACAGATAAATCAGGTTCAGAATAATGTGAAAGCTTCGCAGCAAAGTTTTCATAAGTATAGGAATACAGCTTCTGGCAGTCATGAAACTTCTGTGGAAGAACTCACTGGAATTACTCTTTCATGTCATATTTTGCTTGGAGGTATGTCATCTGGAGCTGAATCAGCTTCTGCATTAAATGGTGAGCTGAAGGTATAAAAACTAGTTCCAATTCTTAAAATTTATTTTTAAATTCCACAATAAAGGAATCCAAATAAGTCTTGTACTTTCAACCATTTCAGTAGAAATAGTTTCACCTTTCAGCTAAGGAAAATGATAAGACCCGATTTCACTCGCCGCCTCAAGAAGTGGAATAACTTTGTTTGAAAAAATTTAAGATGCAAATACATTTCATTTGCAAACAAAACATTGCAATGTCTCCAATGATAAGCATGAAGTTTGTCTTCAACTTTTCATTAGAAATATTAGTAACACAGTCAATGTCCTTCAATGAACCTAACTATTTCTTCCTTGAGATTCTATATTCTTCTAGTCCAGCGGATGTAACCGAACATCGGAATGTTTTGTTTCCAAATCGTCAAGTACTTCTCGGAACTGCCAGTCATGGCCGGCAGATAATTGGAAGCCCTTGGCAAAGTGACAACAGTAAAATATTCAATTTATTTAAAACCTATTGTTCTTCAACAATAACATTGAGGACAAGTTTCGCTATTTCTTCTCTAAATAATAAAACAGTAGTTAGTGCAAGGCCCTCACCAATTGGGGACCCTAAGCTGTTTGTCTGTGCCTAAGGCAGGCCCTGTGCCAATAATAAGATCATTGAGAAATCAATTCCAACAATATATTTGATATTCAATGCTTTATTTAATTAAAAAGCCTGTTTTTCTTAGTCAAAGCACGAGCTCCGTTAGTTGTTACACTTGCCATCTTGTACAAGCCGACCCAACACTTTCAACACAGTTTTTGATAGAATTGAATAAATACTGGCCCGTGTTTGTCTTTGACTGAATGCTTCGAAATATTGCCATTTTAAATAATCTTCGCTTACTTTAAACTTTTTAGAATGACGTTTAAAGACAATGTTTATTTTGCCCCTTAGTGATAAGTGATAAGAATCAAAAGTTTCAATAATTTCTAGATCTATAGATATTTACAATTATTTATTTAAATATTTTTTTGCATTTTTATATGTGTAATGTATGGAAACATCTGATCGAATTAGGCGTCGGCGGACCGCATAAAACACTTCGGCGGGCCGTAATTTGCTCACCCCTGATTTAAACCCATCCTTAAACAGTTCTTGGCCCTTTATGAAAACATTTGTAAAGTTATTTGAAAATTCAGGGAGTTCGTTGATGTACTCTATATATTTTAAAATGTTTGTAAGTGTAAAATTTCGTAAAAATAGAGGAGCAACAGCAATGGAATTATAAGAAAAGGCCATTCTCCTCTTTGTTGTCCAACAATCACGTGACTTTGGTTAAAGTAGGTCAGAAATAAGGAACTACCTCATTCAGCGGTAGAGTTCTTACTATGAGTATTACCTTGAGTTCTTAAAAAAAATAACCAATGAATCAGGCTCCCTTACACAGGCGACTATCTCACAAGAAATAAAGGTTTATGTGCCGATCATCAACATCCACATTTTTACCGCCCCCTCCCCGTTTCAAAAGTACGAGCCCCCCTATTCTCTATCTCTTCCCCCCTTTCTATCTCATTCCTTCGCTCTATCTCTTTTCTCTCTCTATTTCTCTAATTTTTCCTCTCTTTGACCCACTCTCTCCCTCCCTCTTTCTCTCTCTATTTCTCTCTCTCTCGTTGTAGTCTTGACCTGGTATGCTTTTCGCGCCATTTGTCACGTGAGCCATTTGTCGATAAACTCTTTGTCCAGTGAACTAATTATTGTTTTCAAAGAATTGTCATTGAATCTTCTTCAGAGTTAACATACGTTTTATATTTGACGGACAGGCGTGGGAGCTCCAGTTGCACACGTTCACAGACCACGGGGACCGCCACTCCAGCCACGGGTCTCTGATGACGGCCCCATTTGTGGAACGGCGTGTCGGACTTTTTGGACTGGGACTGGGGTGTGTGTTGTCAGGTGTACCTATCATTCTCAACATGGAGAGTAAAAAAAACCATAAATGAACAAAACACATAACAAAAACAAAACAAAAAACGGACAGAAGCGAGGCTCACTACCCGATGTTCGCCTATCTGCTTCCACTAACATTTCTACCAAGGCGCCACCTTAAGGTCAGGGGGATCTGGAATTAACTCGGTGTCATTGAACCAGCTGTCTCTGCACCATTTGTCGTGGCGCCTTTATTGACCTCAACCTATCCCTTGGTTTGTTAGCCCGTTGGGGCACCACTAATGATCGCTCAACCGTCTTCCTCCTTCCCTCTCTGTCCTTTGCTTTGTATAAAATCTCTTCCAAAGACAGGCACGTCCATTCTTTTTGTTGTTTTCTAATCGCTTTCGCTTTTCTGCCATATTTTTTTTTTTTACAGTGGTAGCAGGTCTTCATTAACCTATTATAATGTCTTGAATTACTTCCCTTATTTCCGACCCAGTGTAGTCTTGCCAATGTTGGCATTATTTTGACGAGAAACTCGTGCGCTAATGGACACACGCGATGGCTGTGTTGAAGCACGGAGATACTTTTGGGCTGTATGACACGTTGCGGGGTTGACTGCAGACGCTTGGTACTAGATTGACACGTGATATGACGTAATTATTTTCCTTTTTTGAGGAACGTTTGTTAATATGTAAGATAACTTTATTGATCCAATCGAATGGAAATTCAGTTTGACTACAATTGACACTCTCAGCGCAACTCCTGTACAATAACAATATAGATGCACGATATAGATCGATATAGATTACACGAACAACATTCACACACGAAAAACACATACACACTCATAACCAGCGCTTTATAAATAGACTTCTATGAATTCTCGATGACGGAATGTTTTGTTTTATGTTGGTCATCCAGGCCAAGTCCAGGGTCTATTATTACTGAATGTTTTAATTTTCTTCGTTGATAAATTATAGTTTCCACAGAACTGGATGTACGAATTAACAGTTGTGGTAAGTTCATCTGTCTGGGCAGTTGTTTACAAACATGTCCCAATCTGTTTGCTCCAGGCAACTTTGTGGCTGTAAAACAGCGTCGTCAGACCATGACTGAATGGACTGTACTTCGGGTTTTTTTGTTTTTAAAACCGATTTGTACACGGGTGTAAGTGTGGTCCGACTCTCCGAGGGGAAATAACGATCGAGATGTGTAGGCCATTTTTATGTTGCTATAACAAATGTCCAAGGTTTTATCGTGCCTTGTGGGACAATTAACATATTGACTATGTGTTGGCAAGTGTTGAGCTAACGAAAGATGATCGAAATCTCCCATAACTAGTCGGACAGCATCAGACCTTTTTGTCCCAATTATATGTACAATGTTTAGTACCGGGTATATGTTTTGCTGCTTTCTCTGTGTTGGCTGTGGGTTTTATATACTCAAGTATGACGTAAAATTGTGTAAACTCTCTCGGCAGGTAGTATAGCCTGAGACTGTTACATAGTAGTTCAATATCGGTTGTGCACACTTTAGTTTTGATTGAGATATTGAGATATAAGATAATATAAGGTTGCGCAACAAGATCCACTTTATTTAGAATCTTATAATGGCAAGCTAGGAAGATTGATTTATGTGTTAAGTTATGGACCTTGTTGATGTCCAAGGGCTGAGCCGAAGGCTCTTCGAGCTCTAAGTTTGAAAAAAAAACCTGTTTGGACGCCAAACAGTAAAAAGAAAACCCTGTGAGAACACAGTTCTGTTTGAGAGAGACCCGAGTCAATGCCTATGTTAAGCATTGCTGTTTCCAATGCCTTTGGCCCCCGACGCATGCTTGGCTGCACATGGCCGAAGACCGATGACACCGGGAGCCTCCGCCATTTTCCTTCGTTATACCAAGCTAACCGTGGGGGACTCGCCATTTATGTAACGGTCCCTTTGAGGAACAGCGCATGGATGTGTGACAGGTTTGTGGGGACTTTTTTACAACCCCGCCCGTGCAAGAGGTGGACTCTCGTCTACCCGTGGGCATCCCCACGGGAGTTATGTTTCGCCATTCATTTAGCCTGGCTACCCCCTCAAGTAGCCGTTTCCACCCAGGTGCCACGATGAGGCAGAACAGCGTACCCGGGAAATTATGGACCTAGATTTAGTCTAGAATCTAGACTTGAAAAAAGGTGTGGGGATAGTATAGATCTAATTGGTATAACAATAAGCTACATATTAGAAATTTAGTTTTCAGTTTTTCAACACCGGGAAATATAGATCTATTTAAAATATGAAATTTTTACAATTTATTGTAGTAGCGGTATCGTAATATTATTGGGTTGGAAAGATTCCATGTCTCTTGCAAAGCAACACCAAATATGCAACGACATCTCCAACCATTAATAACCTTGACCTTGTGCTAGTACACGTAGGGAAAAGAATTAGGCCACCAGACGTCTGCACACCCACGCAGACAACTCTTGCTACCTGTCATGTCTGAGTGTCAAGTTTTAGTCTCGCCTCTAGGAGTGGGGGAGTTAGAATATCCAATCAGAGACAAGATAACAAGTTTATAATAAATGTCTTTAAAAACATAAATAAAAAAAAATCGGCTCATAATTTATGGCTCTGTACCAATCAATGATTGTAAATAGCCTACTAGGTAATGTACCAATCAATAATTCGTATCTTTCTTATCTTATCTAATACAGTCGTTGCTTCAAAAAAGAGGATGATTACACAATTGTAGGTAATCAGTAGTGTAGCAATGAATCAGTGTTGGTAATTAACAATATACCAGTCAGTGATTGTAGGTAAAAGATTATTTGATTTGGAATAGTTTATTTTGATTTGATTTGGAATAGTTTATTTTGGGAAAGGGGGCGATATGGTATGACCATTTAAGCCATTACTTTTCTTTTGACGCTACGCACCGCTACGGCGTACCGGCACCTTTTTCAATGTGGGCAAAAAATTGCTTTTCTTGTATTTTAACGTTTATTATTAATTTATAAATAGTTAAAAGTAAGGCAATCCATCACTGAGTGCCGGCATCTATTTTCTTTTTACAAAAATAAAAAGCAGTGGGTAAGACCATTAACTTATTGGCACGAGTCGCCGTGGTCTATATTAAATCACGATGTTTTGCACTGAGCCGACTTCTGCACTGATCGCGAAGGACCCGCTCGGGAAAGACAGCCTTATGAACTCTCCGTGACCTACGCCTTCTTCGATGTAGAGCAACCAGAAAAAAAAAATCTCAAGCATAGAAGATTACTTCATAGACGGTTGTGATGGTAGACTGGCAGACGTCTGTAGCGCGGGAAGACCTGTAACACTAAAACGGAACTGTTCGATGGGTCAACCGAACTGGACACTTCGTAACAGTATAAATGTCAGTTGGTCGACACAGGTGAACGTGGGTGGGTGCACTATGAGCTACAACCCCAGCTCCATTTTGTTTTATCCGCTCTAAAAACTCCAAAAGGGGGAGGGATAAGTACCTGTGTGGTGAAGCACTTAGCTTCCTATGGTTCTCAGCAAGAATTTCTGACGACTGGTATTTCGTGATAATTATGACGCCTGTGTCTGCACAACTCTAATGGGTACCTGGCATTAATGGGGCGGGGTAAAGGAGGTTGGTCGTTGTGCTGGCCACATGGCACTATCGTTAAGCGTTGGCTTTTTAAACAGACAGGGCCGGATTAAAATGCGTCAGGCCCCGGTGCAGGATTTTGTCCCATACACTTTTTCGAAAAGCTTTAAAAAGACTTATATGATAATTATGAATAACAATACCGGTACTTAAATCCGGAGCTACATTTACATATTATTATTATTATTAAAGACTCATGAGCATGCAACAAGCGGGCACTTGTTAATCACGACAATGTTGCCAACCGACTTAAGATTGTGGTGGCTAAAATACAAATAGAATGTTTGACCAAAAAAAAAAAAGTTCAGACCCGTCATAATTCGGTAATATTTTTCTTTTTTTTTATAGAGGCTGTAGCCCGGCATGATCTCACTTAAATCCGGCCCTAAAAACAATGGCTTTTACATCATCTGACCTACAAATGGTGAGGTCTGAAAAGATACTTTTTTTAATACCGGTACTAAAAACAAGGGAGAGAAAGCATGTTTGCTTTCATTGAGTAGTTCCACAAATTCAGTTTAAAAAAAAAAGTCTAATTATGCTTCCTACATGTTTTACTTTTGTTTATTTCCCCATTATTATAACATGTAGCTGATACAAGTTTAGACCTGACCCTGAATTCTGAGATCCAGCTAGGCGCCCACTATCTCGGGGACTTTAAACCAGTCGTGCAGACCGACCTCCGTCTCTATTTCGTAGTGTTGACCACCCGCGCCCTTTTTTTTTTCGCCGCACACAAATGAAGAGATGGGGCGAGAATGGATAAGTAGGCCTATTGCAACAGTGGGCATCTGTTCATTAACAGCACATCAATCTCTGGTCAGGTGTGTTGTGGGGTCACGGAGGTCACGGTTGTGGCAGCGAGCAGTGAGAAAAGATTACATCATACGAGATCACCAGCTGCTTGCTTCATAGTAACTTTATACATACTCATCTCTTTGCCTTTGATTCCGAAGATTGTGTGACTAAAGATGAATGCCCCATTTAACGTGGCAAAGCAGACCCAGTTGCGACCTGCATATTTTGCCACAAAAAAGCAGGTTCTCTGGGGTCTAAGTTCTTTTTTTTTTTCGTCGACTGCGCCTGTCTTATCTGATGAATTACAGACGTTACTTCAAAGGAAAATTACGGCCTATGAGAATCCAGTTATCTAGTTAATTAGTGATTTAGTATTTTCCAAGTCATTGCTTTTCCTGGCTGATTCAGACAACCCATTCCATGCTCTAATAGCACCATCGAAGAAGGAGCACTTGTACACATTTGTCCTAGCACGTGGAACAAGTAATGTGCTTTACCCTGCTGTCTTTCTGAGTATTTTATTTTGTTTTCAGAAAACTTTCAGACAAGATAATTTTTATTGATCCAATCAAATGGAAATTGTTTGTCTAGAACTGTCTTTGTCTTTGACCACCTCAAGTAACTACTGTAACAATAACAATATAGATGCAAATGCGAACACCATTCACACACGGAACACATACACCCTAACAACCAGCGCTTTAGAAGTTAGACTTCTATAGACTTCACAGCCAGCGTTTTATAAATTAGACTTCTATTGACTTCACAACCAGCGTTTTAAAAGTTAGACTTGTATGGACTTCTCGATGGAGACAGATGACCTTTCGTGTTTGTAAATTATGGTACAGCTAGTGTTATGTAGTATTGCTACTTTACTTTTTAACCTTCTGAGTGATTTTGATCATTGTGCTACTCTAATCAAATGTATTCTTTTCTGGCAGTTGTTTTTCTCTGTCACCTCGATCAAAATGGCGCCTCATTTGATCTTTATAGCGCATGGGGGAGGGGGGGGGTCTCTGTTACGCCATCCTTCATTACGCTTAATTTAAAAGATTGCATTTGGCATGCAATCATTCCAATACACAATACTCATATATAATAGAATAATTTTGGGATTAATTTCCAATTGAATGAATAATACGTGAGGTAGATTTAGCAAATTTTATAACTAAGTGCTTAAAAAAAATAATTCCATTAGGAAAATAAGAGTTTAGATTTCAACAGTAGAAAGGTGGAAGAAATTGGTGTTAATATAAAGGCCTATAGGTCTGTGATTTGTCTCAATTTTGAAAGAAAAAAATATATCACGAGATTTTTTAATTAGGAATCACTAAGTGCGCAAACAATTCCCGAAATTCGCAAAGTAGGCCTACTTGAATTTTATCTAGTGATCTTTATCTTCGCACATTTTAAGAATTTTTAATTGAAGTAGAGCGAGAGAGAGTGTGTGTGTATCTATGATGCAGATATTCTGCTCTATGACAAAGTTCGTTGGTTATAGAGAGAAACATTTTAAGCTTCAATTTTTACCGATTAAAAAAAGTCATCTTATTATTCACTATTAACTGTGCAGAGATAACGAACGATCTGTAGATGACAGCTCTTTTATTTTTATTACGAACATGTAATGCTAATTTAAAAAAGATCAACAACGTCATAAACATAGTCAATATTTGATGGAATGGTTATTAATTATTTACGATGGGGGATTATTTACGAGGATGGTCGTGCGGTATGCGCGCTGGACTGTCGTTCGCGATGGTCCCGGGTTCAAACCCAGCCCGCTCCCCTCTCCCGTCGTCCTGAGGACGGTTTGGACTAGGAAGTAAATTATCTTCAACTCTGAATGAACATCCGAAACATGTAAAACATTTTACAAACAAACATAATAATTTAGTGAAAAAAAAGGACATGTTATTACGCAATCCTTTGTGTAATCTAACCATCGAATTTGTCGGCACATCTGGGAAGCGTGGTCGAGAGACTAAGAACGCTTGGACTTAACTTTGCTTGGCTACCTATAAAAGGGGCTCGAGGTTCGACACCCGACTCGAGCAGTTAACAAACAAAAAATGTAGGCCATTACAAACTTTAACAGGAGAGCTAAAATGACACAAACTAATCTAAATAAAAAGTTTTAAACAGATATGTCTTATTAATGTTCTTCTTGAATTTAGTGTAGCATGTCTGTCTGAGATCAATGGGGAGTGAGTTCCAAACCTTTGGTCCGTGCACAGAAATTGCCCGCAGACCGTAGCATGTGAGGAAGTTATAGTTCTAACATGTGTTGCCTATAGGTAAATCCGGCCCTGGTACTAAGTTTAATTTGATGTAGGCCCCCCAACCTAAGACAAAGGTAACGGTAGTCGCGAGATTGTACTTTAAATCCTAATTATTTCAAATAAAAGTGTCTCCAGGGCTACTAACTCTGATCAAACTTCAATTTTGTATTGTTTATATTGCTCTCTTTTTGATGACGAGTTTGCCGACCACTGGTTAGTATATTGTGTGTATGTGTATTGAGGGGTCACGGGTCAGAGTAATTTAAGCGATCTATTGTGTCATAGCAACTAAACGTCGAAGTGTGGGTCTATCTAGTTCCGGATGTAACAAATGCACATGTCTCGGATAAACTGGCCAATCCCAATCTATTAGACCTAATCTCGGTCAAGTTTTGACACAGAAGCCTATTGGTCACGTGCGGTCGAAGTGAATAGAGCTCAGTGTGTTGCCAGCATTCAAATGAAATGGGACGCTCCTATGAGGCTAATCCTATCTATTGCCTATCTCGTTATGTCCCTTGTGTCTAATCTTCTGTTCCAGGTTTGTTTGCAGTGTCTTCTAGATCTAATTTAAATTTAGTAATGCCATCTTATTATCTAGTCAATATTTACTTGCTTTGGCAACTAACTCTTTATCAACTTTATGGTAATTCTGTCAAAGATTAAATAACTTTTATAACATGATTAATTTATGTCTAGATTCTAGAGATGTATAGGCTATAGACTATAATATGGATTATAGATATAGACTATTCACTCTTATAGGGAATATAGGCCTTTTAGATAAAGTAAATTTGCTTACGTCACGATAACGATAACCGGCTCATCTGTATCTTAGTATCTAGATCTAGAGACTCTTAGTATCTAGAAGTCTAGATAGATCTAGCTCTAATCTAGATTGAGATTCTAGTGGTCTATAAGCCTAGATCTACATATTTATTACTATATATTTCTAGGCTAAAGATCTATATATATAGTATATTATATATATATATATATATATATATATATATATATATATATATATATATATATATATATATATATGGAGGCGCAGCGGCTGAGCCGTAAAGCGCTTGCCTTCTGAACCAGGGGTCCCGGGTTTGAATCCCGGTGAAGGCTGGGATTTTTATATCGGGATCCTTGGGCGCCTCTGAGTCCACCCAGCTCTAATGGGTACCTGACATTGGTTGGGGAAAAGTAAAGGCGGTTGGTCGTTGTGCTGGCCACACGACACCCTCGTTGACCGTAGGCCACAGAATCAGATGACCTTTACATCATCTGCCCTATAGACCACAAGGTCTATAAGGGGAACTTTACTTTATATATATATATATATATATATATATATATATATATATATATATATATATATATAGAGAGAGAGAGAGAGAGAGAGAGAGAGAGAGAGAATTCTAGATCTAGTAAACATTTAACTACTGTTGTGTTATTGTTACCTGCATCAAGTGTATCCTAGGCCTAGTCTTACTTTGTACTTATCATATTTGTGAAAAGAAAATGCTGCCTTAATAACATAACTAGTTACTTAGTTTAGATTTTAGGTCTTAAGTTGTTCATTTTTTGTGTCGAAATATGCATTGACGACTTGGTCTGCATAGCCATGTGAAATACTGCAGGCCTACTCATCCATAATCTTTGTATTAAAGTTGGTGTCACTCATCCATAATCTTTGTATTAAAGATGGTGTCACTCATCCATAATCTTTGTATTAAAGATGGTGTTACTCATCCATAATCTTTGTATTAAAGATGGTGTCACTCATCCATAATTTTTGTATTAAAGATGGTGTCACTCATCCATAATAATCTTTGTTTTAAAGATGGTGTCACTCATCCATAATCTTTGTATTAAAGATGGTGTCATTCATCCATAATCTTTGTATTAAAGACTGTCTGCTTATCCATAACCTTCACAATCCTTTGTATTAAAGATGGTGCCTTATTATGCTAGAAATATAACTTAGATCTAGTGGGAAGCATGGTCGAGAGACTAAGTGTGCTTGACCTTGTCTTGTCTTGGCTACTTAGAAGGGGGCTCGAAGTTCGACACCCGACTCGGGCAGAGTTGCGCTTACTGAGCGCCTAAAGGCAGCACGGAAAACCAATTCCTAGATATACCCCCCCCCCCCCCACTGGTCCACAAATAAGATTGGACCAAAGCGCTCTGAGCATGCTATAGGCATGAAAGTAGCGCTATATAAAAGCTATAATAATAGTGTTTAAAAAATTTAGCAACCAATTATATTTTAAACAGGAGTGTTGTAATGAATAGTTTTTAACTTTTCTTTTCAGATCAAAACACAGATCTCTTCTTTGTAATATAAAAAGGGAACATCATACAGATTGCTAGAAATTATTGCCTCTGAGAAGCAGACAGTAAATAAAAACGCTAAAAAAATTGGTGTATCAAGGATGCCGGCATTCTTTAAGGCAAGTAGTCATTGACAAAGGTAGAATTTAACAATTTTGAATTTAATGTCATTGTCATAAAATTTTCCTAATAAGCAAGGGCAAGCTATTAAACCACTGATTTAGCAAAGCAAATATCTGTAAGTTTCATTCTTTTTTTGTGTGTTGCTTTATCTTTTGTGTTATTGCATGCAAATTGAGCATGTTTTTAATTGAAGTTATTTAAAGAATAATTATGTTAATTAATAACTCATTAAGCTTCATATAGTTTTTATAGATCTATTTTTAATAGTTAAGTTGAAATTTTATCTTCAAAAAAACTTAACAACTCTGATTTCATAGTCCAATGTTTTATATATTCATTATCATAATTAAATTTGTGAACATTTTCAGATCAATGTCTAGTTATCAGATGATTATAACCATCACTTGTGAGGAACTGGTCAGAAGTTAAAACATGTGTAAAGTGTTATGCTACAAAGTGTTATTTAAGGCAAGTAATCCATTCATTGTGATTTAGGCATTTTTCATTTAAATTCATTGTTTCATTTGAAGTATGCTAATTAGGAACAGGAAAGCTGTGGAACTACTGATCTAGCAAGTTGTTTTTTTTTTGTTTTTTTTTTTTAATGTTTCAGTTATGTTTTTTTTTTTTTTTTTTTTTTGCATGCAATTTGAGAATATATTTTTAATGTTTATATAACATTTAAAGAATAATTTTCTGATTTTATAGAACATTTTGTAATTAAAAATATATGCATAACAATGGTTGAATTTCATAATGCTTGATGTGCATCTCGAAATAATGAATTCAAACTTTTTTTTGTTAGCAGCCAAAGTTTCAACACAAGCTTCATATCACATTAAAAATGTTCAGAACGAGATATTAAGGTGTACAGCCTTGTGAGCGAAGTGAAGGACAGTTGACAGATTGTGTGTGGTGCCCCAGCAGTTCAACAAAGGAACAGGTGAGGGTGTTGTGATGGAAAGTAGTGAAGATAAGATGATCAATTTTTTTTTTCCAAAGACATTGCTTCAAATGCTATAATTTATGTAATTTAGACTTAAGTTTCTTTTGATGCTTGCTTAATAAAGAATAGGCAGGCAGTTGGTATATATAGATATTGAGCAGCACAGTAAGTAATAGTATAGTTTTTTTGACTTTGTACTGCATGCTAATTAAACTTGTTTTTAATATTAACATAACACTTTGTATATTTTTCTGTTATCTTAGTTTTTGGAAACTAGTTTTAAATATATGCATATTAGAAAAGCCTGATTATGATTGATGTATTATTTATGAGATAGGTAAACTCAGGTTTAGCCTTACTAACTTGATAATAAAGTCAATATCTTCAAAATAAACTCTTTCTCTTTGCAGTCATAACATCCATATTCTCATATTTTATAAATTTTCAGTTCCAAATGCAGTTTACAGCCAAGTGATCTAGAAATGGGATCTAGATTATGAGAACTATGACTAAGAGACATCTGAGAAATAAAAAGCACCTATAATCAGAATTGTAGCAAGCTTGTACCATATTTCTCTTTTTAAGGCAAGTGGTTCTTTCCAATGTTACATTTAACTACTTTAATTTAATTCATTTCTTTTCATGTATGTTAAATAAGAACCAGTATCTTACTACAGACCTATCAAAGCAAGTATATTTTTTTTCTATGTATTTGTATATTTTAATTGCATTTTTTTTTTTTTTTTTTTTTTATTGCATGCTAATTGAAAATGTTTTAAATATTTTCCTAACAATTTAAGAATATTTGTTTTCTGTTATCTCTTAGCCTTATGGTAATTAGTTTCAAATGTATACATAACAACTTTAATAAATTTTCTTCACTTTAACATTTAAAGAGCTAGATCCAATTGGGGATTATCTCATTATGAAGCTTAGTCAAAATCCCAGTATCTTCACTAAGACTTTTGAATAGCAATTTTTTATTAGATGCCATTTATTTGTTTAAATGCTCAGCTACTTGATATCTGGTTGAATTCAAATGATAATAATTGCATCTTAATGTGTAATTATACAATTATTTATTTACATTGTAGTTGTTTTTTTAATCAGTTCAAGATGTTGAGTATTGATTACCAATCAACTACTAGCCTGGGAGATAAAAGCCAAAGCTGTAAACAGACAGGTCAGGTAAATATATGAATGAAGAAATTGAAACTAGAAGTAAACATCATGGGAAGTCTAATTATAGGGCAAGTATTTTTCCTTCATATCTTATTTAACATAGTCAAACCATGCAATACTTATAGGCTTAACTATTGTTTTCATAGAAATAATGTTATTTTAAATATCATGAGATAGCAACAAATATTCCTTGGTAATCTGCTATCAGATGACAGTTATCTCTTTGGCATTTTTATGAATTAAAGCTTTCAAAGCCAAAGTAAGACTTAATTTTTTCTTTTCTTTAACTGCTAATTCTAAAATAATTTATCATTGCATGTTAAAAATAACTTGTTATACATTTTTCTGTGTTTTTGGTCAAGCTTCAGATTTGCTTAGCATATTCCTGTACTACATATCAACAAATGTTTGATGGTTTGTCTGGTTCATCTCTTAACAGTATGAAGATGGCTACACTGTGAGTACAAAGTTTTAATTTCATTCAAATCACATTTTACAAAAAAGATAATGGAAATTAAATGAATTATTTTACTATTATTATATAACAATGTTATTTTAATATCATGAGATAGTGTATTTTAAGAGAGATTCTAATTCAGTATATGATGTTTCCATATTTCAGAATCTTAACAAGCAAACATTCTGTTGCCAACAGTACCAATTTGTCATCCTATCCAAGCAACTACTATTCCTTGGTAATCTGCTATCAGATGATTACAGTTTTCTCTTTGGCATTTGTATGAATTAAAGCTTTCAAAGCCAAAGTAAGACATTTTTTTTCTTCAACAGTTAATTCTGAAACAATTTATTCAAATTTTTTAAACATTATTCTGAACTATTTTCTGTGTTTTGGTCAAGCCTTAGATTTGGTTAGCATAACCCTGAACTGCATATCAACAAATGTCTAATGGTCTGTCTGGTTCATTTCTCAAGACTATGAAGATGGCTACACAGTGAGTACAAAGTTTTATTTTCATTCACCAAACAAATTTTACAAAAGAAGAAAATATTAAAAGCTATAGGTATTTATTTTGTTAGATAACTATCTTTGTTATTTGATGCATTACTTAGCCTTGGACAATGCATCATCATAACTAATATAATATTAAAAGGCATTTATTAATTTACCACATTTAGGTCAATCAAATAAGATTATGTAATCACAAACTGTTTTCAGGGTATCAGCTATCAGCAGTGCACCCCTATGATACACAAGTCTTCATTGCCAAGTCACTCTGCCAAACAGTGTGTACACCTTTCTTGCATTGGTAGTGACCCACTTTACTGTCATGAGTCTGGATATGTCAGGCCAAGGAGATCAAGTTTGTGTCCAAGGTTACTTAGTTAATTCTCTAAGAACAATAGGTGAGTTGAATTCTAGTGTACCAGTCAAATATCTTAAAGCAAAGTAAAAAAAAATAAATTTTAAAAGCATATAAAAATCTGTTATAAAAACATAAAATGTTAGTTTTAGAGTACTAGTTTTAGAGTACTCGTTTCAGACCAAGTGATCATGGGTCAGATAGTGTCAAGCTCAACTGTTTCTATGGCCATTGGTTAACCATGGGTTGTTTGGCCAGCAAATTTTCAAACATTGCTCTAGTTTTAGGTTTATAAGCTACATGTTTTCTTCTAAAGTTAACAAATTAGGACCAAAATGTGAACTTTTAATAAGGTGGTGTAGTTGCAACCACACAAGAGCTGCTTCACATTTACTGTTTGAATGGTGCATACATTTTTATAATAACTTACCTTCTGATTTGTAAGGTTGATATTTTATTAATATATATATATATATATTATATAAAGCAGAATGTTTGGCGTATGTATGTATGTATGTATGTTCCAGTATAGAAATAAAAACTTGATAAAACTTGGCAGAAATGTTCCTTGGGTACCAACTTAGACCGTAGTGTATGTATTGTGGCCCTAAAACAAACTTAAGACCATCAAAAAAAAAAAAAAAAAGACCAGCTCTATTACAGCTATAGTATTTTATGGATCTAGGCGATGTTTACAATGTTGACATGAGAAAAGATCGAAAGGATTTAGATCTAGATCTAATTTTTAGAACTAAACTTTGCACTTATTTTTTTTTTTTTTGACACATGAAAATACAAAATATAGTTTATTTCATTATTTAATAAAATTAACCTTCAAATTTGTGTTACAAAATCATTTTTACATTAGTTCGTTATAGTCTATGCCTAGGTCTAAAACTCTTATTGAACTCTAAGATGATAAAACTTTTTTTTGCAAAGATAGTTTTATGCTTTAACACATGAACATACTAATTATAGTCCATTCATTTCATATTTTAATGAAAGTAACATTTAAATTTTTTTAATACATTCGTTCGCTGTTCGCTAAAGCTGCGTAGCCGTGTTGAGATAGGCCTATATTCATTCATGAAAAAAGTTCACGCATGCGCAGCACAGAATGACTCTATAAAAGCCAATTTTTAACTCTAGATTAGTCTAGATCTAGATCTTTGTCTACCTCAAGATCTACTTTATACTTTAACACATGAACATACAAAATTAAGTCTATTCATTTCAAATTTTAATCAAATATATGTAGGCCTACAAGCAAATGTTTTAATTTGAAAAAATGGATTTAAGTAGATTAGCTATTTTGATTTGATGGCTTCATTTATACTATTTTTACATTTACACATTCGCTTTATTTATTACATTATTATTTCGTTTAAATGTTTTAAAAACACTATATCGACAGTAATAAGCAAATAAAGACCCGCGGGTCGCTGGTAAAATATATCTAGTATATATATATATATTAATACACTTGGGCAAGGGCTATTACTGTTTCTTTTTTTTTTTTTTTTTTTTTTTTTTTTTTTTAAGATTGACATTTTTCTTTCAATTTGTAAATTTGCTTCAACATTCAAGTTTTTTTTTTTAAAGACAGACTCTACATGCTACTGATCTGGAGGTTAGTGGCTCAATCATTGTGCACTGATTCTTCACTGATGCCTTGATTCCCCACTGTCAACTTTATTGTCATAAAGTTTATCTAGGTAAATAAATATCAAGGTAATAAATATTTTTTTACACTATAACCCAAGAGCTTTTGCTTTAAGATGCATTGTTTTTACAATAGGAGCCTAATTCTGATGTATTTTTTTAGGACCCTAGCAATAGTTTCTTAAACTTTCAGACAATAAGAGCTAGTTTAGAACCGAAATACAAAACTTAAGCCAGATCTGTATAGTCTTTTGTTTTTCTAAAAATATTTTAAATAAAAGTCTAGATAGGGTAGCTTATAAGGCCTACTTGTGAAATTAGATATTTTTAAAATGTGTACTTATACTTTTGATATTTGAAGTATTTTAAAACTAGCTATATTTTTCTATTTATGTAATTTATTTATTTTGTTTGTATTATTTACTTATTTATTTATTTATTTAATTATTATTTTTAAAAAAAATTAGTTACCTCCTTTTGTTTAATTGGATAGCATTTCAAAACCTAAAAGATGGAGCTGTTGGGTTAAAAACACAAATTAATGAACTCACATTAGACTGCATTACTTCCTAAAAATTTAAAATAAGCAATTTGCTTCATTCTTCGTGGCATATTTATGTATATAGCCAAATGAAAAGTTGAATGTGATTTTCTTATTTAAAAAAATGTTCCCCTTTCAGACCTTGCGATCTATAGGAAGGATGATGTAAAGGTCATGTTTTGTGGCCCACAGTTAACCAGGGTGTCATGTGGCCAGCTCAACAACCAACCGCCTTAACTTTCCCCAACTAATGTCAGGTACCCATTAGAGTTGGGTAGAATCTTGACGTACCCAAAGGTCCCAAAATTTAAAATATCAGGATTCAAACCTGGGACATCAATTTATAAGCTAAGTGTGTTACCGCTCAGCCACTATACCTCCTATCAAAGAGAGATACATAAAAAAATTGACATTAAAATACCATGAAGTCTCATAAACCTTTTCTATTTTTCCATCACACAGTGAGATAGTATGACTATTATGTGAAAACAAAATGACCATCACTAAAAAACACATTCTTTTTAAACATTAGGTCTGAGACAGAAAAAGCTCTTCTTGAATGAAAAGAAATTTTATCAATATTGCATTTAAAGGTTATGCATTTAAATGTGATGTATTTGTTAAACAGTGCATTTTTCTTATCTCACTTATAGACTAAATGGTCAATTAAACATGAGGTCAAGGAAAAAGGATGAACATTTCAAGGCTACTGAAGGAACATTAAACGTCTCTCTCACTGTGAAAAGATTCTACCGATCTACAAATGATCAACATGTTTTATCTTAAGTTCGTCTGCCATTTCTTCAAATGGAGCCATATTAAGAATAAGGTAAGAAATATTCTTATACTTCACAGCATTTATTTTTTTGTAAAGTGATGATCCTGCATTAGTTGTATGTTGTTTGTGTATGTTACTTTAAATATCCTGCATTAGTTTTATGTTGTATGTGCATGATAATTTAAATATCCTGCATTAGTTGTATATGTATGCATGGTTCCTGTATTTGTTTTGTATATTATGATGTCAGTAATTACTTCACAAACACTTCACACACAACTTGTAAGTTCACCTGTCTAGTTAAAGAAATCTGTATTGTATTTGTTTTAGTAGTGTCTAGTTATGAAAGTAAACTGAATTTTCATTTGTTAAACTTAGTGATATACCATTTTAATTTCAGTTAAAATATGTGGATGTTCCTATTAAATTTTTCAGAAAAACTGCATTGCTCTGAAATAATTCCAACTGTATAAATGTAAATATATTTCAACAAATAATGGAATTGGATTCTTTGTCATTTGGATTAATTCAATAGTAATGTATTCTAAATATGGAATTCAAACACAAAAATGAAAAGTTGTGAATCACCATCAACTTTCACTTTGCCACTTGGAGATTGGGATGATTCAAGTTACTGGAGATTGGGATGATTAAAGTTACTATTGTAGCAACTATGTGTTAATGTGCATGGTCTTAACACCCCAGTACTTAATTGGACAAAAAAAAAAGGATCTCCAATTCACAGTGATATGTACTATTGCATAAACAAGTTGACTTGACTTCAAGTAGATCTTTAACTAAATAAACTGTTACAATTCTTCAGTGTGTGATAGTGTGAAAAAAAACATTTATGGTTTCTTGTGATTATGTGCAATATAATGACATATTAAGTTGACTTGAATACTCTTAAAATGTTTCATTTCTAAGGTGTGGAAAAATGTGCATTATATTTTCATGTTGGGAGTTAATGTGAAAACAAAAATCTACTATTCCATGTGATACAATTGCATGCAAAAAATCCTAACCCTAACCCATTCAATGAACAATCAGTATGAACGTTTCCACCAAAGGAAATGTTGCCGCTCATGATGCATCTATTTATTTGGCTCCAGATATTCAACTGATGCACATTCGCAAAACAAATGTAAAAAAAAAAGATTTAATCCATTACATGTATATAATTGTGCAGGAACATTTGGGATTGTCATTTGTATCACACTCATCTCTCATTCATTGAGACTCTACACTTAATCTGGTGATCTAGATGTATTTGCAATTCACAGTGAAATCATTCTTTGAGTGCTTAAAAAAGAAATTCATACGGATGTATAACTGTGTTAGACGTCTTCATTTATATTCCAATTGAACGTTTGTAACAATAAATATAACAAAAAATGTGTGATAATTAGCAGGTCTTTGACCTCTGCACTTAATGTGGTGATCAAAATGTGTTTGCAATTCCCAGTGAAATCATTCTTTGAGTGCTTAGAAAAGGAAATTCATACGGATGTATAACTGTGTTAGACGTCTTCATTTATATTCCGATTGAACGTTTGTAAAAATCAATAATTAAGTCACACTCAAGGAACATATGAACGTGTCCATCAAAGGAAATATCGCCGCTCGTGATGCAGCGCACACTAATCAACATTTGCACTTGCAGACCAACTAAATAGTTGCGGAGAAAACACATTTAATTGATGACATTACTATGTTTAGCTTAGGACTTTTCAAAAGCGAAGACTGGACTCTTTAGCCATCTTCGTGTTTATAGGAATGATTAATGGAGGACTTTTAAAAGCGAAGACTGGACTCCTTAGCCATCTTCGTGTTCATAGGAATGATTAACTGAGGAATTTTATAAGCGAAGACTGGACTCCTTAGCCATCTTCGTTTTCATAGGAATGATTAATGGAGGAATTTTAAAAGCGAAGTCTGGACTCCTTAGCCATCTTCGTGTTCATAGGAATGATTAATGGAGGAATTTTAAAAGTGAAGACTGGGCTCTTTAGCCATCTTCATGTTTAAAGGATGTAGTTGAGGATTTTTTTTCAAAGAAGATCGGTCTCCATGACCATCTTCGTACTTATAGGAAAGGATATTGTATTCATTTTTGAAAAATGGAGGATTTTTAGCTGAGGACTAGATGTAGTAATATTGTCATCAATTGAATTGTTGATCCAAGACGAACTTGTTGGTTAAGTCTGTGCATTTGTAGACAACCCAACAGTGCACATCCTTTTTCTTGTTTTGCATTTTTTTCACGTGCTACAATGCCTTGGACAAAGCATCATCATAACTTGGAATGTTAAAAGGCATTCAAAAAAACAACAAAGAAGAATGAGTTTGTAAAATAACCGGTTATTTTGGCTCAGTTGAATAATAGTTGGGACATAATTAGTTGAGTGCAAGCTTTGACGCTGATTCAACTCACTCGACATTAGTTGAGTGCGAAGTTTGTGAGGCTGATTCAGCCCTCAAACCGGATGCTTGTAGACCACCTTCAATAGCTTGAACACGACGTCATCAAAAATATTGTTACAGTCAGTTCATCAAAATGAAGCTGTAGGTCAACAAGCTCAAAACAGGAGTCAGTGAAAAAAGCAAGCCTGAAACTTTTTATTGGGCTCCAACTATTCAACTGATGCACGTTTGCAAAACAAGAGTTAAAAAAAAAAGGATGAAAATATAAGCCATCAGATATATGATGATTGTGCAGGAACAGTTGGGATTGTCGTTTGTATCACGCTCATCTCTACCCTATCCATTGAGACACTGTGAAGTGATGTAACCAGTGAGGTTTTGTAACAACTTTATTGAATTGTAATGAGGATATCTACAAACATTTGTGTACAAATGTGTGCTAATTAGCAGGTCTTTGACCTCTGCACTTAATGTGGTGATCAAAATGTATTTGCAATTCCCAGTAAAATCATTCTTTGAGTGCTTAGAAAAGGAAATTCATACGGATGTATAACTGTGTTAGACGTCTTCATTTATATTCCGATTGAACGTTTGTAAAAATCAATAATTAAGTCACACTCAAGGAACATATGAACGTGTCCATCAAAGGAAATATCGCCGCTCGTGATGCAGCGCACACTAATCAACATTTGCACTTGCAGACCAACTAAATAGTTGCGGAGAAAATACATTTAATTGATGACATTACTATGTTTAGCTTAGGACTTTTCAAAAGCGAAGACTGGACTCTTTAGCCATCTTCGTGTTTATAGGAATGATTAATGGAGGACTTTTAAAAGCGAAGACTGGACTCCTTAGCCATCTTCGTGTTCATAGGAATGATTAATGGAGGAATTTAAAAAGCGAAGACTGGACTCCTTAGCCATCTTTGTGTTCATAGGAATGATTAATGGAGGAATTTTAAAAGCGAAGACTGGACTCCTTAGCCATCTTTGTGTTCATAGGAATGATTAATGGAGGAATTTTAAAAGTGAAGACTGGGCTCTTTAGCCATCTTCATGTTTAAAGGATGTAGTTGAGGATTTTTTTCAAAGAAGATCGGTCTCCATGACCATCTTCGTACTTATAGGACAGGATATTGTATTCATTTTTGAAAAATGGAGGATTTTTAGCTGAGGACTAGATGTAGTAATATTGTCATCAATTGAATTGTTGATCCAAGACGAAATTGTTGGTTATGTCTGTGCATTTGTAGACAACCCAACAGTGCACATCCTTTTTCTTGTTTTGCATTTTTTTCACGTGCTACAATGCCTTGGACAAAGCATCATCATAACTTGGAATGTTAAAAGGCATTCAAAAAAACAACAAAGAAGAATGAGTTTGTAAAATAACCGGTTATTTCGGCTCAGTTGAATAATAGTTGGGACATAATTAGTTGAGTGCAAGCTTTGACGCTGATTCAACTCACTCGACATTAGTTGAGTGCGAAGTTTGTGAGGCTGATTCAGCCCTCAAACCGGATGCTTGTAGACCACCTTCAATAGCTTGAACACGACGTCATCAAAAATATTGTTACAGTCAGTTCATCAAAATGAAGCTGTAGGTCAACAAGCTCAAAACAGGAGTCAGTGAAAAAAGCAAGCCTGAAACTTTTTATTGGGCTCCAACTATTCAACTGATGCACGTTTGCAAAACAAGAGTTAAAAAAAAAAGGATGAAAATATAAGCCATCAGATATATGATGATTGTGCAGGAACAGTTGGGATTGTCGTTTGTATCACGCTCATCTCTACCCTATCCATTGAGACACTGTGAAGTGATGTAACCAGTGAGGTTTTGTAACAACTTTATTGAATTGTAATGAGGATATCTACAAACATTTGTGTACAAATGTGTGCTAATTAGCAGGTCTTTGACCTCTGCACTTAATGTGGTGATCAAAATGTATTTGCAATTCCCAGTAAAATCATTCTTTGAGTGCTTAGAAAAGGAAATTCATACGGATGTATAACTGTGTTAGACGTCTTCATTTATATTCCGATTGAACGTTTGTAAAAATCAATAATTAAGTCACACTCAAGGAACATATGAACGTGTCCATCAAAGGAAATATCGCCGCTCGTGATGCAGCGCACACTAATCAACATTTGCACTTGCAGACCAACTAAATAGTTGCGGAGAAAATACATTTAATTGATGACATTACTATGTTTAGCTTAGGACTTTTCAAAAGCGAAGACTGGACTCTTTAGCCATCTTCGTGTTTATAGGAATGATTAATGGAGGACTTTTAAAAGCGAAGACTGGACTCCTTAGCCATCTTCGTGTTCATAGGAATGATTAATGGAGGAATTTAAAAAGCGAAGACTGGACTCCTTAGCCATCTTTGTGTTCATAGGAATGATTAATGGAGGAATTTTAAAAGCGAAGACTGGACTCCTTAGCCATCTTTGTGTTCATAGGAATGATTAATGGAGGAATTTTAAAAGTGAAGACTGGGCTCTTTAGCCATCTTCATGTTTAAAGGATGTAGTTGAGGATTTTTTTCAAAGAAGATCGGTCTCCATGACCATCTTCGTACTTATAGGACAGGATATTGTATTCATTTTTGAAAAATGGAGGATTTTTAGCTGAGGACTAGATGTAGTAATATTGTCATCAATTGAATTGTTGATCCAAGACGAAATTGTTGGTTATGTCTGTGCATTTGTAGACAACCCAACAGTGCACATCCTTTTTCTTGTTTTGCATTTTTTTCACGTGCTACAATGCCTTGGACAAAGCATCATCATAACTTGGAATGTTAAAAGGCATTCAAAAAAACAACAAAGAAGAATGAGTTTGTAAAATAACCGGTTATTTCGGCTCAGTTGAATAATAGTTGGGACATAATTAGTTGAGTGCAAGCTTTGACGCTGATTCAACTCACTCGACATTAGTTGAGTGCGAAGTTTGTGAGGCTGATTCAGCCCTCAAACCGGATGCTTGTAGACCACCTTCAATAGCTTGAACACGACGTCATCAAAAATATTGTTACAGTCAGTTCATCAAAATGAAGCTGTAGGTCAACAAGCTCAAAACAGGAGTCAGTGAAAAAAGCAAGCCTGAAACTTTTTATTGGGCTCCAACTATTCAACTGATGCACGTTTGCAAAACAAGAGTTAAAAAAAAAAGGATGAAAATATAAGCCATCAGATATATGATGATTGTGCAGGAACAGTTGGGATTGTCGTTTGTATCACGCTCATCTCTACCCTATCCATTGAGACACTGTGAAGTGATGTAACCAGTGAGGTTTTGTAACAACTTTATTGAATTGTAATGAGGATATCTACAAACATTTGTGTACAAATGTGTGCTAATTAGCAGGTCTTTGACCTCTGCACTTAATGTGGTGATCAAAATGTATTTGCAATTCCCAGTAAAATCATTCTTTGAGTGCTTAGAAAAGGAAATTCATACGGATGTATAACTGTGTTAGACGTCTTCATTTATATTCCGATTGAACGTTTGTAAAAATCAATAATTAAGTCACACTCAAGGAACATATGAACGTGTCCATCAAAGGAAATATCGCCGCTCGTGATGCAGCGCACACTAATCAACATTTGCACTTGCAGACCAACTAAATAGTTGCGGAGAAAATACATTTAATTGATGACATTACTATGTTTAGCTTAGGACTTTTCAAAAGCGAAGACTGGACTCTTTAGCCATCTTCGTGTTTATAGGAATGATTAATGGAGGACTTTTAAAAGCGAAGACTGGACTCCTTAGCCATCTTCGTGTTCATAGGAATGATTAATGGAGGAATTTAAAAAGCGAAGACTGGACTCCTTAGCCATCTTTGTGTTCATAGGAATGATTAATGGAGGAATTTTAAAAGCGAAGACTGGACTCCTTAGCCATCTTTGTGTTCATAGGAATGATTAATGGAGGAATTTTAAAAGTGAAGACTGGGCTCTTTAGCCATCTTCATGTTTAAAGGATGTAGTTGAGGATTTTTTTCAAAGAAGATCGGTCTCCATGACCATCTTCGTACTTATAGGACAGGATATTGTATTCATTTTTGAAAAATGGAGGATTTTTAGCTGAGGACTAGATGTAGTAATATTGTCATCAATTGAATTGTTGATCCAAGACGAAATTGTTGGTTATGTCTGTGCATTTGTAGACAACCCAACAGTGCACATCCTTTTTCTTGTTTTGCATTTTTTTCACGTGCTACAATGCCTTGGACAAAGCATCATCATAACTTGGAATGTTAAAAGGCATTCAAAAAAACAACAAAGAAGAATGAGTTTGTAAAATAACCGGTTATTTCGGCTCAGTTGAATAATAGTTGGGACATAATTAGTTGAGTGCAAGCTTTGACGCTGATTCAACTCACTCGACATTAGTTGAGTGCGAAGTTTGTGAGGCTGATTCAGCCCTCAAACCGGATGCTTGTAGACCACCTTCAATAGCTTGAACACGACGTCATCAAAAATATTGTTACAGTCAGTTCATCAAAATGAAGCTGTAGGTCAACAAGCTCAAAACAGGAGTCAGTGAAAAAAGCAAGCCTGAAACTTTTTATTGGGCTCCAACTATTCAACTGATGCACGTTTGCAAAACAAGAGTTAAAAAAAAAAGGATGAAAATATAAGCCATCAGATATATGATGATTGTGCAGGAACAGTTGGGATTGTCGTTTGTATCACGCTCATCTCTACCCTATCCATTGAGACACTGTGAAGTGATGTAACCAGTGAGGTTTTGTAACAACTTTATTGAATTGTAATGAGGATATCTACAAACATTTGTGTACAAATGTGTGCTAATTAGCAGGTCTTTGACCTCTGCACTTAATGTGGTGATCAAAATGTATTTGCAATTCCCAGTGAAATCATTCTTTGAGTGCTTAGAAAAGGAAATTCATACGGATGTATAACTGTGTTAGACGTCTTCATTTATATTCCGATTGAACGTTTGTAAAAATCAATAATTAAGTCACACTCAAGGAACATATGAACGTGTCCATCAAAGGAAATATCGCCGCTCGTGATGCAGCGCACACTAATCAACATTTGCACTTGCAGACCAACTAAATAGTTGCGGAGAAAACACATTTAATTGATGACATTACTATGTTTAGCTTAGGACTTTTCAAAAGCGAAGACTGGACTCTTTAGCCATCTTCGTGTTTATAGGAATGATTAATGGAGGACTTTTAAAAGCGAAGACTGGACTCCTTAGCCATCTTCGTGTTCATAGGAATGATTAATGGAGGAATTTTAAAAGCGAAGACTGGACTCCTTAGCCATCTTTGTGTTCATAGGAATGATTAATGGAGGAATTTTAAAAGTGAAGACTGGGCTCTTTAGCCATCTTCATGTTTAAAGGATGTAGTTGAGGATTTTTTTTCAAAGAAGATCGGTCTCCATGACCATCTTCGTACTTATAGGACAGGATATTGTATTCATTTTTGAAAAATGGAGGATTTTTAGCTGAGGACTAGATGTAGTAATATTGTCATTAATTGAATTGTTGATCCAAGACGAAATTGTTGGTTATGTCTGTGCATTTGTAGACAACCCAACAGTGCACATCCTTTTTCTTGTTTTGCATTTTTTTCACGTGCTACAATGCCTTGGACAAAGCATCATCATAACTTGGAATGTTAAAAGGCATTCAAAAAAACAACAAAGAAGAATGAGTTTGTAAAATAACCGGTTATTTCGGCTCAGTTGAATAATAGTTGGGACATAATTAGTTGAGTGCAAGCTTTGACGCTGATTCAACTCACTCGACATTAGTTGAGTGCGAAGTTTGTGAGGCTGATTCAGCCCTCAAACCGGATGCTTGTAGACCACCTTCAATAGCTTGAACACGACGTCATCAAAAATATTGTTACAGTCAGTTCATCAAAATGAAGCTGTAGGTCAACAAGCTCAAAACAGGAGTCAGTGAAAAAAGCAAGCCTGAAACTTTTTATTGGGCTCCAACTATTCAACTGATGCACGTTTGCAAAACAAGAGTTAAAAAAAAAAGGATGAAAATATAAGCCATCAGATATATGATGATTGTGCAGGAACAGTTGGGATTGTCGTTTGTATCACGCTTATCTCTTATCCATTGAGACACTGTGAAGTGATGTAACCAGTGAGGTTTTGAACTTTATTGTACAAATGTGTGCTAATTAGCAGGTCTTTGACCTCTGCACTTAATGTGGTGATCAAAATGTATTTGCAATTCCCAGTGAAATCATTCTTTGAGTGCTTAGAAAAGGAAATTCATACGGATGTATAACTGTGTTAGACGTCTTCATTTATATTCCAATTGAACGTTTGTAACAATAAATATAACAACAAATGTGTGATAATTAGCAGGTCTTTGACCTCTGCACTTAATGTGGTGATCAAAATGTGTTTGCAATTCCCAGTGAAATCATTCTTTGAGTGCCTAAAAAGAAATTCATACGGATGTATAACTGTGTTAGACGTCTTCATTTATATTCCGACTGAACGTTTGTAACAATAAATATAACAACAAATGTGTATTAATTAGCAGGTCTTTGACCTCTGCACTTAATGTGGTTATCAAAATGTGTTTGCAATTCCCAGTGAAATCATTCTTTGAGTGCTTAAAAAAGAAATTCATACGGATGTATAACTGTGTTAGATGTCTTCATCTATATTCCATTGAACGTTTGTAACAATAAATATAACAACAAATGTGTGATAATTAGCTTGTCTTTGACCTCTGCATTTAATGTGGTGATCAAAATATATTTGCAATTCCCAGTGAAATCATTCTTTGAGTGCTTAATAAAGAAATTTGTCTTATATTTACCTGTCATATTTTCTTAGTTTTACCTGTCATATTTTCTTAGTTTAACATGTCATATTTTCTTTGTTATGCCTTTCATATTTTCTTAGTTTTACTTGTCCATTTTTCTTAGTTTTTCCTGTCATTTTTTTCTTAGTTTTACCTGTCATATTTTTTTAGTTTTACCTGTCATAAGTTCTAGTTTTACCTGTCATATTTTCATAGTATTACCTGTCTTTTTTTCTTAGTTTTACATGTCATATTATCTTAGTTAAGCCTGTCATATGTTCTTAGTTATACCTGTCATAGTAGCTTGTGTAACACGTTTATCATTTGTAATGACTGTGGTATATTTCACTAGTACACCATTAACATATGTTGGAAGAAATTATAGTTCTAGTTTAATATTATACACTGTTGCTTGAACTTCATTTATATTAACATTATTACTTTGTTACCTATTCTGATTTCCGATTCCTTATCTATTTATTTCTTGGTACATTATAGTTTGGAGAATTAGATTCTTATCTTTGATGTTGATAATAAATTTCTCTTTGGTGATCTAGATTCCAATAATATTGCTTTTAACAGGATGCATTTCTTTCTTTGTTCTTCTATTAATGAGTTAATAACACTCAAAGTCTTGCCACTTAGTTTACAGATGAATATATTAGAACAAGTATCTTCATTGTAATTGCAAGTTTTACAGATAGTCTGAAAATAACTATTCATTTCATCAGTTTCATAAGGTCCCTCATTTTTTGCCTATAAATATTCTCTTTATGTTCACGCTTGGTAGTTTTTTTTGTCTCCCTTGTTTTGAATTGCAGCTTTTATTTTTCAGTTGTTTTTTTTTTTTAATTTCTGATTCTTTGTCTGGTTTTGCATCCTTTTAATTTCTTTCAGCATCTAGTTGCATTTCACTCTTCTCTTTGTGCTTTGTAAATATTCTCTATATGTTCACGCTTGGTAGTTTCTGTTTTGTCTCCCTTGTTTTGAATTGCAGCTTTTATTTTTCAGTTTTTTTTTTTATTATTTCTGATTCTTTGTCTGGTTTTGCTTCCTTTTAATTTATTTCAGCATCTAGTTGCATTTCTCTCTTCTCTTTGTGCTCTCGCCAACTCTTTCAATATCAACTTGATTTTCTTTCCTTTCCATTTATGTCAAAACATCTTTCTTTTCTTCATCTTTAAGACCAAACGATTCAGCAACTTTCTTTAGTTCAGTATATCCATCCATGTATCTATTAATACTTATCCAAAGTACAATGGCATTCTATACTTTTTTATAGATAATAATGATATCTAATATCTTTTATAGTTTACAATCACTTACAATATTATCAAGCCAATACTATTGTGATTAACATAACACACTAAATTGTCAACAATCTAATAATCAATGTCATAATCAATTATTATGTTTTTACAATATATTATTTGGTCATATAGAAAGAGAAAACAAAATTAATAAAATATTATAATGTAAAAAAAAAATGTAACAAAGTTTATACCAAAATGTTACAATTATATAAATGATGATATGATGATGACTCAGTGCACTGAAAACTTTGATTAAATTGAGGAGGATTCGAGCAACACATTGACCTCACTCTCTTACCCTAAAGCACATCCTGTTCCAAAAGCAAGATTTGGTCAATATATAAAAACAAACAAGTACAGCAGGAAATAAAGACAGAAAATTTTCAAGAAATACTACATATACTTACAAATATAAATAAAAATGACTTAAAGACCCCAAGAAATTGTGCACAATATTAATACAATGTAAACATTAAAATAAACAATAGTCTAAACACAAAAATCTACTAGTGTTAAATCTGCGACCTCTAAAACCTTATGTTCTGATCATATATATATATTTTTTTTACACATTGAAAAAAGACAAAATTTAACAAGGACACAATATCAGTGATACCAAATTTTGACAAGAACAATACTGTCAACAGCTTTCTAAATATAGAACATAAAAATTAAAAATGAAAATCAAAATTATCAGTAATATATTTCAATACTGATTATCTTCCTGTAATGTCATTGAATACTAGCACTGATATAGCTCATCACTTTGAAGAGTGCTTCTTAATCTTTTCACTGTCCAACTTCAATAGAATGTATATATAAATATATATACTTTTACTGCACAAAATTACTGACTATTACTTGAGATGTATAATATACATCAGCACAAAATTACTGCCTGTGTCCAAATTTACAATTACTGTCCAACTTCAATACAATTTTATATACTTGTACTGCACAAAATTACTATTATTTGATGAGATATATAATATACACAAATGTAATGTCTGCCTGTGTCAAAATTTACAATTACAGTTCAACTTCAATGCAATATATATATTTGTACTGCACAAAATTACTGACTATTACTTGATGAGATATATAATATACATTGGCATAAAAATATTGTCTGCCTGTGTCAAAATTTACACTGTCCAACTTCAATATACTATTTACTAATTAATTGTTGGTGCACCTGAAGTGTCTGGTCGATTTTTGGGGTACCTTTTTCATCCTTTAACTGTCTACGAGTGTTTACATACTATTTACTAATGAGATATATAATATACACAAATTTACTGTCTGCCTGTGTCAAAATTTACAATTACAGTTCAACTTCAATTCAATATATATACTTGTACTGCACAAAATTACTGACTATTACTTGATGAGATATATAATATACATTGGCATAAAAATATTGTCTGCCTGTGTCAAAATTTACACTGTCCAACTTCAATATACTATTTACTAATTAATTGTTGGTGCACCTGAAGTGTCTGGTCGATTTTTGGGGTACCTTTTTCATCCTTTAACTGTCTACGAGTGTTTACATACTATTTACTAATGAGATATATAATATACACAAATTTACTGTCTGCCTGTGTCAAAATTTACAATTACAGTTCAACTTCAATTCAATATATATACTTGTACTGCACAAAATTACTGACTATTACTTGATGTGATATATAATATACATTGGCATAAAAATATTGTCTGCCTGTGTCAAAATTTACACTGTCCAACTTCAATATACTATTTACTAATTAATTGTTGGTGCACCTGAAGTGTCTGGTCGATTTTTGGGGTACCTTTTTCATCCTTTAACTGTCTACGAGTGTTTACATACTATTTACTAATGAGATATATAATATACACAAATTTACTGTCTGCCTGTGTCAAAATTTACAATTACAGTTCAACTTCAATTCAATATATATACTTGTACTGCACAAAATTACTGACTATTACTTGATGTGATATATAATATACATTGGCATAAAAATATTGTCTGCCTGTGTCAAAATTTACACTGTCCAACTTCAATATACTATTTACTAATTAATTGTTGGTGCACCTGAAGTGTCTGGTCGATTTTTGGGGCACCTTTTTCATCCTTCAACTGTCTACGAGTGTTTACATACTATTTACTAATGAGATATATAATATACACAAATTTACTGTCTGCCTGTGTCAAAATTTACAATTACAGTTCAACTTCAATTCAATATATATACTTGTACTGCACAAAATTACTGACTATTACTTGATGAGATATATAATATACATTGGCATAAAAATATTGTCTGCCTGTGTCAAAATTTACACTGTCCAACTTCAATATACTATTTACTAATTAATTGTTGGTGCACCTGAAGTGTCTGGTCGATTTTTGGGGTACCTTTTTCATCCTTTAACTGTCTACGAGTGTTTACATACTATTTACTAATGAGATATATAATATACACAAATTTACTGTCTGCCTGTGTCAAAATTTACAATTACAGTTCAACTTCAATTCAATATATATACTTGTACTGCACAAAATTACTGACTATTACTTGATGTGATATATAATATACATTGGCATAAAAATATTGTCTGCCTGTGTCAAAATTTACACTGTCCAACTTCAATATACTATTTACTAATTAATTGTTGGTGCACCTGAAGTGTCTGGTCGATTTTTGGGGCACCTTTTTCATCCTTCAACTGTCTACGAGTGTTTACATACTATTTACTAATGAGATATATAATATACACAAATTTACTGTCTGCCTGTGTCAAAATTTACAATTACAGTTCAACTTCAATTCAATATATATACTTGTACTGCACAAAATTACTGACTATTACTTGATGAGATATATAATATACATTGGCATAAAAATATTGTCTGCCTGTGTCAAAATTTACACTGTCCAACTTCAATATACTATTTACTAATTAATTGTTGGTGCACCTGAAGTTTCTGGTCAATTTTTGGGGCACCTTTTTCATCCTTCAACTGTCTACGAGTGTTTACATACTATTTACTAATGAGATATATAATATACACAAATTTACTGTCTGCCTGTGTCAAAATTTACAATTACAAATCAACTTCAATGCAATATATATATTTGTACTGCACAAATTACTGACTATTACTTGATGAGATATGTAATATACATTGGCATAAAAATATTGTCTGCCTGTGTCAAAATTTACACTGTCCAACTTCAATATACTATTTACTAATTAATTGTTGGTGCACCTGAAGTGTCTGGTCGATTTTTGGGGCACCTTTTTCATCCTTCAACTGTCTACGAGTGTTTACCTACTATTTACTAATGAGATATAAAATATACACAAATTTACTGTCTATGGTGTCAAAATTTACAATTACTGTTCAACTTCAATGCAATATATATACTTGTACTGCACAAAATTACTGACTATTACTTGATGAGATATATAATATACATTGGCATAAAAATATTGTCTGCCTGTGTCAAAATTTACACTGTCCAACTTCAATATACTATTTACTAATTAATTGTTGGTGCACCTGAAGTGTCTGGTCGATTTTTGGGGCACCTTTTTCATCCTTCAACTGTCTACGAGTGTTTACATACTATTTACTAATGAGATATAAAATATACACAAATTTACTGTCTATGGTGTCAAAATTTTTCAATTACTGTTCAACTTCAATGCAATATATATACTTGTACTGCACAAAATTACTGACTATTACTTGATGAGATATATAATATACATTGGCATAAAAATATTGTCTGCCTGTGTCAAAATTTACACTGTCCAACTTCAATATACTATTTACTAATTAATTGTTGGTGCACCTGAAGTGTCTGGTCGATTTTTGGGGCACCTTTTTCATCCTTCAACTGTCTACGAGTGTTTACATACTATTTACTAATGAGATATATAATATACACAAATTTACTGTCTGCCTGTGTCAAAATTTACAATTACAAATCAACTTCAATGCAATATATATATTTGTACTGCACAAAATTACTGACTATTACTTGATGAGATATATAATATACATTGGCATAAAAATATTGTCTGCCTGTGTCAAAATTTACACTGTCCAACTTCAATATACTATTTACTAATTAATTGTTGGTGCACCTGAAGTGTCTGGTCGATTTTTGGGGCACCTTTTTCATCCTTCAACTGTCTACGAGTGTTTACATACTATTTACTAATGAGATATAAAATATACACAAATTTACTGTCTATGGTGTCAAAATTTACAATTACTGTTCAACTTCAATGCAATATATATACTTGTACTGCACAAAATTACTGACTATTACTTGATGAGATATATAATATACATTGGCATAAAAATATTGTCTGCCTGTGTCAAAATTTACACTGTCCAACTTCAATATACTATTTACTAATTAATTGTTGGTGCACCTGAAGTGTCTGGTCGATTTTTGGGGCACCTTTTTCATCCTTCAACTGTCTACGAGTGTTTACATACTATTTACTAATGAGATATAAAATATACACAAATTAACAGTCTATGGTGTCAAAATTTACAATTACTGTTCAACTTCAATGCAATATATATACTTGTACTGCACAAAATTACTGACTATTACTTGATGAGATATATAATATACATTGGCATAAAAATATTGTCTGCCTGTGTCAAAATTTACACTGTCCAACTTCAATATACTATTTACTAATTAATTGTTGGTGCACCTGAAGTGTCTGGTCGATTTTTGGGGCACCTTTTTCATCCTTCAACTGTCTACGAGTGTTTACATACTATTTACTAATGAGATATAAAATATACACAAATTAACAGTCTATGGTGTCAAAATTTACAATTACTGTTCAACTTCAATGCAATATATATACTTGTACTGCACAAAATTACTGACTATTACTTGATGAGATATATAATATACATTGGCATAAAAATATTGTCTGCCTGTGTCAAAATTTACACTGTCCAACTTCAATATACTATTTACTTATTAATTGTTGGTGCACCTGAAGTGTCTGGTCGATTTTTGGGGCACCTTTTTCATCCTTCAACTGTCTACGAGTGCTTACATACTATTTACTAATGAGATATATAATATACACAAATTTATTGTCTGCCTGTGTCAAAATTTACAATTACAGTTCAACTTCAATGCAATATATATACTTGTACTGCACAAAATTACTGACTATTACTTGATGAGATATGTAATATACATTGGCATAAAAATATTGTCTGCCTGTGTCAAAATTTACACTGTCCAACTTCAATATACTATTTACTAATTAATTGTTGGTGCACCTGAAGTGTCTGGTCGATTTTTGGGGCACCTTTTTCATCCTTCAACTGTCTACGAGTGTTTACATACTATTTACTAATGAGATATAAAATATACACAAATTTACTGTCTATGGTGTCAAAATTTACAATTACTGTTCAACTTCAATGCAATATATATACTTGTACTGCACAAAATTACTGACTATTACTTGATGAGATATATAATATACATTGGCATAAAAATATTGTCTGCCTGTGTCAAAATTTACACTGTCCAACTTCAATATACTATTTACTAATTAATTGTTGGTGCACCTGAAGTGTCTGGTCGATTTTTGGGGCACCTTTTTCATCCTTCAACTGTCTACGAGTGTTTACATACTATTTACTAATGAGATATAAAATATACACAAATTTACTGTCTATGGTGTCAAAATTTACAATTACTGTTCAACTTCAATGCAATATATATACTTGTACTGCACAAAATTACTGACTATTACTTGATGAGATATATAATATACATTGGCATAAAAATATTGTCTGCCTGTGTCAAAATTTACACTGTCCAACTTCAATATACTATTTACTTATTAATTGTTGGTGCACCTGAAGTGTCTGGTCGATTTTTGGGGCACCTTTTTCATCCTTCAACTGTCTACGAGTGCTTACATACTATTTACTAATGAGATATATAATATACACAAATTTATTGTCTGCCTGTGTCAAAATTTACAATTACAGTTCAACTTCAATGCAATATATATACTTGTACTGCACAAAATTACTGACTATTACTTGATGAGATATGTAATATACATTGGCATAAAAATATTGTCTGCCTGTGTCAAAATTTACACTGTCCAACTTCAATATACTATTTACTAATTAATTGTTGGTGCACCTGAAGTGTCTGGTCGATTTTTGGGGCACCTTTTTCATCCTTTAACTGTCTACGAGTGTTTGATTTGTGATAGGGCAAAGCAATTGTGAATATATAATATTAAAAATAGATTTTTATTAATTTATGTAAATGTTTACTATTTTCACCATCTGAGCTGTGAATGAATCTTGTTTTTAATGACCCAACTGTATAAAACTTAGCTCTTGAGCTATGAAGGGGGAATAACCCTTGAGAGATTATGGGCATGACATAGCCTTAATTGTGCTGATGTGCCAAAAACAAAAAATATCAATACCTTCCAACTGTTGGGCACCTATATGGTCATCAATTGTTGGAATACTTCATCCCTCATACCAACTGCTGGGCACCTCAAGTGTGTCCTGTCAGCTTTTGGGGCACCACAAGTGTCCTAACAACTGTTTGGGCACCTCAAATATCCTTTTAACTGTTGAGGCACCTTAGGTATCGTATCTATTGTTGAAGCACTTCAAATGTCCTATCATTTGTTGGGGCATCTCATTTATCCTAACAACTGTTCGGCACTTCAATAATCTTATTTTTGGGCACTCCAAGTGTTCTATCAATTGTTTGGGCACTCCCAAGTGTCCTATCAATTGTTAGGCACCTCATCGATCATACCAACTGTTGTCCACCTCAAGTTTGTCCAATCAAGTGTTGGGGCACCACAAGTGTTTCAACACTTTTTAGGCACCTCAAATGTCCTTATAACTGATGGGGCACCTCAATATCCTATCAATTGGTAGGGCACCTTAAGTATCCTAACAATTGGTAGAGCACCTCTAGTGTCCTATCAATTTGTAGGGCACCTCTTGTCCTATTGTTTGGTAGGGCACTTCAAGTATCCTATCAGTTGGTAAGGCACCTCTTTTTCCTACCAACTGTTAGATAACCACAAGTCTCCTATTAACTGTTGGGGTACCTAAAGTATCCTATCATGGGGCATCTCATTCATCCTAACAACTCAATGGTCTTATTGTTGGGGCACTCTAAGTTTCCTATCAATTGTTGGGCACCTCATCCATCATACCAACTGTTGTTCACCTCATGTTTGTCCTATCAGTTGTTGGGGCACCACAAGTGTCCTAACAACTGCTTGTCCTTTTAACTTATGTGGCACCTCAAGTGTCCTATTAACTGTTGGGGCACATCAAGTATTCATTCAACTCTCTCTATATATATATATATTATATTATATTATGTTAGTTTTGATTACCATTATAAATAAATATATATGATTATGGTTATTATATATTATATATAATCTGCAGTGTTTTTACAAATGTGTAGTCCTGCTTATTACTCCCAGAACCACTTTTTTTTTTTTTAGTTTCATTAGCAACATATGAATTTATATATTTGAAATGTTTAATCACACTTCTTTTTACTGAAGTTTAATTTTTTGTTAACAGATATCAAGCTACAAAATAAAATTCCAATTTTTTAGGTTCTCGCCTATATCTGCAATTTATATCTATATATTAAGTTTTGTTACCTTGAACTCTTTCAAGTTTTTGTTACACAACTTTATATTTCAGATTCTTTTTTGTTCTTCCTTAGGTTCAAATGTATCAGTTGTTTTTGTTGACAGATATCAAGGTACAGAAATAAGAATCTAATTTAGAGTTTTTTAAAGCTTGATTAGTCATAATATTTGCACTATTATTTCCAATATGTGCCAGAGTGTCTGCTAAATGTAACTAGTATGATTAAAAACATAGTCATTGCAAAGTCTAACATATGGACAAGTAGGATGCTTGGGGCTTGATTCAGTGAAAGAATGTTGGACAAGCAGAAGTGTTATGGAGTGTGTGTGTTTTTATGGTGACTGTGGTAAGAGGTAAGCGATTGAATGTGAATGATGCAAAAGTGGCATTGTCGTCACTGGGTCTTAGTTAGGGGAGACGACTCCAGAATGTAAGACTGAAAGGTTGTGTTATTGTAGTGAGTTAGATTGTAAGAAATTTTATTACTTAAGTCTACTACATTTATTTCATGTGATCACAAGTATTATAAATGTTCTTATTAGCTAAGATATATTATGCCTTCAACAGTTTAGTTGCCTACCAGCAGTTTGGTGCTACAAGTCAACAACAGTCATACTAAATTAAATAAAGCCATGTCTATTTCTACATGATTTTGTTGCTACTAACCTGGTGTTACTAACAACTAACTCGAAAAGGGAGAGGGGAATTATCATCTTATTCATGTACTATTTACATTAGATTTTTACCTAATTATTAAATTTTTACTACCCTTACTATTTTAACTGTGAATAGACCTTGATTTTAATGATTTAACTGTATAGAATTTAGCCCCTGTTATGTAGAGAGAGAGAGTAGTCTTTAAGGGACTGCAGGCACGACATGGCCTAAATTGTGCAGATGTGCATAAAATCAAAGAAATAAAACATTAACAAAATGTGTATTATAATTGTCACTTTTCCTCTACTTAGAATTTTTTTCTCTCCTAGATTTTCATAATTTTTTGTTGAAGTCATTTCAGTTCTCAATTATTTTGTGCACCAAGTTACAAGAAAAAATTTAAGCAAGAGAGGTCACTACACTAAGACTTTGTCTTCTCATAAGAAAGGATGGCTGCCTGGTCATGTGATATATGCACTGGACTGTGTATGGTCATCTTGATGCTCATATCTTGCCTGATGACATTTATTCTGCTGAACATTTGGTCAAGGAAGTAGATTCTCTTCAGCTCTCAAGAAACATTCAAAACATGTCAAACATTCGACAAGAATATCAAGTGCAATGTACATGTAAGTAATGTTGAAACATCTGATCTCATTTATGCATTCTTGAAGACAATCTGCAGCCACTAAACCAGTTACATCAGATCTGGATAAAGTGGTCGCTTCCTCTTCATTAAGGCTAGAACAGAAAGATTTTATAACTCTTTTACTCCATTTTCTGTCAGTGTGTTTCATGGTCATTAGTCACATCACAAAGAGGTTTAGTTTATTAACCAGTGGTTGTGTATGACTGTGTCTTTGTATGTTTTGTGTGTGAATGTTGTTCCTATTTGTATCTATATTGTCGTTGCTATAGTGGTAATCCTCCGGGTAATCATAATCAAACTAAATTTTCATTTGTTTGGATCTTATCTGGTGGGAATTTTAAACTTAGTAATTTGCTCTTAGCTTACTTTTTGATTTTTAAGTACATTCTAAAAGAAATACAATAGATAAGGATAGAAAAAGAAAAGCAAACAATAAAGAGATTTGCTGAAACAATATAAAGTGAAATAAAAATATATATATAAAAAAAAAGAATAAACCTGGAGATTTTGAAGGAAAGACTGCTGTTGCCAACTCAACAAAACCAATGAGTTTGTACTGCAAGCAAAAGAACTTAGTTGTGATTTCATTTTGCTAGAAATGCACAAACTTAATAGCATAATTTTCACTCTAAATATTAAAGCTTTCTGTATTCTGTACACCAGATACACTACATAGCTAGTTATTTATTGTTTTCTGGCATAATTGAAAATCTCCAATAAGTTCCTTAGACTTAAATGACTTAATTAACCTTAAAATTTTTAAAACTTTATTTGTTTGTTATTCTTTGCTGCTGTATTAGATGTCTTGGGTGTATTTTTTTTTTCTTAAAAGTTTATTCATAAAATACTAAGTTAAAACATAAAGTGAAACCTGCATCATCATAATAGTTTTGTTTAACATGAAAAGAAAAGCAACAAAAGAATTTTTTTTTTCCTTTTCAAGGCAAAAGTTTTTCTTATTAATTTTTAAATTCTTATTTAGACCAACATGATGAAAAGGTAGACAACATGAAGATGTAGACCAACATGATGAAGATGTAGACCAACATGAAGAGGTAGACCAGCATGATGAAGATGTAGACCAACATGATGAAGATGTAGACCAACATGAAGATGAAATGTAAACCAAAAAATGGGTCAAGAGATGTATGGAATACAATGGTAAGCAATGCTGTGTATATCTCTTTATATTTTCTTTATACTAAACCCCTGAGTAAAGCTTTGCCAAGTTTTGTGTTTCACTGACTATAAAAATGTTTTTATCAAATTTTGTTCTCTTGTATTGACAGTGAACATCTTGAGAAGTAAAACAATTCCTAGAGGCAAAGACACAGACACACCGGATCTATTAGAGATTTTCCTTTTCTACCATCATTTAGAGACTTCCTTGTGCTCTAAGGGAATATGTCATTATCTTTTGATTGCTAATTGGCATTGATGTTTTTACATTCCTACTGCGTCTGAAAGAAATTAACATTTCCCTAATGCTACTTCAAAACCAGACCTTCTCAAGACAATTTTAGTGACCAAGCTGCAATATGGGACTCAGTAGGAAACAATGAAGAATGCTCCTAACCTCAGGTTGAGTAACCATGCTCACCTACTAGAGTGGCGACAAATACTTCTACACCCACAGTTATACATCCTGAACCCTGTAACCCAACCTCACAACATGGTTACATTACCGGAAGTGGTCGCAAGGTCAGAAAACCTAACAGATACAATGGATAGAACAATGAACAGGTACAAATACTCAAGTGATGTACTTTGTGAGAACTATTTAGGTGGAATCACCATAATTGACTTGTATAAATCTTGTTCTATATTTAGGTATATCTTGACAATCAGTCCAGTCATTTGTTCATTTTTTTTTTAAATATTCCTTTTTTTCCCCTCAATCTTCTTGTTGTTTCAGTTACATGTTTTTGTATTTTGAAGGAGGAAGGTGCTTTGGTATATTATCGTTATTATTATTGTACCAGTATTAAGCAAACTTGTATATCTTTAATTATTCATGAATTCTAAAGCAGAACGTCACTTCCACCGGAAAATGTTGTAACAACTATACATGTCTTCAGTTAACATTCAATACTCTGTACAGTCACAACGCCAAAGCCTTGCTAGATTATGCTTTTAATTCAATTTGTTATCTCCCCTGCTTTAGTGTGCTATCATATAATTTTTTGTGTCACATCCCTGCACAATTTGTTCTATGCTTTTTTACAGTATAAATAGCGACTTGACATTATTTAGCTCTATTATAATATTGTTATATTATTAAATTTAAAATAAAACTGTTAACATATTCTATGCTGTTATAATATAAATGTTTTGCTGTTACCATGAATACAGTTTTGAGTTTTTGTCTGATTTCTTTGAGGAGAAATTTTTCATAAATAATAATAATAAGGCTTATCTTCAAGTCCGAAGATTAGTGAGAAGTATGCAGTATTCCCCAGCTAGGACCTACATATTTTGCTATAAATAAAGAGTATAATAATATTTACTACTTGGTATTGTCAGTCTTCACTAAAGCAATGAGTTTATCCCCTTAGTGTGTTTAAAATTTTCAAATACTAATTCACTTTGTATTATCTATTGGTGATCATGGGGTATCCACTTTGTCATCTCCATAGTCTCTGGTGTTAACACTCAGTGTCCTGTTGGAGGTTACGGCTAAGATGTTATCTCTCTTTCTGATGGAACACATGTAAAACCAACAAAACAAACATTAGACCTAGACTTTATTAACAGGTAAATTTTTATAATTGTGAACTGGCGCTCCCAAAGCTACTTTTATGTATTTTAAATTTTACTTCTGTAGGCTAGTGCTAAGCTGTATACTTGTATTTCTGCCTATTATATGGGTTAGGGTGGAGTACTTAAAATAGAGCCTATGCTGTTTCCTGTACTGTTGACCAGTGGTCTCTGTGTCAGTTTTAATTATTCTGTACCTGGGACTGCCTGTAAGTTTCAGAATTTTTCTTTTATTTTTTAAAATTTTACTATGTGTAAATCTGTTTTATATTTGAACAACTGTCAAAATAACTAGCAGTTTTTTTTTTTCTAAAGTTTGTTTTAAAAATATGGCCAAGCCCTGCCCAGTGCTGTCATGATGGCCACTTCTAATGTTTATGTACTAGATTGTAACTGCTGCCTTAGTCATTGAAATTAAAGTCTCATTTTTGAATTTCTTCTTTATGTTTCTAGATTTCTTTTAGTTCGCTAGTTTAGTTTAGTTGTCTGGTTGCTTAGATGACTCAAACCCCTTGGTCACAGAGGTGCACAGATACAACCCACCCAGTAGTGTTACAAAACTGTAACTTCTTGTTATCCCAGGCTAGACATGACCTTAGACCCCGCCAGGCTAACATATTCTCTCATTCCAGACAGCATTGTCCCTAACAATACATAATTACCTTGCTTTAGTTGTAGAATGAAAGATGAGCAAACAGTTAAAAGTTTCTATAGAATTCACTTGGAGGTGTGGTGGCTAAGCGGTAAAGTGCTTGGCTGCCAAACATAGGTCTAGGGTTTGAAGACCATTTTTTTTATAATAGTCCTAATATAAAGAAAAACAATTAGGCACCTTTCTGTCCACCCAGCTCAAATGGGTTCCTGACATTTAATGGAGAAAAGTAAAGGCGGTTGGTCATTGTGGTGGCCACCTGATACCCTCATTGACCATAAGACACAGAAACAGATGATTTTTGTATCATCTGTCTTACAGATGGCAAAGTCTGAAAAGGGAAATTTATTTGAACTTGAATATTTTCACATTTTGCCCTACATCAAAAAGCTTCTCCCATTTTTTGTCTATCATTCACTTTGTCTTTGGAATGGTTTCTTTTTGATAATGATTGAATATTGAAGTCAATTAGATTAGTTGACTATGAGTTTGTGGAGAGTAATCACTTACTAGATGTTAATAGCATTTCCTGTCATATCTTTTTTGGTAATTTCATTGCTAATTTTCTTCTTGTTCATTGAAGTAATTACTGTACATTTCAAGGTGTATTGAGACCAGCTCAATGACCTATTTTCCCTTTACCATTAACTTTCAAATACATTAATAGTTCTCTTAATATGAATTCAGTAATTTAGCACAGACCAGTTACAATTTAAAAAAAAAAATGAATGCCACTTTGATTGCAAGGTATACATATACATCAAAATGAGTCAATTAAATCAATGTATACGATATCACAATAAAACTGAAAGTGCTGCACAAATAAATATTTAGTTGTACATTGGTAGTCCTGATATTACTTTTAGTAGTAGAAATAACTTAATTCATTTAGATCAGGGGTGGGCAAATTACAAACCACGGGCCACATGCGGCCTGCCAAAGTGTTTTTTGCGGCCCGCGGAAACCTACAGAATTCAGGTGAGCCCACAGATTAAACATATAAAAATGCAAATATATTAAAAATAAATAATTTTAAATATCTTATCAATTATGATACTTAAATGGCCTAAATTGTGCCGATGTGCCTAAAATCAAATCAATCAATTATGATGAAGAAGCTAAATAAACATTCTCTAAAGTTTTAAGCAAATGAAGATTATGCTTATTGGTAATATTTTGAAACAAGACACACACTCAGACCAGTATTTATGTAGAACTGTGTTGAAAGTGTTGGGTTGGCTTGGAACAAGATGTCAAGTGTAACAACTGATGGAGCCCATGCTTTAACTGAGAAAAACAGTGAATATCAGACATATTATTGACCTAATCATCTCAGTGATCAAACTTATCAGAGCCACAGACAGTGTCAAGAAGTACCACATGGGCATGGTATTGAAAAGAATATGGGGTCTCGAGGAAAATTTTTTTTTTCCTTAATGACACTGACAGTGGCTTTCTTACTAATGTTTCTAATGAAGAGTTGCAATGGGCTACTTGCACATCATGAAATTTATGAGCATCTTTTCAAGCTTTTCCATTTCTCCAGTCAAGCAAGTGAAAACAGGTTTTATCATTTTGTAAATGTTAAACATACTATACCACTGACTCAAGTCCGTTTCAGCAGACAACATGAAGTTTATTTTACCATAATAATAATAATAGTACACTGCACTCCTTGTTAGTGCTACAAGTCAAGAAATAATAACAATCCTATCCACATAACAGCGGTATCAAAAGTATCCAATATATGTTAGTTACAAATCACGTCCGCATCTCAGCGGGTAACAATAAGAACAATTGCTACTAGTGACACTGGAGCTCCAACTATAGATATCCATTGCAATACGAATAATACTTTAATATTCAATAAGCACATGATGAAATCAACTCTCAAATATAATTAATCAACAATCATTAGTCCATCGACTTTCATGCTATATACATATATATACACCAGTCCAGGAAGCAACGTCCAACCTTCCTGGACCGGGAGCAAGACCTTACTGACTTGACTTGACTGAACTCAAAGTCAACTTTATTCATTCTACTTCCTGTTTTCTACATCAGGAATTCCACGTGTCTTTTAAACTCTTAACATGACGTGAACTTTAGATCATGCAATGTCAACTAAGACTGTGACACATTTTCCTTTGCTGAAAGTTGAAACTATTTCTAGTAAAAAGAAAAGAACAAGACTTATGGAATTTGAAAACAAATGTTAAGACGTCAAGAACTTAAACCATTTTTGAATATCCTCACTTCACCATTTAGTACAGAAGCTGATTCAGCTCCCGAGGAAATACTTCCTAGCAAATTATGACCCAAAAGAGAAGCAGTTTGAAGGGTGCATAAGCTGTATTTCCACACTTAAAAAGACTTGATGCTAAACTTTGACATTTTTGGATGCACAAGAATATTTTCTTTTGTTTGAACATATGCAACCAGAAGAACAAGTGGATGCTGACTGGCTGTAATTTAACAGCAGTCACAAAGATAAGAACTAGTAAAGCTAGTTCCAGAGTTCCGGAACATTATGCACAATTAAATACTTCACATTAAGTATAACTGGATTGTTGTGAAGAATGAATGTGATGTAAAAAGACAGTAACAAAATTTTTTTAACTATTAGTTAAATTAGTTTCAAAAATTGCTAAATCTTGTTATAATTCCTCAATTTGAATGTCTAATACAGTATACAAGTAAATTAATAGACAGTTAGCATATTTTTCTAAGTTGTAAATACAAATTATATATATGTGGCCCCCTATTCCTAAAAAAAAATTTAATGCGTCCCTCAACAGAAAAAGTTTGCCATCCCTAATTTAGATGGTTGACTTTAAAAGGGAGACAATTAAATTAGAATTTATACTACTTAGACATAAAAAAAAAAAGAAAGATACAAAGGGATAAAATAAAGTACCAGTTAAAATAAAAAAAAATGTATTTAACACATTAGCATATTCTGTTCAAAAAATATAAACTTGATCAGAATATTTATTGCTAGAGTTGTATACTCTAAACATTACTACAACAGATATATTGACATGCTGATCTATTGGTTCCCATGGGATAAAACACTGTCAGGCAGTCATCTAATGAACAATGTAGTTAACACCCAGGACTATACATAAATACTTCATGTCAACGTCATAACATTGACACTACCAACGAGGTTCAATGTACAATGAATTTACACTGAATTCTATAAATGATTATAAAAACTAAAATGCAAGTACATATTCTACATATACAAACAAAACAAACTTGATATGAATAAACCAAAATTTTTATCTCTTTAAAAAAAAATTGTTCAGTGCAGAGAGTACATTAAATAAGAGATGTTTTTAATATATAGCTATAAAAACCTTAATTATGTAATACAATAAATATGCCATTGTACAATATTTCATTTACAAAACATAGTTGAAAAAAGTCTAGTAATATAGCAGTGTTCAGTGGTAACATTTTCATAAAGAACTCTTAAAAGAAAACTACAGTTGATAATCTTATCTTATATAATACAGATGTTACTTCAAAATAGAAGATAACGCATATATTAAAAAGTAAATTAAGTTATTAGTAACAAGTAAAATACAAGCCAGTGGTTTCAAATACAAATATATCCAGTTATCATTTATTAATAGGTCTAATCACCTGTACAGGTACCATTTATTCAAAAAACATTCCACATAAAGATGATGTAATCTCAAAAATGAAATGTTTTCTTTTTAAATTTCTTTAGCATTTAAATTTTTGAATGGAATCCTGTGGTTAATTAACTGTACTTATACCTATTTAAATTTCAATGACAAATATTCTAAAATCCAAAGTAAATGAATAATAGGTACCTGGTAAATTTAAATTAATAAACATAGCAAGTTGTCTTAAAAAACAAACACCCAAATTGACCTTTGATCCCTCTTTCATGAACACTCTCAGCATCAAGAAAACTAAACCATTCATTAACAGTATTGCTTGAGCATAAAAGTGTGTTATTTGGCGACTACAAAAAGTTGTATACAATTGCATAATATATAGAACAATAAAAACAACACAAGACACAGATATTTTACAAAGAGAATTAGATGAATTACAGAAAAGGGAATCAAATTGGAGCATGTCTTTCCACCCAGAACAATTGCTATAACTTAGCCAAATAACCTCAACGAAAGGAGTATAAAATAACAAAATAGAATGTTTAATAACCAAATAGGAAACTAGATCTAGAATTACACTAATCACATCACAAGCGTCGTTTTCATCTCTAATCATCGGCCATCTTGACTTCCTCTCTTATTTCATGTCTCTGTCCTGTGTCTCATGGTGCGCAGTCTCACACCTAATGACAGCGTGCATTGTAGAGTCATAACACCAATTGTTGCAACTCTCGGCTAGGCACTCAACGAATAGGCATGCAACTCAACACAGTGTAACAGGAAATAAAGACAGGTGTTTATTCACTAGGACAAACACATAGCATCCTTCAGCTTCCTCAGAGTCTTTCTACTAATTTACCAGTCCTTTAGACAGCAACCCGAAAGTGGACCAATGACAGCCTTCCCCGCTTCGTTCCAGGTCCCTTCTACAACCTTCAGGCAGCACCAAAAGCTTGCTTCTTAGTTTCCAAACATTCAGACTCTTCACAATCCCTGATGCCCTGTTCTTCTCTCCATTCTAGTCTCTTTCTGTTTACGTTCACTAGTGCGCTAATGCGCACCTCAAGCACTGGTGCAAGGCAGGGTTACAACACTACCCCCATGTTTACACAACATTTGAATAGTAACACAACGATTATATAGGAAACTAAAAGCAGTGATAAATCTAGGAATAAAAAATACTGATAACAGTGAAAATAATTTCACAACAGTTTTACAAGTTTTAATTAATCTTTTAGACATTTAAAACAATGTTTAATGATTATAAATCTGTCTACTAAAGCAAAAAAAATTTCTTTAATTTTCAAATTAAATTATTGTGACCAAACGCTTACCAAGACAGATTGCAACTTATAGTTCGTCCATCGTGGTTCGATGATGACCACTTTGTCATCCAGGGGGCTGAGGGCTTTGCACTGGGGTTTTATGCCTCCTCATGTGGCTGGTGAGACCTATGTGAGCCCGGAATGTTCGGCCACACACTGGGCAGGTTATTCCAGCTGGAGCTAGTGTCGTGGGCCTTGCTTTTCTTTTCTGGCGTTTTTCTTCTGCCAGCATTGTTCTTTTTTCCCCAGCAACCTGTGCGCCAGTTTTCACAGCGCGACGCCATGATGCTCTGTCATGTGCCTCTGTCTCCCACGTACCTGGGTCTATGCTGAACGCCTTCAGAGAAGCATTGAGGGTGTCCCTGAAGCGCTTTCTTTGACCACCTTGCGAGCGCTTTCCTTCGCTTAGTTGGCCATACATGAGTCGTTTAGGGATGCGGTGGTCTTCCATTCTGTAGACGTGACCTGCCCATTGCAGCTGGGACTGCATCAGGATTGTGTGGATGCTTTGCAGACACACTCTGGTATTTCGTCTTGCCATTTGACATTTAGTATTTTTCTCAGACATGTCATGTGGAAGTGGTTTAGTTTCTTTGCATGTTTACTGTACACTGCCCATGTTTCTGAGGCATATAGCAATGTAGGGAGGATGACGGCTCTATAGATCCCTAGCTTGGTGTTTGTGGAGATACCACGTCTGTTCCAGACATTTGTAGACAATCTGCCGTAGGATGCACTGGCCTTGGCGATACACAGGTCGATTTCACTATCGATTTTTCCATTTCTGGAGAGTGTGCTGCCAAGATATGTGAATTTGTCCACTGCGTTTATATCCTGTCCATTTATAGTAATGCTTGGATCCATGTAGGCTTTCCCAGGAGCAGGTAGATATAAGACTTCAGTCTTGTTCGTATTGATGGTAAGGCCAAAGTCTGAGCATGCTCTTGAGAAGTCACTGACGATGCTCTGCAGATCGTTTTCAGAGCAGGCATTTAGGGCACAGTCGTCAGCAAATAGCAAGTCTCTGATTACTGCTGCGTTTGTTTTTGCTTTTGCTTTAAGCCGCCTCGGGTTGAGTAGGCCACCATTAAATCTGTATGATATATTTATCAAGACAGATTGCAACTTAGTTTCTGGATCAATGACAACAACCACTTCATGATTTTCTCATACAATGTAGACTCAGAGATTTCTGTGTAAAGAAAGGAGATTCAATTCAGAAGTTGCAAGTGAGAAATACAAAAAGCAACACAAATATGTATTTGCAAATACAGACAAAAATATACCACTCAAGGCTGAATTCATTCATAGAAATTTATGGCAGAATACATAGAACTATGAGAAGTAAATAGCTTGGCAGACAGAAACATGACCAGTAAATTACTTGATAGGGTTAATGTTATAATTGAAATTTAACAGTAGACTTCAAATAAGAAAAGAATGTTAATGTATGTTAAATTACAGGTTTCACTAGTTTAGCTAATAGCAATTTGAATATTATTTTACACTTGGTAACTACATGCTTCAACTTTACTCTGTGCAAAAGTGCAGTCCTACCTTGATTTCTATCAAGTGATCTCCAGCCTACATGTTTCAGTTCTTTACCAGCCATTAACATAAGACAATCAAAGCCATATTGTAAATCATGTGAACTATCTGAATTGTTCTTCTCTTCTACAGCAAGATGTCTTCACTCAATGCATAATTCCCCTAGAATGAAGAAGATAAGATAATCCATGCATTGTTAACAGAAAGATGTCAATTAACTGTGATGTCATCCTCTGAGCTGAGTCAGCTAGAGCTGCTCCCAATGTTTATCCCTGTCAAGAATGCCTTGCTTTGGCAAGTCTTTCAAAACCTTTTACAACTTACACCTTCAAGTGTCTTTCAATGAACAAATCATGTTGATCATCTGCCAACATAAAGAAGTATACATAGATATTAGCATTTCAAAGTCATGGGCCAAAAGCTCAGTCATTTTTCATTTCGTTTCTATATCAATATTTTGATTTTTTGTCGGCTAAAGGATTTGTGTACCTCATAGGAAAACAATGGGGTCCTGGGTTTGAACCTCCAGCCTCAATGAAGATTGGGATTTTGAATTTTTAGGGTGCCCCTCAGTCCCCCAACTCTAATGGGTAACTGATTTTAGGTGGGGAAAATTAAGGTGGTTAGTCATTGTGCTGGACACATGACGACCTGCTCATTAACCACTAGCCATAGAAACATAACCTTGACATCATTAGCTCCATAGATCGCAAGGTCTGAAAGGTAAACTTTACTTTTTGAAATAATTTTTTTAAAATTAATATCCACTGTGCATCCCATTACTTCTTACTTATGTATAATAGATTTCTCTTTTCCCTTCCTTGTGTTTCTTGAATCAAGTTCCTTTTTATAGAGCATTTTGATACCTCCACAAAGCTAATGGATTATATTATTTGTCATAATGTCCAAAAATAGAAACTAATTATTTTATAATGAGAATGTGGGTATAAGTGTTGTCTATCCAGTACCCAAAACTACACATTTCTCAAGAAAAAATCAACAAATTAAACATATTGAAAAGGTAATAAAAATTAACAAGGATTATGTGAAGGTCTTTCCAAATTTTATTAAGATTTGTGGTTAAACAGTAGAGTTCTTTTTATTTGTTTAAATAGATCATTGAGTGTAATACTTCAAGACCTATATCTAGTTACTAATCTTCAGACAGGTGATCATGGATAAAATCTGAACATTTTCATGTATGGATTCCATGGTGGAAAGGTGTTCTACAGCTTCTGCAAAGATCATGCAGTATCCACCCTAGACAAACAGTATCCACCTTAGACAAACAGTATCCATTTCTATATAAAAAAAATACATACATATAATTTTCTTTACATATTAAAAGAAAAAGAGAAAGATTACCTGAGGTGACCAGACACCATCAATAAAGCAATATTTTTTTGAGATATCAGTTACTGGTTCGGAAACTGCAGATGGATCAGTCACTGTACAAAACTTGGTCAGTAAAATTTGAAAAGTAGACAACTCCATGGTAAACAATAAAATCGCCACCTGAAAACACAAATAAACAATAAGAGGATGTAGACACACAAATTATTACAATGTATGATTTTAATTCAATGTGAGCCAAAGGAATAGTTATAACCTTATATAGCCTTAAACACATCAAACATTTGAACTAGTGGCCAATACTGCACCACATTTTAAGGATAAATGTATAAAATATACAGCTATTTTATTTGAATAAATGTGAATATTAAAGTCAATATAAACAAATATGAGACTGTGTGACAAAAGTGTAACTTAAATATTACATACTGTTTGTGTTTTTTTTTTCTCTGTGTTCTCATTATAAATTGTAGGGTTCAGATATATATATATTTATCAAAGATGAACTCCATTCTTTTCAGATCAGGCAGCTTTCCATACAATCTTTATTCTAAAGGACTGTTGGGGGCCAGTATTTTGTTTGGGCCTCATGATAAAACAAGGCCATGTGTTTCAACATTCAGAATAAGTGTTGCCTCATTATGTTGTGCCCTGTTCAAAGGTGAAAAATAATTCATTGACTGTGTCCTGATAGAATGTAACATGCATCCTTAATCCTGATGTTTGAGTGACAACTGTTATATTTTTGGTTTATACTACTCTTTTTTTCTTTTTCTATTCTCTTCTGGATATAGTGGAATTTAAGAAAAGAAAAAGTAAAGTACCCCTTTCAGACCTTGTGGTCTATAGGGCAGATGATGTAAAGGGCATCTGTTTCTGTAGCCTATGGTTAACGAGGGTGTCATGTGTCCAACCACCTCTACTTTTCCCTAACTAATGTCAGGTACCCACTAGAGCTGGGTGGATTCAAGAGGTGCCCAAAGATCCCAAAATTAAAAACCCCAGTCTTCAGCAGGATTCAAACCCTGCACCCTGGTTCAGTAGCCAAGTGCTTTACCACTTAGCCACTGCACCTCCCATGGAATTTAAGACTGCTTAGTTATTCTCCCATTTGGGCAGTGTCAGATTTTTCTTCTCCTCTATTTGAAAGTGTGCTGGGACCCATTGAAGAACAGTTTTCTTGCTATTATTGTTGAGATTTATAAGAGCTGTCCTGACCTTTTTGATAGAGGAGGCATCAGATTTTTTTAAACATTAGAAAGAAATGTTTATTCATTAGAAAGTGTGCATGAGACATCGCCAGTGGCAATTAAATTTTCTAATCTTTCTCAATTGAGCAATTTATTGAATAAGACAGCTCCTCTGTTACTGGTGGATTCTTAAGATGATTCATCTGTATAATTGACCCACTAGTTATTGGTTTATTAGATTTGTAGAAAAATATTCACCATTTTCTTGAGATCTTTCTGATTGTGATAAGATTTTTTGGTTATGTTTTCAATACTGTCTCTTACAGCAGAAAGAGAGCTTAGGTCCCAGGGGAGAGAGTCATTGCACTGTTTACCTGATTCATAAATTATATTTTATAAGTGGTGTTTCTTTGAGATTCTTGTATGAAATGAGGTCTTTTCAGTTAGTTTTGAGTGCCAGACTTGTGGGTTTAAGTTTTGAGTGGGTAGCTCTCTTAGGTTTTCATTTTAGTAAACTGATTAAGGATTATTATTTCTCTTATTTTGTCCAGAGAAACCAGGGAAAAAATGATCTCTTCCATTGCTTTGAAGGTTGTTGTTTTCATTGTTTGGAGTTAGGTTTTTGTTTTACTTTTTTACTTTGACAATTTTCTGTAGAATTGACTGCTGAATCATATGATGTAGCACTGTGTTCTAGAGTGATGTAGCTGGTACATTTCTTTTTCAAAATGTAATTTGCTTATGGAAGCTCACAGCCTGCTAGGTGGTTGGTGTTAGCCTTCCCTGGTTGTCCAAGAAGTCTACATCTGAGTTGCCAGTTACACTGATGTGATTTGGTATCCACTGCATCTAGCATGATGTAGCTGGTACTTTTCTATTTCAAAATGTTGTGACATGGTATCCACTGCATCTAACATGATGTAGCTGGTACATTTCTATTTCAAAATGTTGTGACTTGGTATCCATTGCATCTAGCATGATGTAGCTGGTACATTTCTATTTCAAAATGTTGTGATTTGCTCCCAATTAATATTTCCATTTTATATCTTTTTCAATTTTACTTTTTTTTTAGTTGACTTTAAAGACTGTCATTTTAATCATACTGCCATGTAAGATCTTTAAATTTGTTGAACCATGGATTGGGCAATCATAAATCTATAAAGGTTAGTAAGAGTGAAAGCATAAATGAGTTTGAATATAACTATACCAAACAGATTAAAAAAGTAAAGGTTCTCCTTTCAGACCTTGTGGTCTATAGGGCAGATGATGTTAAGGTCATCTGTATCTGTGGCCTATGATTTACGAGGGTGTCATGTGATGTGGCCAGCACAACGACCAATCACCTTTACTTTTCCCCAACCAATGTCAGGTACCCATTAGAGCTGGGTGGACTCAGAGGCGCCCAAACATCCAGAAATTAGAAATCCCAGTTTTCACCAGGATTCATAGCTGGGACCCCCAGCATGGAAGCCAAGAGCTTTACCACTCAGCCACCACGACTCCATCAAATTGATTAGGCTAAAAGTAGTCCTATAGTTCTTTGAGTGAAAAGAACACAAGAAAACAGTGTTTAATGAATAAAAAATGGAAGAATAAACTTTTTTTTTCCACTAAAGTAAATCAAAGTAATGTTCCCCTTTCAGACCTTACAATCTATTGGGCTGAGGATGTAAAGGTCATCTGTTTCTGTGGCCCATGGTTAATGAGGTTGTCAGCACAACAACCACCCGCCTTTACCTTCCCCATCACATCAGGTACCTTTAGCTTGGTAGACATAGTCATGTGATCATGGCACGGCACACATATTGTTGGTAAAAATCTGGTTTCTATGCACAGTCAACACACGCTTTTAGGCACTTACCATGGATAAGTCGAGCAAAGAAAGATATAGTCAGGAAATTACAGAAATAAATAATATTGATCCTTACACTTTGAAAGCAAGCCATCATAATAAAGAAAATGATTTGCTGCCCTCCTTGTGTTATCCAGATCTCTTCACTTATAATCTTGTTCTACTGAAAGTGCCTACACAATCACAAAGGATGAATTCAAGGTATTCCGAATCAATTTTATTGTTAGACCTAGATTAGATCTAGATCTACTAATCTAGACTAGATTCTAGATCTATATTCTAGCTATTTAAGTTAGCATATCTAGACATATATACAACATTCATATAGATTGTGATAGAGATCTACTCTTTACTCAAGCCTTCAAGGTCTAGTATTCTAGATCTAGATCTATGGCTATATAGATCTATTATATATTATATACCAAATCTGGATATGTCTCAGATTAGAGTGTGACTAGATCTAGAGTCTAGCCTACATAATAATAATACTTAGTAGGTCATTCTAGATCTCATCTAGACTCTATAGAATAGATCTAGATAACATCTAAAATCTACATATCTCTGTTGCTGCATATTTTAAGCATATGAGACTTAATCTTTATCCAATAGATTTAGCTAGATCTAGTCTTCACTTCTAGGTCACTTGATAAGATAAATAAATTTAGCTTTTATATAGCGCTACTTTCATGCTTATAGCATGCTCAGAGCGCTATGGTCCAATCAATCTCATTGGTGGACCGGAGAGGAGGGGTATCTGGAAGGTTTTCAGTGCTGCCTTCAGGTGCTCATTAAACACATCTCTGCACAAGTCGAATGTCGAACCACAAGCCCCCTCCATAGGTAGCCACAAGTAATCTTGAGAGACCACCAAGATAGATCTATAATATTATATATATATAAATATATATATATATATATATATATATATATATATATATATATATATATATATATATTACATATTACATATTAGTATTATAATTTATTAGATTAGAGATGTTAGAGATAACTTATAAATATATATATGAACTATGGTTACAGATAATAGTTACTTATTATTAGATACTAGTATTATCTAGATCAGATCTAACTTCTAAACCAAAGAAAACTTTACTATCCAGTTTAGATCTAAGTCTAGGGCTGAAGACTTTTTAAAGTTTATTTTAGGACTAGGCTCATCAAGACTAGTAACTTGTTGATAAATCTAATGGTCCTAGATCTGTGTTTCTTTTACAACTTTCAAATGCTCTTTAAGATTTGAAGCTAATTACACCTTAGCCCAAACCTTTTGGCTGTTGCGGCTGAAGCACTTCACTAGTCTCAATTGAATTTTTGGTGTAGACTTGGGTTTTTAATTTCTATATTTTTAGGACGCTTCGAAGTCCAACCAATGTCTTGATATGAACAGGTATTTTTTATTTTTTTTTTTTCTTTTCATTATACAAGAGCTCTACATCTATTACTAAAATGTTATTGCTATTTTTACTTTTGAAAATGTCTACAGGCTTACAAGAGTTTAGCAGCTTACAACCAGTTCCTAGATAGTTGGGTTCAAGATATTATGGCTTTTAAACCACTAGCAAAGGTAAGTAATAAATATTGTTATATTATACTAAATATCTTGATATTCATTGTATTTACATGTATATGAGACCAATGTCTTGATATGAACAGGTATTTTTAATTATTTTTTTTTCTTTTCATTAGGTTCTTCACTCTCAGTGGTTAGCAGAATAGGTACTGCAGCCCTGGATAAGTCGAGATGGTATTATTCTATCAGCCCACTGTTCTTGTACAGTTGGACTTGGAGAGTCCTGCACTCAAGTGGCAGCCACTTTATTTATGCTGGAAGCCAACACCAGACTAAAAGAGAGTAAGACAGTTACAGGCTTGTTATCTTACTGGATAAATCCATCAGAGCTTAAAAACGTTTTGCCAACTAAGGTTTCTGAGATTGACATCACCTCAATAAAAAAACAAAAAGTTAAATTTGATTCTCTTGTGAACAACATCACTTCTAAAAATAAAAATGTAAAGGCTATTAAATCCAAAGAAACTATAAAGCTTAGTCTAAATATTTTTAATTCATTTATTGAAAGTAATGAGACAACACCTTGAGGTGTTATTCCAATCAGATATTTTACTATGTTGTGCTTATAGGATGGCTGCCTGGTCGTGCGGTTTGCGCGCTGGACTGTCGTTCGGATTTATCGATGGTCGAGGGTTAAACCCTACCCGCTCCCATCCCCCGTCGTCCTGCGGGAGGTTTGGACTAGGAAGTAAACTATCTTCAACTCTGAAGGAACATCCGAAACATGTAAAACATTTTACAAATATTTTTTTACAGGAAGAATAGGTTTGTGCCTGTGCTTTAATGCTGCTAGGTCTTTCAATGAAAATTTCAAAACAGTCATTTATAACTGTCACCTTCCTGCCATAAGTACTAATAATTTCTTTGGGCCTGAGACTCTCCTTATTGGGCCAGAAAATCAAATCTCGTTGAAGACTGGTAATTTGAATTTTGGGATACCTCTAAGTCCAACCAGATTTAAATGGTATTTGACATTAGTTGGGGAAAAGTAAGGTGGTTGGTCATTGTGCTGGACAAGACATCCTCGTTAACCTAGTCCACAGAAACAGGTGACCTTTACATCATCTGCCTTATAGATCGTAAGGTCTTTAAAGTTAACTTGTTTATTAAAAAAAACATTTTATTTCTAGATCAATACCTGTTCTATGTAACTGTTTGAATAACAATGGATGCCAAGAACTAGTTGTTTTTCTTTATAAAGTATCTTAGTTATTAATTCAAATCAAGATGTCTGCCTGGTCATGCATTTTGCGCAATGGACTGTTCAGACTTACCGATGGTTCCGGGTTTAAACCCTGCCCATTCCCATCCCCTGTGGAAATCATTTCTAAAAAGTTAAATCTAAATCTAATCTAGATTGAAAGATTCTAGTCAATCTAGCTAGAGCTTGAGAGTCGAGTACTATGTCACATGCTATGTGTGGGGATCTAGTATGTATGTTTAGAGCATACTATTATGTAGAATCTATTTATATTGACTCAAGCTCTATACTAGATCTAGACCAATTACAGACTATTTATAATACTATCACGATCTAGATGTATGTTTATAATCTAGACTTGTATTAATTATTAGATCTAGCTCTAGATTCTAGATACAGTTTTAATTCCTAGATCTAGACCATGAAAAAACCTTCTAGATACGAATCTTGATTAGATTTCTAACTTACAACTTGAATTTGACCTACATGTTACTTTATTGTTGTTTTTTTAAATTACTATTTAGATCAGTAGATCTACTAAATGAAGCCTGAGAAGATTTACCTATAAATCCTATAAGTTAAGATATATAATCTAGATCTGTAGCATTTACTTTTGACTTTAGCCATAGGAGTAAGTGATACACTATTGTTGGAGCATAGTGATATGAAATCTAGTCTTTATACTAGAATATAGTATAACTAGCATTCCAGACTAAAATAGGTGGACATAGGTTTCACCAGTCACATGAGGAAGCACTAAACCCCAGTGTAAAGCCCTCAGCCATGATGGAAAAACTATTTATTGTATCATCTAGTTAATATAGATTTATCTACTTTATCTTATTATAATTAAATCCCCTAAATTGTACTGTAAAATGTTTTACATTTTGGAAGTTCCTTCGTAGTCCAAACCTCCCCAGGACAACAGCCAAGTCTTTTTGAAGTAATCTCTTCATCTTCATCCCTAGAGCCTTGCCAAGTTCTAGGCCTAGGTCATCTAGGAATGCTAAAAAATCTAATTCCTTTCTAGTTTATTGACGTATATGAGTTTTTTTTTAGCACCCTTTTATGCAGCAGTAGCTAGGCATTTTGTTTAAATTAATGCACTAAAAAGGTCAAAGTAGAGATTGTGTTTTGGAAACTTAAACCCGATTGTATTAGATCTAGATTTACTATAGTCAGTATAGCCAGAGTAAGGCTACTAATGTAAACTTACAAACAAAATGGCGGATCAGCTTAGTACGCAGAAACTGTCGCATCATATGTCTACCAACCCAAAGGGTGGAATGACCTAAAGATCTGAAATCCCAAATCCCAGCCTTTACTGGGATTCGAACCGGAGACCTTTTAAAACATTATCATTAATCATGGCTAGATAATAGATTTGAAAGAAAAATTATTTTGTTAATTATTTACCTCCATATTCATGAATTATTTATAATCTGGATTAATAGGGCTGGCTCAGTCCTTTTGCTATTAGTATTAGTAAGGGTCTTACCAGCATTCTGAGCATTGCACAGTCTGTCTCCATACTCATTATCATACTGTCTGATCTTAGACAGTTTTCTCACATACTATCACTGAGTATCAGTATATTTATATTGAGTATAATGTCTGTAGTCTAGTAGTGTAGTCTGATTGAAGTTTGAAGGCATCACTGTAAGTTAGACGTAAGTCTAGTCTAGAATTCAATTAAAAAACGTATTCTTAGAATATTATAGGTAGTCCACAACATCAGTGGCCACAACCGTGGCCCAGTAATTTGGGTAAAACTTCCCATCGAAGGCCCCTAGTTATTAGACTGTCATGGTGGATCTTAGTTTACTAACTAGACCTAGACTAATCAGTGATCTTTTTGAAAAGAGACGATTAAAGAATTATTTGGAAAGGGATCAATCATGTAAAGAAAATCGTTGAGAGGTGTAATTGTTTATAATTTAATTTTTCGCGTCAACGACAGCTGATTTTATTTATTTATTTTTATTTGTACGTATTAAATACTAAAATAAGATATATAAATTAAATTATATGCGCTGTCTAGATATAATTAGGATTAAGGTCTCATTAAATAACAATTTTATTAGAAGAAGAAAAGAAAAACTTTATGCTACTTATAAAAAGGACTTGAATAAAACGAAAAATTAAGTTATGGCGTTATGTCGACTAGATCTAAATCATATATCATATAGTTTGTCCATCGTTGTTCCATGATGACCACTTTTGTCATCCAGGGTGCTGGGGGCGTTGCAATGGGGTTTTGTGCTTCCTCATGTGGCTGTTGAAACCTATGTTAGCCCGGAATATTCAGCTGCACACTGGGCAGGTTATTCCAGATGGACTTAATATTTTTTTAGTGGAGTAAAGTAGTGCCATTAGAGAATGAAATGGGTTGCCTGAATAAGCAAGAAAACCAACGAATTAGCAGAGTTTAAGTCACTTATTAACACGTATGACTAGAATGGCACATTAAACACGTTGGACGTAGATCTTCTTCTTCGTTCTCATTGTTATGTTGGAGTGTTCAGATGAGTAGACCAATACATGAGATGAACTGCGCAGTGGTTTCCAAATCAGGGAGCTCTCCATATAGTTTCCTTTCTATTGGGGTGATTTGGGGCCAATGACTTATACGGGCCTCTTGGTAAAGAGAGCAGTTTTGGAGGACGTGGTCGGCATTTTCTGGTGATACTCCACATGGGCAGATTTCACTGGTTCCAATTTTGAGCTTCCGGACGTAGATCTAATTATCTTCTCTTTTGAAGTAACCTCTCTTTTATAGAATAATATAAGACAAACGCTAATTTATTTATTTTGTCATTTTTGTCATCATTCGTTTTATAAAAAATAAACGGGAGTTAAAATTATTTATAGTTTTTTGAAAATCAATTGCAACAATAACAATAGCTATGCACATTTCATAAGATCTCATAGATCTAATTTTACGTATATAAATGTAATATCAATATATTGACACCTTTTCAGACATTGCGATTTATGGAATATAAATGATCTAAAAGTAATCTGCTTCTATGCTGATAGCTAATTAACGAGGATGTCATGTGGCCAGCACAACAACCAACTTTAACCATCTACTTCGGATTTTACTTATCTTATATAATGCAGACCTTACTTCAAAAAAAAAAAAGAGATGATTACGTCCTACGCCCTACGCGTCATGCATTTAGTCATGATTGTTAACCAATGACTTAAATTCTACCAAGTCACTGGTTTTCCTGGCTGGCTCAGGCAACCCATTCCATGCTCTAATAGAACTAGGGAAGAATGATAATTTGAAACCTAAGAATAGATATAATTAAGTCTTTTTTTATAAAGGGATGAATCATATATATTTAAAAAAAAACGAGATTCAATCGCTTATTTTTGCCCGTGAAGCGTGCTACGAAACATCCCAAGTATATGCACATTACTGCTTATTGTCGAATGGCTACAATGGGCAGCGCATATGAACGCAACACATTCTCAAGGATGACAAAAATACAAGAGAAATTAAGGGGGATACAAGAGGTTGATCACAGAAAGCCCTAGGGAAGATGATAAAGTTAGTAACTAGAGCTAGCTAAAAACGTTACCACGTGACGTGTCAGCCTAACCCAATAGAGACTGGTGTGAGGAGAACAAGGAAGAAATTCAAGAACTGCTAAAGAAAAAGCACAACTGCTATTGTTCTGTTCTTACAAAAAATAATGACAATGCAGCCAGATCTCTCTATAAAGCTTCTTGTAACACTCCGCAGTCAAAGGTCCGGGCATAGAAGTAAATGGTGGCTTAAAGTTGAACTATCCGGGTTTATGCTAACACTGGTGACACACGCTCTTTTCACGAGTCGCTTCTATGTGCCTATAGCTCTCATCTTACCAGACTGTAACCATACTACGTCGCCGCTAAAATCTTCCGATGATTCCACTCTTTTAACCAGCAAGACGGATACACAAAATTGCTGGACAGAACACTATGGCTTGCTATTTGGTGACAAATGGTTTGTATCGGAGGGATCCGTGGTAAATATTCCAAAAAAAAAAGCTATAGGAGAGGAGCTCAATGATTCACCATTTGAGAAACTTGAAACTGCAATTCTCATATACAAAAGGAGTGACAAGTCTAACTGCTCCAACTATAGAGGCATCACACTTCAATCAGTAGCATGAAAGCTCTTTGCATGAGTTTTGCTTGACCGACTAACCCATTTTTTTTAGTGGAGAACCAATGTGACTTTAATGGATATTTGTTTTGCGACAGTTACAAGAAAATGCAGAGAGAGGAACTTAAATATATATGCTGCCTTTGTGGATCTCACCAAGGCTTTCGACACGGTTAGTTGCGATGGCTTATAATCTTCTGCTGTACTAGCAAATGGGGATTTTCACGATTAACTAAACAATAACCAGAGGCGTAGCTAGGGTGGGGCCACATGTCGGTGGCCCCTAAATGAGTGGGTTTGTTTTTTTACACTAAATATTAAATATTACTCAAAATGCAGGGGCCACCAAAGAAGTAACTCCAGGGCCCCCAAAGAACGGCAGATTCCCAGCTACGCCACTGACACTAACAATGAATTCACTGTTGCTAACAAAAGAATAAGAAAAGAAACTGAGGCAAAATTGAGCCTTGAGATTTGTAAAATGTTTGTTTGTTAAATGTTTGTTTTTAAAATGTTTGTTTCTAAAATGTTTGTTTCTAAAATGTTTGTTTGTTAAATGTTTGTTTTTAAAATGTTTGTTTCTAAAAATGTTTCTAAAATGTTTGTTTGTGAAATGCTTGTTTGTAAAATGCTTGTTTGTAAAATGTCTGTAAAATGTTTGTAAAATGTTTGTTTGTAATATGTTTGTTTGTAAAATGTTTGTTTGTAAAATGACTGTAAAGTGTTTATTTGTAAAATGTTTGTTTCTAAATTGTCTGTAATGTTTGTTTGTAAAATGTTTGTTTGTTAAATGTTTGTTTGTAAAATGTTTGTAAATTGTTTACTTGTTTTGGATGTTGAAGATGATTTACTTCCTAGTCCAAACATCCCTCAGGGCGACGGGGGATGGCAGCGAGCAGGGTTTGAACCGAAGAACATCGAGACGACCGAACGCACATACCGCACCACCAGGCAACCCTCCTTGTAACCATTTATAACAAACGAATATTCACACTTGATTAGAGTTACCCCACTAAAAAATATTACTAAATTCAGACAATTCAGGAGAACATCTATGACACAAGGTGAGAATACAGAGAAACAGAAAACTCAGAAACAAAGACAGACACATTTCTTATTTCATATTGTTATAAACCTGGTGGTGGCACAGATGGGGGTAGTGGTGTGAGTGTAGTCAGCCGACGCAAATCACCCCAGGCCAGCGCTAGACGAGCGGTCAACCGTGACGAGTTACGACAATCGGCCGAGACGAGTTAACAACATGAAGGTTCGAGTAGGATCGACGCCGTGAACAGAGCTTAGGAGCGTCACGAGGGTTGTAGTCATCTGACACCCAGAATGGTCGAGCGACGTTCTGTCCGGTTCTAGAAGGCCAGTAGGGACCCTATATAAAGAGCGGAGGTGTCGCAGTTAAGACGGTTCAGAAAGCGGGTTCACGACAGGAGTTCAGAACACGGTCGACTACAGCACAGTTCAACGGTGTGGTTCTGTACGGAGCATTACGACGGTTCAGTGCGGAGTACTGTCAAGTACAGTTGAGACGAACGGCGTCTTGATCTTGGTCTGTGATCGAGTCCGACACAACGAGCCCAAGTGTGTGAAGTCAGTCCCGAACTGTTGAACCCAGTGCAAGCCCGGAACGAGACGGAGAGGCCAGTGCAAGACTTGATACGGCGGAACGGTGTTATCGGAGAGATATTTGTTATCGCAGAGCTATTTGTACTGTTCTACGTGCTGCCAATTGTACAGTATTGGCTGTTATTTATGGACATTAAACCTTTACGTTATTTTGGAGCCCTGACTTGTCAAGTTCTTTAAGTTGGTGGTGTATGGTGCAGTTTGCAGAAAGCCTGGATAGTGAGATTCGTAACAATATGCTAGGACGAATTCGTACAAGTGCTTCGTCTTTTCGGTGCTTTTAGTGCATGTATTGGGTTGTCTAAATCAGCTAGGAAAACCAACAAAAATTTTTAGTCTTTGATTAACATACTCGGCTATTTAGACGTAATTATATTTCTTGATGGAGTAACGTCAGTAATTTATAAGATAAGTAAAAAGAATTGAGTTATAATTTTAACAATAGCTCAATGCGTGACAGTTGATCTTCGTATCAAATCTCCTTTAATACACTAGTCAGTTGCCATTTTTACAAAGCGTATATTAACTTACTTTGTCTGTCCATCTGTCTGTCTGGTAAAAAGTTTGTGCCCCTTGTTTCTCCAGTATCCATTCTCGGAACAAGTTGAAACTTTGCACGATTATTCTTTGGCAAAGACAAGACACGAATCAGCTAAAAAAAAACAACATAATCCGATTAGTCTATTAATTACTTGTAAATAATTATTTTGTTTGAAACTAACAAGAGAAATTAATTCCATCAGTAGTCACAGATACGGCTAAATATGCAGAATTTCGTCCCCTTAGATTATTGAACGTGTTATTTCTACCTCGCCCGTTCTCGAATTAAGTTGAAAATTGAAACCATTATTTATTGTAGCTAATAAAAAACAAAATTAAACAATTAGTCATTTGAATATAGGTAATTAATTATTTTGTTTGATATCGCATAAGAAAAATAATTTTTACATTAACGAGAGATATGCTTGCAAGTGTGGAATTCTTTCCCTTAGATAAGGTTTGTATTTCATAATTGGATTTAAAAAAAAAAAAAACTTTCTCCCTTATCTTATCTAATACAGACGTTACTTCAAAAAAAAAAGAAGATGATTACGTCCTACGCGTCATGCATTTAGTCATGCATATTAACCAATGACTTTAAATTCTGCCAAGTCACTGGTTTTCCTGGCTAGCTCAGGCAACCCATTCCATGCTCTAATAGCACTAGGGAAGAAGGAGTGTTTGTACAAATTTGTCCTAGCATATGGGACGAGGAATGTGCCTTTATCTTTGTGTCTTTCAGAGTATTTTATTAAATTTTGTTTTTGTATTTGAAGATTATGGTTCAGTGTTTTATGTATGATTGCTACTTTACTTTTGAGCCTTCTGTCCACTCTAATAGACTCATTTAGTGCTATCAAGGGACGAACTTCGAAAATTCAACTCTACAGTGCTACAGTGTGTAAAAAAAAAGCATTTAGGCCTAACCTTTAAATAAAACAACCGTATCAATGCTGCCTTAGTTTTTATACACCGGATACACCAAAGATAGCCGCATATAGTTGTATCGCCTTTTTATGGAAATGTCCAATGAAAGACGTAAACAAGGAGAAGAAGACTTTAACAAAAAACAAAAGCACTGAGCGTGTGTGAGTGATTCTCTTATCTTATTATTGTGTTTCGTGTTTAAACAATACGTTTCCCCTATCAGATCTTGCGATCTATGGGGCGGATGATGTTAATGTCATCTGTCTCTAACATGAGCATGGTGTCATGTGGCCAGCACAAGATCTATGGGGCGGATGATGTTAATGTCATCTGTCTCTAACATGAGCATGGTGTCATGTGGCCAGCACAAGATCTATGGGGCGGATGATGTTAATGACATCTGTCTCTAACATGAGCATGGTGTCATGTGGTCATCACAAGATCTATGGGGCGGATGATGTTAATGTCATCTGTCTCTAACTTGAGCAGGGTGTCATGTGGCCAGCACAAGATCTATGGGGCGGATGATGTTAATGTCACATCTGTCTCTAACATGAGCATGGTGTCATGTGGCCAGCACAAGATCTATGGGGCGGATGATGTTAATGTCATCTGTCTCTAACATGAGCATGGTGTCATGTGGCCAGCACAAGATCTATGGGGCGGATGTCATCTGTCTCTAACTTGAGAAGGGTGTCATGTGGCCAGCACAAGATCTATGGGGCGTATGATGTTAATGTCATCTGTCTCTAACTTGAGCATGGTGTCATGAGGCCAGCACAAGATCTATGGGGCGGATGTCATCTGTCTCTAACATGAGCATGGTGTCATGTGGCCAGCACAAGATCTATGGGGCGTATGATGTTAATGTCATCTGTCTCTAACATGAGCAGGGTGTCATGTGGCCAGCACAAGATCTATGGGGCGTATGGTGTTAATGTCATCTGTCTCTAACATGAGCATGGTGTCATGTGGCCAGCACAAGATCTATGGGGCGGATGTCATCAGTCTGTAACATGAGCATGGTGTCACGTGGCCAGCACAAGATCTATGGGGCGGATGATGTTAATGTCATCTGTCTCTAACATGAGCAGGGTGTCATGTGGCCAGCACAAGATCTATGGGGCGGATGATGTTAATGTCATCTGTCTCTAACATGAGCATGATGTCATGTGGCCAGCACAAGATCTATGGGGCGGATGATGTTAATGTCATCTGTCTCTAACATGAGCATGATGTCATGTGGCCAGCACAAGATCTATGGGGCGGATGATGTTAATGTCATCTGTCTCTAACATGAGCATGATGTCATGTGGCCAGCACAAGATCTATGGGGCCGATGATGTTAATTTTATCTGTCTCTAACATGAGCATGGTGTCATGTGGCCAGCACAAGATCTATGGGGCGGATGATGTTAATTTTATCTGTCTCTAACATGAGCATGGTGTCATGTGGCCAGCACAAGATCTATGGGGCGGATGTCATCTGTCTCTAACATGAGCATGGTGTCATGTGACCAGCACAAGATCTATGGGGCGGATGATGTTAATGTCATCTGTCTCTAACATGAGCATGGTGTCATGTGGCCAGCACAAGATCTATGGGGCGGATGTCATCTGTCTCTAACTTGAGCAGGGTGTCATGTGGCCAGCACAAGATCTATGGGGCGGATGATGTTAATGTCATCTGTCTCTAACATGAGCATGGTGTCATGTGACCAGCACAAGATCTATGGGGCGGATGATGTTAATGTCATCTGTCTCTAACATGAGCATGGTGTCACGTGGCCAGCACAAGATCTATGGGGCGGATGATGTTAATGTCATTTGTCTCTAACATGAGCATGGTGTCACGTGGCCAGCACAAGATCTATGGGGCGGATGATGTTAATGTCATCTGTCTCTAGCATGAGCATGGTGTCACGTGGCCAGCACAAGATCTATGGGGCGGATGATGTTAATGTCATCTGTCTCTAACATGAGCATGGTGTCATGTGGCCAGCACAAGATCTATGGGGCGGATGTCATCTGTCTCTAACATGAGCATGGTGTCATGTGACCAGCACAAGATCTATGGGGCGGATGATGTTAATGTCATCTGTCTCTAACATGAGCATGGTGTCATGTGGCTAGCACAATGATAAACCGTTTTTACTTTCTCCAACTACAGACAGGTACCCATTACAGTTGGATGGACAAACATCCTGAAACTGAAAATCTCTGTCTCCGAGATTGGAACTCAGAACCACACGTTCGGAAGCCAGGCGCTTAATCACTCAGCCACCGCGCCCATTCAAACAATTTTGCTATTAATGTTTGTTTCTTAATATATGAATAAATGTGTCCTCAAAAAAAAATTGTTTTGAATAAATATATTCCTAGCCATCAGTATAAATTATCAGATAATATCTGCTCTAAATACTTGTATTAGAAGCTGTCGTCATTGAGAAGTACTAAGAAGTAGAACTCATAGAGCCTGTTTTTTTTGAGTGTGTAATTCTTTCGTGAGTGAATGTTGTTTGTATTTGCATCTATATAGTTATCATTACAGTAGTTACGCTGAGGTGGTCAATTGTAGTCAAACTGAATTTCCATTTGATTGGATTAATAAACATTATCTTATCTTTAACTTTATCTATCCCTAAGTCTAATGGACCGTCGTCGACGTCTTTCTCCATTCCTCTCTATCTTTTGCCTTAGTTAGAACTTCTTTCAATGGCAGGTCCGTCCATTCTCTTATGTTGTATCGTATCTTATCTTATCTTAAATAAAGTTTACATATCAAAACATAATTTAGAAAATCTTCTTACATATTTCTCTATGCCCTTGACTGGCAAGTTTCAAGTAATCTGAGATCTGCCCACCTAGTATAGTCTCAAGATGACACCTACAGACTACTTCTCTGTTGCCTCCTGCGGAATGGACGGTGACATCCCCCCCCCTACAGCTACAGCAGCAGAAAGACGAACCCATCCAAGGCATTCTTATCTTCTTATCTTATATAATACAGACGTTACTTCAAAAAAAAAAAAGAAGATGATTATGTCCTACGCGTTATGCATTTAGTCATGCATATTAACATTACATCCACTCCTGCTGTCACGCATGGCCGTTAAGTTGGTATGACTGTTGGATAAATCCGTTAGTTCAAATTTTTGTGACAGCATAGCGTTCGATCTACCAATAAAAAGTTAGTAAATCAATTTGCTGTGGAAAAAAAAAAAGAAACTCTACATTATTCCAAGGTATAGGTTTGACATGTGTCTATTAATTCATGCACAAATAAACTAAATCTAGATCTACATATCGAGGCATGGCGACCGGATGTTAAAGCGCTTGGCTACCTAAAAGTGGGTAAGATTATATCTTGGCAAGAGCAAACATAAACAAATCTATCTATCTATCTATCTATCTATCTATCTATCTATCTATCTATCTATCTATCTATCTATCTAATCTATCTATCTATCTATCTATCTATCTATATCTATCTATCTATCTATCTATCTATCTATCTATCTATCTATCTATCTATCTATCTATCTATCTATGTTCTGTAGTCACAGATTAATAATAAATTACTGTAGACGTTACTATTTAATAATGATAATAACGAGACTGTCTTGATCAAGGTAGACATATATAACTAACTTTTATTTCCGTCCGAGTCTTTGTTTTCGCATAAAACATAAACAACAAACAATGACGTAATATCTTCTAATATTAACACATCCTTCCTTTTGAAGCTATCATCACATCCTTCCTTTTAAAGTTCTTAATACTTATATTTACAAGGAATTTTGACAACTCGACCACTTCTGGTTGTCTTGACCTGCACATCAAGTTCTCTAGATGTTGGTTTATAATTGTCTGTTTCTTTTGTTCTAACAGTTTGCTGTTCATTGTCTTCGTCGGTGTCATAGTACCCAGAGATGTCTTCTTCGTAGCTCTTGTTTAAAAACAGTTGATTACGTCTGTATGTTTTCCCATCATTTGTCTTTATGATGTAAGATCTGGGTGATGGATGTTTCTTAATGACGACTGCTTTCTGCCATGTTTGTCCTAGACGAACTCTCACCTTCTCCCCGACAGAGTAGTCTTTAGGTAACCTTGCTTTTGAATCGTATTTCACTTTGTTTTTTCTCTGTCGTTCGTTGAGTAATGTCTCTGCATTTTCAGCTACCGATGGTTTCAATAGTTTGGGATCAGTTGGAATGATGTCCCTGAGTCTTCTACTCATCAGCAGTTGTGATGGCGAATAAAGCAGTCCGCTTATCGGAGTATTTCTATACTCGAGCATAGCGAGATATGAATCTTTCCCACTTTTGTATGCTTTGTTAAATATCTGCTTTACGATATACACCTCACTTTGTCCATTTGATTGAGGGTACCTGGGACTTGATGTTGTTATCTTAAAATCCCATTCAGAAGCAAACTCTCTATATTGATAGCTATTGAATGGCATGTTGTCGCTCACTATTTCTTCTTGTATGCCCTGTCTAGCAAAAATACCTTTCATTGCCCTGATAACACATTCTGCTGTTTTGTTCTCCAGTCGTTTTATTTCAGGGTATTTAGAGAAATAGTCCACAACTAGCAAATAGTCATTGTTTCGCCATTCAAACAAATCTGTCGCAACCTTTTTCCATGGTCTGTCTGGTACAGCATGAGGTAGCAATTTTTCCTTCACATTATTTCTTTTGAACGTTGCACATGTTGCGCATTTCATTATTGTCGAAAAAATATCTTTAGACAATCCTGGCCAAAACACACTCTGTTTTGCCTTGGATCTGGTTTTCTCAAGACCAAAATGACCTATGTGCAACTTGTCGAGAATTTCATTTCTCATACTTGAAGGAATTATAATTCTGTTCTCATAAAACAATATTCCATTCTCTTCAGGAATACTGTCTTTAAATGACCAATACACTTTCACTGTTTCATGAACTTGAGTTTTTATCTTTGGCCAACCTTCTCTGACATAATTCATTACAAGTTTTAATTTAGCATCAGATTCAGTTTTCCTTCTAATTTCAATAATCTTCTGATCACTTCCCGGAAACTGTGCTGTTGCGCTATGAATTCTCATAACCATGTCATCATTTGAATTTTATTGTTCTTGACCATTGATGTACGCACGCGATAACGTATCAGCTATTTGCATTTTTGAACCTGGAGTGTAAGTTACTGTTAATTGATATCTCAACAGTCTTAACATCATCAACTGAAGTCTTGGTGAAATCTTATGTAAAGGCTTAGTCACAATAGTTTGCAAAGGTTTGTGATCTGATTGTACAGTCACAGTTCTTCCAAAAATATAATGGTGAAAATGTTCAGCTGCAAACACTATAGCTAACATTTCCTTTTCTATTTGTGCATATCTGCACTCTGTTTCTGTCAATGATCTTGACGTATACGCAACTGGTTTAGTTTATCTTCTTGCATTAAACATGCTCCCAACCCTTTAGAAGAAGCGTCACACTGAATAGTAACTGGCTTTTCAGGGTTAAACAATTGCAGAACTGGAGCTTCATTGAGTGTTTTCTTTATTAGTTGGAAAGCATTTTCTTGCTCTGCATTCCACTGCCACAATACATCTTTCTTTAGCAATTCACGCAATGGACTGGTAATTGTTGACATGTTTGGAATGAAACTTGACAGAAAGTTCAACATCCCTAGCAGTCTTTGAATTCCTGTTCGATCTGTTGGTGCTGGCATCTCCATTATTGCTTTGATTTTAGCTGGATCTGGACGAATACCATCTGCTCCAATTTGTCTTCCGAGATAATTAACACCAGAAAGTTTATATTGTATCTTGTTCTTGTTGAACTTTACATTGTTCTTTCTAGCTCTCTCCAGAACATTTTCAAAAATTTGATCATGTTCTTTTTCATCTTTTGCTGCAATCAGCATGTCATCTGACATGATATGTACACCTGGGATGTCTCCGAATACTTGATAAGCACGTTTCTGTAATACTTCACTAGCTGAGGATATACCAAAAGGCATTCTCAAGAATCTGTATCTTCCAAACGGAGTATTGAATGTACATAAATAAGAGCTTGGTTCATCCAACTCCACTTGCCAATATGCATCCTTTTGATCAAGTATACTAAACACTTTTGCTGCTCCCAGTGAACTATTGATTTGATCAAATGTTGGTATAGTGAAATGTTCTCTCATTATATATTTGTTCAGTTCTCGGGGATCTAAACACAACCTCAAAGAATTATCTTTCTTCTTTGCTATAACCAAGTTATGAACCCATTCTGTTGGTTCATCAACTTCTGTGATCACTCCATCTTGTTGCATTTGTGTGAGTTTTCTTTTTAATTCTTCGTAGAGTGATGGTGCAACTCTGCGCGCACATTGAATAACTGGTTTTGCATCTGACGTCAGTTTAATGTGATACTTCATTTTGTATGTACCGAGTCCTTCGAATACTTGATTATATTTTTTCAGCAACACTCGTGGAACTTCATTTTGTTGCTTGACATCGTGTACTTCAACATTTCTCTTTGCCTCAATTAGTTTCAAAGCAATAGATGTCTTCAGACCTAGTATAGGATTTATACTTTTCTTGATCACGTACAGATCATCTTTAACTTCTACATTGCCGACTTTAAATGTGACCGATGCAACTCCCTTCATTTCTAATGCTTCATCCTTCAATGCTCGTAGGGTAGTATTTGAATTCTTTAACTGAGTATCAGTTTCTAAATTGTTCCACGTTGACTCTGATATCACATTAGCTTGTGCTCCTGTGTCAATCTTCATTTTGACTATTTTTCCCATAATATTGACATCAACCATCCAAACTTTGACATTGTTGTCAGTACCAATTGCCTCAAACCACAACTCATTTACTTGGCTTGACTGACTTTCATCTTCCAGTAAATCAACAGCCTTGAAGTTTTTCGAACGACATTTTACAGCGAAGTGATTTCTCTTTTTACATTTTCGGCATGTCTGTCCGAATGCTGGGCAATTGTATTTTCCATGAGATCCACCACAAGATCTGCAATCTCTAATGAAACTTGTTACATGATTCTTTGCCATATTTTCCTGTGAGGTTTTGACTGGCTTTCTATCTTCTTTCTTCTTTAATTTATTAGCAGCATCCACATGTAGTCCTTTCATATCTATCATTTGGTTCTGGGTATGCTCGTCAGCCCTAATTATGCTTGCTGCTTTCTCTAAAGTTAAGTCTACATCTCTCAGAAGTCTCTCTCTCACTCGATCCGACTGTATGCCACATACCAATCGATCTCTGATGAGTTCATCTCGAAGGTTGTCAAACTTGCATTCTTTTGCCAAATTCTTTAACTCAGTATAATACCGTTCAAACGTTTCTCCGTCTTTCTGCTTTCTTGAAAAGAATTTAAATCTGTCATACACAGTGTTGGACTTAGGCAAAAAATAATTCTGAAACCTTTCAATTACTTTGTCTACAGTCTCATCTTCACATACTTGAAAAGTATTGTAGATGTCTCGAGCGGGTTCACCGATCAGGTGTAACAATAAAGCTTTCTTCACTGGCTCGGGCTTCGTATTTTTTTCAGTGGCGACCATAAACAGTTCAAAACTTTGTCTCCATTTTTTCCATCTTTCAGATAGATTATTACCGTCTAGTGACAACGGTCTAGGAGGATCGAATAATTCCATTATTCGTACAGATTCTAGATTCTATGTCTAGATCTAGCTCTAACAATATGAACTAACGACACCACAAATAAAATGTACTTTTAGCAATTTAGAAACCACTAGACCTAAATCTACCTGTTACCAGCACTTTAAAGCAATGTGACATTAGATTTGACACCTAATCTAACACCAGATCTGACACAAGATCTGAAAACAAATCTGACACCATGTTCTGTAGTCACAGATTAATAATAAATTACTGTAGACGTTACTATTTAATAATGATAATAACGAGTCTGTCTTGATCAAGGTAGACATATATAACTAACTTTTATTTCCGTCCAAGTCTTTGTTTTCGCATAAAACATAAACAACAAACAATGACGTAATATCTTCTAATATTAACACATATCTATCTATCTATCTATCTATCTATCTATCTATCTATCTATCTATCTATCTATCTATCTATCTATCTATCTATCTAGGCTATCTATCTATCTATCTATCTATCTATCTATCTATCTATCTATCTATCTATCTATCTATCTATCTATCTATCTATCTATCTGTCTGTCTATTCCCGAAAATACACATCTACTAAAGTAATCTAGTTGAATATATTTATTTTGGCCTTGTTATATTTTTGTCGGTACAAATATCCTAGACATTACTGCTTACAAAGAGGAAATAAAAAGGCGCCATTCTTGGAAAAACAAACTCAAAAATGGTTGCATTTGAATTGTGTTTTACGGGATACACATTTGAGACCAAACGAAAATCCACTGCCGAGGACAGATGTAGACAGCGAAAAGAAAATCTAAATCGAACACCGGTGGACAACGGTTAAGCCTACGCTAGATGTGGCAAAATATGTAGGTCACAGCTGGGGCTGCTTAGCCACGGGAAATACTGCATTCCCAACTAATCTTCGGACTCGAAGAGAAGCCTTATAATTATATCTGAGTAAAAGCGCTATTATTAAAATGTAAACAAAAATGAAAAAAAATTAAAATATCAATTTAAGCTACGTCGTTTCATCTTCTAAATAGAACTTTTCTATCTAAGCGACAAGATTGATTCACAACATTGGCGTATCTAGGGTTTGGGGCCCTGGCAGCTCCTTCATTTTGACATTTGACATCATGATATGAGATAATGGGAAGCGTGGTCGAGAGGCCAAGTACGCTTGAACTTGGCTTGGCTTGGCTACCTAGAAGGGGGCTCGAGGTTCGACACCCGACTCGGGCAGAGTTGCGTTTACTGAGCGCCTAAAGGCAGCACGGAAAACCAACTCCTAGATACCCCCTCCCCTCACTGGTCCACAAATGAGATTGGACCAAAAGCGTTAGGGTTTCATGCTATAAGCTTGAAAGTAGCGCTATATAAAAGCTATAATAATAATATTTAATCTAAAAACAAATTTCGGGCTCTCATTTGGAGGATCCCTCCAGTGGTGAGCCCTGGAGTGTTTAAAATGTGGACCTCCCCTCCCCCCACCCTAGCTACGCCACTGATTCACTAGGTTCTTTTGAATAAAACAATTTAATGCCTCTTCACCAACGCGATTCTATGGTCTACCTCCTTTTTACGGCAGAACGGACCAATTTCTTCCGACTAACAAACTATCATACTATTGATGTTTTTTTTTTTGAGTGAACAAAAAAGGCCGGTAGAGGTCTCGCTAAACAGGAGGATGGTCTCTACCATTTATACATCCTTCTTTTACTGTTTCTTAATTTCATTTTCTTTAACATGTTTAATTACACATTTACCACACTAAAATTGACCCAGTCCTTTTTTTAGATCCCTCCAGAAGATGCACAGTATGCGTCGCAGGCAGCGTAGGTGGAAGCTATTTAATCTGTGTTCTTGACGCATGTAAGTTGCCCAGCTCTCACTGCCATAAAGAAGTGTGCTCAGAACGCAGGCACTGTAGACAAGGATTTTTGTTGCCGTGGTCAATTGAATATTTTCCCACACACGCCTGGAGAGTTTTGCCATTGCTGCAGAAGCCTTCCTTATTCTTTTTGTCAGCTCATTGTCTATATCTAGGTTGCTTGCTATTGTTGTTCCCAAGTATGTTAATTCCTGCACCACCGCAAGTGTATGATTTCCAATGTGTATCACTGGTATTTCTGCAACACCTTGTGCCAGGATTTCAGTCTTGGAGAGGCTGATTGTGAGGCCAAACTCTTGACAAGCAGCTGCCAGTGCATTCACAAGCCTCTGCAATCCTTCTTGTGAATGAGACATGACATATATATATATATATTAGTATTATGAGAATAGAGTAAGAAAGTATAAAGAGAATAGACAAAGAAAGTATAAGATAAGATAAGATAACTTGTATTGATCCAATCAAATGGAAATTCGGTTTGACTACAATTGACCACCTCAGCGTAACTACTATACAACAACAATATAGATGCACAATATAGATGCACAATATAGATGCACATACGAACGACATTCACACACGAAAAACACATACACATAACCAGCGCTTTATAAATAGACTTCTATGTACTTCTCGATGACGACAGAATGTTAATTTTTAATGTTGGTCATCCAGGGTCTATTATTACTGAATGTTTTAATTTTCTTCTTTGGTACAATCATGCTTTCACAGAACTGGATGTACGAATTAACAGTTGTGGTAAGTTCATCTGTCTGGGCAGTTGTTTACAAACATGTCCCAATCTGTTTGCTCCAGACAACTTTGTAGCTGTAAAACAGCGTCGTCAGACCATGACTGGATGGACCATACTTCGGGTTTTGTTGTTTTTAAAACCGGTTTGTACGTTGGTGTAAGATGGATTGTGTGGTCCGACTCTCCGAGGGGAAATAACGATCGAGATGTGTTGGCCACTTCTATGTTGCTATAACACATGTCCAAGGTTTAATCGTGCCGTGTGGGACAATTAACATATTGAGTATATGTTGGCAAGTGTTGAGCCAACGAAAGATGATTGAAATCTCCCATAACTAGTCGGGAGGAACCATAGGAAGGGATTCACAGAGCGGTACAGGGAACCCACCTCCTCCGGCCCGAGCCTTAAGGAGGCGACGATGGACGCCATCGAAGCTCTGACTGCTCCCTATCCGGACAATTTTAGTAGCAGAGTGCCTGGTGGGTGGACCAAGCCACCCTCCAGATCCTTGCGTTCAATCAAAAATGTCTTTATAGACATAGCAGAAAAAAAAATGGAAACGAAGACACCACACTCCTCGCGGAATCGAAAGTAGTCAAAACGGAAGTAATCTAAACGGAAGTTGAACCCTTAAAGTGCTGAGTGGAGTCTACTGTCTACAAGCAGAGCCTGCCTTACATAATTGGAGGTAAAACGAATAGGGCGGCCCAATGCGAAGTGAATAATGTGGCCTCAATTGAAATAGAAAAGCAAAAAATTAATACCTAAAATATGCAATCAATAATAAACTTTCCTGTTTCACATGTATTCATATCAAAATCACAAAATCAACAAATAAGTTATATTCACATAGCTCCTACGGCACTATTGTCCTTCGTGGACGATCCATGAGACTAGAAATAACGTTTCCATTATGTCAACAGAGGGAAGACATAACGGTCTTCTAACATATGTCATCTAACAAGTACATCTAAATAGTTGTGACTAAACCTTGACTCGTAGTAGAGACTTACAATTAGAGCTAGGGGAGAGGACGTAGAGTTCTGCTTGAGATTTAATTCATGTTTCGCGATTTTTTTTTTCTGAAAAAAATTCTTTGAGTGTGACAAAGGATGGTCTACAAGATTGGGGGTGGGGGGATATAGGTCAAGTGTAACCTGATCAAGAAAAGAAAACTGCTTCTCTATTACACTAAATTTGTTTAACAATGTGTGGTTGGGGGTGGGTAGTGATTCCACCTACCGCTTCCCCCTCTCTTTTCATTAATCCACTAGTATTTACATTCTGCTATGAAGACAGTTTTTCTCTTCTACCGTACCAGTGGCTATTTTTTCCCTTTCTTTTTCCGTACCTTTCAACACGCGCAGACACGTACAATTGTAGTTTTCACGGCAGAACTAGGTGTGATGTAATCACCTTTCCCTGTTCGGAGCTTCGCCAGCGCCGGCTCCGTATTACATCAGTTACTGTTAGGATCACCGGCAGGCTCGTAAAGGGGAAGGGCAAGGTACGGTGAGTTATCTTGGTCAATACTGATCTCGTCGTTCACTTTCACTTTCTTTGTTAGATCACCGACATACAGTTCAACTGAGGTCTAAGTCTAAAATGTGACGTAACATAAACGATGTCCCGATCAAATCTCTCTAGTTTGGATCCTATATCGTCGGCCAGCTTCAAAAGCAGTTATGTATGACAAATGCAATCTGCTTGTCACAGTGTCTCCCTCCCCCCTTCCCCTATTTGGCACAGAGAAGTAGTAACACTCATACATAAAATAAATTATAGTTTTTGTATAGCGCTACTTTCATGCTTATAGCATGCTCAGCTATGGTCCAATCTCATTTGTGGACCAGTGGGAGGAGGGGGCAACTGGGAGAAATTTTCCGTGCTGGCTTTTAGGCGCTCAGTAACCACAACTCTGCTCGCGTCGGGTGTCGAACCTCGCACGCTTCTCACAGTGTCTCCCCCCTCGTTCCCCTATTTGGTCCAGAGAAGTAGTAACACTCATACTATTTCATCTTGCTGCTCTTTTATCCCATTGAAGAGATTTAATAAAATCATTGATTTTTTATCGGCCTAGTCTCTATTTGGAGCCATCACAAGGTTACTAACTCCGATGCCATTGTAACATTTCCCGAATCTGCCTTTCCTTGCCACAATCCAATCATGACTTTCTCAACTTTTTTGTAGATATTGCTTATTTTTATATTGTTCACTGTTTTACATTCAATAGTTTTATTATTATGTTAGAAATGAACAAGTAGTCATTCTCTGGCACTGCCAGGGTCGAGTTTCGCTAAAGAGAAACAAAATTCATCGTAGTCCCTTTAACAGTTTCCACTGAGGAATTTTCTGGTGATGTGGCAGGTCTGCAGCAGTACCGCCCTCTGACAGGCAACGAAGATGTTCCTAGGAATGTTAAGGGCCTTGAAGGTGTCTGTGAGGTCAGTTGTTATTATCCCCTCGGTTGATATAACAATGGGGTATATTGTTATTTTGGACAATTTCCATAGACGCTTAATCTCCAAGCCTAGGTTCCCATATTTTCTTTGTTTTTCTATCTCAGTTTTTCTCAAATTATGAGTCAGTGGTACGGCGATATCGATAATGGTAGCGGTTTTTTCTTTTTTATCAATGAACAGCAGATCCGGGCGATTGAAATCTACCGTTTTGTCGGTCAGAATAGGCCTGTCCCAGTACAGCAGATGTTCAGTAGACTCGAGAACCTCTTGCGGAGAGTATTTATAATAAGGGGGAGTGTCCTTACCGATCAATTTGTACGTCAAAGCCAGGTGTTGGTGTATTAACTTTGCAACTTGGTTATGGCGACCTAGGTAGGCTGATTCTGATAGGGCTGGACATCCTGCCATAATGTGTTCAATCGACTCGCCCACATTTCCACATTTTCGGCATTTGTCGACAACATTGAGTTTCAGGATATGCTTCTCGTAATTTTTTGTCCTGATTACTCTGTCCTGTATTGCTGTAACAAAGCCTTCTGTTTCAGGGTAGAGATGACCTGCTTTGAGCCATGTTAAGGAAGCAGCCTTGTCGATGTTGTCCCCATGTAATGAAGCCGGAAATTTTCCGTGGAGTGTTTTTTCTTCCCATTGGCGAATCTCATGCCCTGCGTCGTCCAAACCGATATTGACATCAGCATTGTGTAGGTTCAGAGGGGTTGCATCGGAGTCGTATTTCCGTAGGAAGGAAACTTATTTGTTGCTGGAGGCGAGCAGTTTTGATCGTATTTTTAAAACTTGCATCTTACACAATTTGAAGATGTTCTGCAATCCACGACCCCCATCCTTCCTGGGCAGGTATAACCTTATGGTGGAGGACTTGGGGTGTAGGCATCGAAACTTGGTTAGTAATTTTCTAGTGAGTCTGTCAATGTCATGTAGGTCGGTGTCAGTCCATTTGATCACACCGAACGTGTAAAGGAGCACAGGGACGGCCCAGCTGTTTATTGCAGTGATGAGATTACTGCCAGACAGTTTGGTGTTGAGGATTTTATTAACTCTTTGCCTATATTTGCCAAGAAAGTCCTCTTTTAATTTCTTATGGTTTATCTTGGCATTCTGGTTTATTCCAAGATATTTATAAATAGAGGCGGAGTTCAATTCCTCGATGCCTTCAAATTCAATGTTTATGTTCGTTGCCTTGCCCTTTTTAATGCTTATGATGCCACACTTATCCAGGCCAAAAGACATACAGATATCGTCACTAAAGCATTTTACCGTTTTGATTAAGGTGTGTAATTTTTGCTCGGTTTCTGCATATAGTTTTAGATCATCCATGTATAATAAGTGGGACACACATTTTGTTATTATTATTATTTCTCTTTATTCTATTACGGTTTGTGTGTGTGTCAAGCCTACCCGTGTATCTAATTATCCCTGTGCATCAAGCAGTCATTTAAAATTAGCCAATTTGTTTGCTAACTATTGGTAATGAATTATTTTGTTTGGAATCGAAAAAGTGAAAGAAATTGTACTTGAATGATGTGGTGGTGTAAATATTTGTTCTTATTATATATTATAATATACATATATATTATATAAAAACAACGAAGATTAAATTACGCTATGACTACAACATGTCAAGCTTAAAGTTGAGGGTTATATATTTGATGTTCATATTTTTTCTATTATTTTTTTCGCCTTTGTAGATCTATGCTATTACTTTTATTACATAATTTATATATAGTTTTTAGTTATTGCTTAAAGTACAAAAGCTTGTTTGCAAAACAGCAACAGAAAAAAGTTGGCAAGTAATTCAAGGGAGATAGTCTAGTATTAAGCCTTAATCAAAATGGCGTATTTCCAATGACAATATATGGTAATAAGAAATAAAACTTAAAAATATATATTTTAAAAACTATTTATCTCCGAAGAAATCACATTACACATCTGTATTCATGGGCGCCCGCAAGGGGGTGCACTGGATTCTGAGTATCGAAATTTTAGCCATTTGTTCGCGCCATCAAATCAATGTTAATGTCGCAGGGCTGAGCCGAAGGCTCTTCGAGCCCTAAGTTTGAAAAAAAACCTGCTTGGACGCCAAACAGTAAAAAAAAAAAAAACTGTGTGAACACACAGTTCTGTTTGGGAGAGACCCTAGACAATGCCTATATAAAGCATTGCTGTTGACCGATGCGTTTGACCCCCGACACGTGGGCTAGATACACGGCCGAAGGCCGAAAATGCACCGGGATCTTCTGCCATTTTCCTTCAATGTACCAAGCTAACTGTGCGGGACCCGCCATTTATGTAACGGTCCTTTTGAGGAACAGCGCATGGATTGGTGACAGGTTTGTGAGGACTTATTTACAACCCCGCCCGTGCAATGAGTGGACTCTCGTCTACCCGTGGGCATCCCCACGGGAGTCCTGTGTTGCTACCCATTTAGCCTAGCCACTTCCTCTAGTGGCCGTTTCCACGCGGGCGCCACGATGAGGCAGGGCAACGTGCCCGCGCATCAAATCAATTAACTTCTAAGTAGCAACTGAACAAGTAGTGTTAATGTAGTAGTGATTAGCCTAGGCGTATGGAAAGGATGGCCAACCATGTACGTGCGCGCCTCTGAATTCTGAGTAGCCACGTTTTAGCCAATTTAAAAAAAAAAAATTTATAATGAAATGCATCTTCCAGAACTGTTTTTTTTTTTTTGGTTTATTACGTAGATGTAGATTTAGTCAAAATCCGGTGGGGGGGGGCGGGTTCAAGTGCATCATGGGTGCCCATGTATTATAGATTCAAGAGTTTAATAAATTAATGTTTAGGAAAACTGTTCGCGTCGGATCGTCTTCTGAGTCTAAATCATGCGCCTCTGTCTCACAGGTGGCTGTAGCAATGCTGAAGGCTTTCAGAGAAGCTTTGAGGGTGTCCCTAAAGCATTTGCTTTGTCCACCTTGTGAGCGCTTTCCTTCCCTTAATTGGCCATACAGGAGTCGTTTAGGGATGCGGCGGTCTTCCATTCTGCAGATGGGTGCTGCCCATCGAAGCCTGAACTGCATCAAGATTGTGTGGGTACTTTGCAGGCCGCTTTTCGAAGGACTTCAGTATTGGCTATTTTTTCTTGCCATTTAACATTAAGTATTTTTATTAGACAGTTCATGTGGAAGTGGTTCAGTTTTCTTTTTGCATGTTTTTTATATACACACTTGAGACCAAATCAAAATCCGCGACGTAGGGCAGACGTAGACGACGAAAAGAAAATCTTAATCGACCACCGGCGGACAATATTTTTGCCTGCTCTCGATTTGGCAAAATATGTAAGCTACAGCTGGGGCTGAGTAGCCACGGGAAATATTGCATTCTTCATTAATCTTCGGACTCGAACACAAGCCTTATGATTATTATGTAGGTCTGTGATCTTATATATGTAGCATTATTTAAATCAGTCCCCCCTCCCCATTGTACTGCTGATTCCTTGCTTTACTTAAGTCTGTAATGACAATTGAAGTAATTATCTTGTGTTCCTTATGTTCCTTGTGTTCCTCGTGTTCCTTGTGTTTCTTCTCTCTATCTGTTAGTTTCTGCAGACTTCTACTTATGAGAAAAGAGTCCTTGTAATCACAACAAATTTCCACAAGGATCAATAAAGCAATCATAGGCGTAATTAATATGCTGCATATATTGGGCCATAACAATACAGCGCCAGGTAGGCAGTTCTGGCTAGTCCACGATATGTAGTCTTGAGCATATATTGGGCCATAACAATACAGGGCCAGGTAGGCAGTACTGGCTAGTCCACGATATGTAGTCTTGAGCATATATTGGGCCATAACAATACAGGGCCAGGTAGGCAGTACTGGCTAGTACACGATATGTAGTCTTGACTTGTAATGGACCACCCTTCACTCATACACACACATGTTATTTTATAATGAAACGCGACATCCTTTTGGTGCATTCTTTGTCTTGTATTTAGCTGAATATTGGTCAGTGTTTATCACATTGACAACTTTATAAGAAAAAATTGTTATTAACGAAAAGGGATATAATGGACACAAATATTCACCAATATTCTGGCACTGTAGTTCCAATGAGCTGAAGATTAAATGTCTCGCTATACAAGGAAACAGATTGTTTACTAGCCTGCATCCTTGACCTTAGATCGGACTACTCTGGACGTGCTAGGGACATGTTCCAAATCTTGACATTTCCTGTTTTAGCTGTATGCAGCAGACCTTTTTCAATGACGTCCAGTCTTGACTTGTCCAATAAAAGCTGGATACATTCTGAAACTGCAAGATGGAGAGCAGTCCAACCTAAGTAATCACTATTGAGACAAGTTAGAATCAGTGGCGTGCCAAATGTGGGGACAGCAGTCCAACCTAAGTAATCACTGTCGAGACAAGTTAGAATCAGTGGCGTGCTAAATGTGGGGACAGCAGTCCAACCTAAGTAATCACTATTGAGACTAGTTTGATAGAATCAGTGGCGTGCCAAATGTGGGGACAGCAGTCCAACCTAAGTAATCACTATTGAGACTAGTTTGATAGAATCAGTGGCGTGCCAAATGTGGGGACAGCAGTCCAACCTAAGTAATCACTGTCGAGACAAGTTAGAATCAGTGGCGTGCTAAATGTGGGGACAGCAGTCCATCCTAAGTAATCACTGTCGAGACAAGTTAGAATCAGTGGCGTGCCAAATGTGGGGACAGCAGTCCAACCTAAGTAATCACTGTCGAGACAAGTTAGAATCAGTGGCGTGCCAAATGTGGGGACAGCAGTCCAACCTAAGTAATCACTGTCGAGACAAGTTAGAATCAGTGGCGTGCCAAATGTGGGGACAGCAGTCCATCCTAAGTAATCACTGTCGAGACAAGTTAGAATCAGTGGCGTGCCAAATGTGGGGACAGCAGTCCAACCTAAGTAATCACTGTCGAGACAAGTTAGAATCAGTGGCGTGCTAAATGTAGTGACAGCAGTCCAACCTAAGTAATCACTATTGAGACTAGTTTGATAGAATCAGTGGCGTGCCAAATGTGGGGACAGCAGTCCAACCTAAGTAATCACTATTGAGACAAGTTAGAATCAGTGGCGTGCCAAATGTGGGGACAGCAGTCCAACCTAAGTAATCACTGTCGAGACAAGTTAGAATCAGTGGCGTGCTAAATGTGGGGACAGCAGTCCAACCTAAGTAATCACTATTGAGACTAGTTTGATAGAATCAGTGGCGTGCCAAATGTGGGGACAGCAGTCCAACCTAAGTAATCACTATTGAGACAAGTTAGAATCAGTGGCGTGCTAAATGTGGGGACAGCAGTCCAACCTAAGTAATCACTGTCGAGACAAGTTAGAATCAGTGGCGTGCTAAATGTGGGGACAGCAGTCCAACCTAGTAATCACTGTCGAGACAAGTTAGAATCAGTGGCGTGCCAAATGTGGGGACAGCAGTCCATCCTAAGTAATCACTGTCGAGACAAGTTAGAATCAGTGGCGTGCCAAATGTGGGGACAGCAGTCCATCCTAAGTAATCACTGTCGAGACAAGTTAGAACCAGTGGCGTGCCAAATGTGGGGACAGCAGTCCAACCTAAGTAATCACTGTCGAGACAAGTTAGAATCAGTGGCGTGCTAAATGTGGGGACAGCAGTCCAACCTAAGTAATCACTATTGAGACTAGTTTGATAGAATCAGTGGCGTGCCAAATGTGGGAACAGCAGTCCAACCTAAGTAATCACTATTGAGACTAGTTTGATAGAATCAGTGGCGTGCTAAATGTGGGGACAGCAGTCCAACCTAAGTAATCACTGTTGAGACAAGTTAGAATCAGTGGCGTGCCAAATGTGGAGACAGCAGTCCAACCTAAGTAATCACTGTCGAGACAAGTTAGAATCAGTGGCGTGCCAAATGTGGGGACAGCAGTCCATCCTAAGTAATCACTGTCGAGACAAGTTAGAATCAGTGGCGTGCCAAATGTGGGGACAGCAGTCCAACCTAAGTAATCACTGTCGAGACAAGTTAGAATCAGTGGCGTGCCAAATGTGGGGACAGCAGTCCAACCTAAGTAATCACTATTGAGACTAGTTTGATAGAATCAGTGGCGTGCCAAATGTGGGGACAGCAGTCCATCCTAAGTAATCACTGTCGAGACAAGTTAGAATCAGTGGCGTGCTAAATGTGGGGACAGCAGTCCATCCTAAGTAATCACTGTCGAGACAAGTTAGAATCAGTGGCGTGCTAAATGTGGGGACAGCAGTCCATCCTAAGTAATCACTGTCGAGACAAGTTAGAATCAGTGGCGTGCTAAATGTGGGGACAGCAGTCCATCCTAAGTAATCACTGTCGAGACAAGTTAGAATCAGTGGCGTGCCAAATGTGGGGACAGCAGTCCAACCTAAGTAATCACTGTCGAGACAAGTTAGAATCAGTGGCGTGCTAAATGTGGGGACAGCAGTCCAACCTAAGTAATCACTATTGAGACTAGTTTGATAGAATCAGTGGCGTGCCAAATGTGGGAACAGCAGTCCAACCTAAGTAATCACTATTGAGACTAGTTTGATAGAATCAGTGGCGTGCTAAATGTGGGGACAGCAGTCCAACCTAAGTAATCACTGTTGAGACAAGTTAGAATCAGTGGCGTGCCAAATGTGGGGACAGCAGTCCAACCTAAGTAATCACTGTCGAGACAAGTTAGAATCAGTGGCGTGCCAAATGTGGGGACAGCAGTCCATTCTAAGTAATCACTGTCGAGACAAGTTAGAATCAGTGGCGTGCCAAATGTGGGGACAGCAGTCCAACCTAAGTAATCACTGTCGAGACAAGTTAGAATCAGTGGCGTGCCAAATGTGGGGACAGCAGTCCAACCTAAGTAATCACTATTGAGACTAGTTTGATAGAATCAGTGGCGTGCCAAATGTGGGGACAGCAGTCCAACCTAAGTCATCATTGTCGAGACAAGATAGAATCAGTGGCGTGCCAAATGTGGGGACAGCAGTCCAACCTAAGTAATCACTGTCGAGACAAGTTAGAATCAGTGGCGTGCTAAATGTGGGGACAGCAGTCCATCCTAAGTAATCACTGTCGAGACAAGTTAGAATCAGTGGCGTGCCAAATGTGGGGACAGCAGTCCAACCTAAGTAATTACTGTCGAGACAAGTTAGAATCAGTGGCGTGCCAAATGTGGGGACAGCAGTCCAACCTAAGTAATCACTATTGAGACTAGTTTGATAGAATCAGTGGCGTGCCAAATGTGGGGACAGCAGTCCAACCTAAGTAATCACTGTCGAGACAAGTTAGAATCAGTGGCGTGCCAAATGTGGGGACAGCAGTCCAACCTAAGTAATTACTGTCGAGACAAGTTAGAATCAGTGGCGTGCCAAATGTGGGGACAGCAGTCCAACCTAGTAATCACTGTCGAGACAAGTTAGAATCAGTGGCGTGCCAAATGTGGGGACAGCAGTCCAACCTAAGTAATTACTATTGAGACTAGTTTGATAGAATCAGTGGCGTGCCAAATGTGGGGACAGCAGTCCAACCTAAGTAATTACTATTGAGACTAGTTTGATAGAATCAGTGGCGTGCTAAATGTGGGGACAGCAGTCCAACCTAAGTAATCACTGTTGAGACAAGTTAGAATCAGTGGCGTGCTAAATGTGGGGACAGCAGTCCAACCTAAGTAATCACTGTTGAGACAAGTTAGAATCAGTGGCGTGCTAAATGTGGGGACAGCAGTCCAACCTAAGTAATCACTGTCGAGACAAGTTAGAATCAGTGGCGTGCCAAATGTGGGGACAGCAGTCCAACCTAAGTAATCACTTTCGAGACAAGTTAGAATCAGTGGCGTGCCAAATGTGGGGACAGCAGTCCAACCTAAGTAATCACTGTCGAGACAAGTTAGAATCAGTGGCGTGCCAAATGTGGGGACAGCAGTCCAACCTAAGTAATCACTGTCGAGACAAGTTAGAATCAGTGGCGTGCCAAATGTGGGGACAGCAGTCCAACCTAAGTAATTACTGTCGAGACAAGTTAGAATCAGTGGCGTGCCAAATGTGGGGACAGCAGTCCAACCTAAGTCATCACTGTCGAGACAAGTTAGAATCAGTGGCGTGCCAAATGTGGGGACAGCAGTCCAACCTAAGTAATAACTGTCGAGACAAGTTAGAATCAGTGGCGTGCCAAATGTGGGGACAGCAGTCCAACCTAAGTAATTACTGTCGAGACAAGTTAGAATCAGTGGCGTGCCAAATGTGGGGACAGCAGTCCAACCTAAGTAATCACTATTGAGACTAGTTTGATAGAATCAGTGGCGTGCCAAATGTGGGGACAGCAGTCCAACCTAAGTAATCACTGTCGAGACAAGTTAGAATCAGTGGCGTGCCAAATGTGGGGACAGCAGTCCAACCTAAGTAATTACTGTCGAGACAAGTTAGAATCAGTGGCGTGCCAAATGTGGGGACAGCAGTCAAACCTAAGTAATTACTGTCGAGACAAGTTAGAATCAGTGGCGTGCCAAATGTGGGGACAGCAGTCCAACCAAAGTAATCACTATTGAGACTAGTTTGATAGAATCAGTGGCGTGCCAAATGTGGGGACAGCAGTCCAACCTAAGTAATCACTGTCGAGACAAGTTAGAATCAGTGGCGTGCCAAATGTGGGGACAGCAGTCCAACCTAAGTAATTACTGTCGAGACAAGTTAGAATCAGTGGCGTGCCAAATGTGGGGACAGCAGTCCAACCTAGTAATCACTGTCGAGACAAGTTAGAATCAGTGGCGTGCCAAATGTGGGGACAGCAGTCCAACCTAAGTAATTACTATTGAGACTAGTTTGATAGAATCAGTGGCGTGCCAAATGTGGGGACAGCAGTCCAACCTAAGTAATTACTATTGAGACTAGTTTGATAGAATCAGTGGCGTGCTAAATGTGGGGACAGCAGTCCAACCTAAGTAATCACTGTTGAGACAAGTTAGAATCAGTGGCGTGCTAAATGTGGGGACAGCAGTCCATCCTAAGTAATCACTGTCGAGACAAGTTAGAATCAGTGGCGTGCCAAATGTGGGGATAGCAGTCCAACCTAAGTAATCACTTTCGAGACAAGTTAGAATCAGTGGCGTGCCAAATGTGGGGACAGCAGTCCAACCTAAGTAATTACTGTCGAGACAAGTTAGAATCAGTGGCGTGCCAAATGTGGGGACAGCAGTCCAACCTAGTAATCACTGTCGAGACAAGTTAGAATCAGTGGCGTGCCAAATGTGGGGACAGCAGTCCAACCTAAGTAATTACTATTGAGACTAGTTTGATAGAATCAGTGGCGTGCCAAATGTGGGGACAGCAGTCCAACCTAAGTAATTACTATTGAGACTAGTTTGATAGAATCAGTGGCGTGCTAAATGTGGGGACAGCAGTCCAACCTAAGTAATCACTGTTGAGACAAGTTAGAATCAGTGGCGTGCTAAATGTGGGGACAGCAGTCCAACCTAAGTAATCACTGTCGAGACAAGTTAGAATCAGTGGCGTGCCAAATGTGGGGACAGCAGTCCAACCTAAGTAATCACTTTCGAGACAAGTTAGAATCAGTGGCGTGCCAAATGTGGGGACAGCAGTCCAACCTAAGTAATCACTGTCGAGACAAGTTAGAATCAGTGGCGTGCCAAATGTTGGGACAGCAGTCCAACCTAAGTAATCACTGTCGAGACAAGTTAGAATCAGTGGCGTGCCAAATGTGGGGACAGCAGTCCAACCTAAGTAATTACTGTCGAGACAAGTTAGAATCAGTGGCGTGCCAAATGTGGGGACAGCAGTCCAACCTAAGTCATCACTGTCGAGACAAGTTAGAATCAGTGGCGTGCCAAATGTGGGGACAGCAGTCCAACCTAAGTAATAACTGTCGAGACAAGTTAGAATCAGTGGCGTGCCAAATGTGGGGACAGCAGTCCAACCTAAGTAATTACTGTCGAGACAAGTTAGAATCAGTGGCGTGCCAAATGTGGGGACAGCAGTCCAACCTAAGTAATCACTATTGAGACTAGTTTAATAGAATCAGTGGCGTGCCAAATGTGGGGACAGCAGTCCAACCTAAGTAATCACTGTCGAGACAAGTTAGAATCAGTGGCGTGCCAAATGTGGGGACAGCAGTCCAACCTAAGTAATTACTGTCGAGACAAGTTAGAATCAGTGGCGTGCCAAATGTGGGGACAGCAGTCAAACCTAAGTAATTACTGTCGAGACAAGTTAGAATCAGTGGCGTGCCAAATGTGGGGACAGCAGTCCAACCAAAGTAATCACTATTGAGACTAGTTTGATAGAATCAGTGGCGTGCCAAATGTGGGGACAGCAGTCCAACCTAAGTAATCACTGTCGAGACAAGTTAGAATCAGTGGCGTGCCAAATGTGGGGACAGCAGTCCAACCTAAGTAATTACTGTCGAGACAAGTTAGAATCAGTGGCGTGCCAAATGTGGGGACAGCAGTCCAACCTAGTAATCACTGTCGAGACAAGTTAGAATCAGTGGCGTGCCAAATGTGGGGACAGCAGTCCAACCTAAGTAATTACTATTGAGACTAGTTTGATAGAATCAGTGGCGTGCCAAATGTGGGGACAGCAGTCCAACCTAAGTAATTACTATTGAGACTAGTTTGATAGAATCAGTGGCGTGCTAAATGTGGGGACAGCAGTCCAACCTAAGTAATCACTGTCGAGACAAGTTAGAATCAGTGGCGTGCCAAATGTGGGGACAGCAGTCCAACCTAAGTAATCACTGTCGAGACAAGTTAGAATCAGTGGCGTGCCAAATGTGGGGACAGCAGTCCAACCTAAGTAATCACTGTCGAGACAAGTTAGAATCAGTGGCGTGCCAAATGTGGGGACAGCAGTCTAACCTAAGTAATTACTGTCGAGACAAGTTAGAATCAATGGCGTGCCAAATGTGGGGACAGCAGTCCAACCTAAGTAATCACTATTGAGACTAGTTTGATAGAATCAGTGGCGTGCCAAATGTGGGGACAGCAGTCCAACCTAAGTAATCACTGTCGAGACAAGTTAGAATCAGTGGCGTGCCAAATGTGGGGACAGCAGTCCAACCTAAATAATTACTGTCGAGACAAGTTAGAATCAGTGGCGTGCCAAATGTGGGGACAGCAGTCCAACCTAAGTAATTACTATTGAGACTAGTTTGATAGAATCAGTGGCGTGCCAAATGTGGGGACAGCAGTCCAACCTAAGTAATCACTGTCGAGACAAGTTAGAATCAGTGGCGTGCCAAATGTGGGGACAGCAGTCCAACCTAAGTAATTACTGTCGAGACAAGTTAGAATCAGTGGCGTGCCAAATGTAGGGACAGCAGTCCAACCTAGTAATCACTGTCGAGACAAGTTAGAATCAGTGGCGTGCCAAATGTGGGGACAGCAGTCCAACCTAAGTAATTACTATTGAGACTAGTTTGATAGAATCAGTGGCGTGCCAAATGTGGGGACAGCAGTCCAACCTAAGTAATTACTATTGAGACTAGTTTGATAGAATCAGTGGCGTGCTAAATGTGGGGACAGCAGTCCAACCTAAGTAATCACTATTGAGACTAGTTTGATAGAATCAGTGGCGTGCCAAATGTGGGGACAGCAGTCCAACCTAAGTAATCACTGTCGAGACAAGTTAGAATCAGTGGCGTGCTAAATGTGGGGACAGCAGTCCAACCTAAGTAATCACTGTCGAGACAAGTTAGAATCAGTGGCGTGCCAAATGTGGGGACAGCAGTCCAACCTAAGTAATCACTATTGAGACAAGTTAGAATCAGTGGCGTGCCAATGTGGGGACAGCAGTCCAACCTAAGTAATCATTGTCGAGACAAGATAGAATCAGTGGCGTGCTAAATGTGGGGACAGCAGTCCAACCTAAGTATTCACTGTCGAGACAAGTTAGAATCAGTGGCGTGCTAAATGTGGGGACAGCAGTCCAACCTAAGTAATCACTGTTGAGACAAGTTAGAATCAGTGGCGTGCTAAATGTGGGGACAGCAGTCCAACCTAAGTAATCACTGTCGAGATAAGATAGAATCAGTGGCGTGCTAAATGTGGGGACAGCAGTCCAACCTAAGTAATTACTGTCGAGACAAGTTAGAATCAGTGGCGTGCCAAATGTGGGGACAGCAGTCCAACCTAAGTAATCACTGTCGAGACAAGTTAGAATCAGTGGCGTGCTAAATGTGGGGACAGCAGTCCAACCTAAGTAATCACTGTCGGGACAAGTTAGAATCAGTGGCGTGCCAAATGTGGGGACAGCAGTCCAACCTAAGTAATCACTGTCGAGACAAGTTAGAATCAGTGGCGTGCTAAATGTGGGGACAGCAGTCCAACCTAAGTAATCACTGTCGAGACAAGTTAGAATCAGTGGCGTGCCAAATGTGGGGACAGCAGTCCATCCTAAGTAATCACTGTCGAGACAAGTTAGAATCAGTGGCGTGCCAAATGTGGGGACAGCAGTCCAACCTAAGTAATTACTATTGAGACTAGTTTGATAGAATCAGTGGCGTGCCAAATGTGGGGACAGCAGTCCAACCTAAGTAATCACTGTCGAGACAAGTTAGAATCAGTGGCGTGCCAAATGTGGGGACAGCAGTCCAACCTAAGTAATCACTATTGAGACTAGTTTGATAGAATCAGTTGCGTGCCAAATGTGGGGACAGCAGTCCAACCTAAGTAATCACTGTCGAGACAAGTTAGAATCAGTGGCGTGCTAAATGTGGGGACAGCAGTCCAACCTAAGTAATCACTGTCGAGACAAGTTAGAATCAGTGGCGTGCCAAATGTGGGGACAGCAGTCAAACCTAAGTAATCACTATTGAGACTAGTTTGATAGAATCAGTGGCGTGCCAAATGTGGGGACAGCAGTCCAACCTAAGTAATCACTGTCGAGACAAGTTAGAATCAGTGGCGTGCCAAATGTGGGGACAGCAGTCCAACCTAAGTAATCACTGTCGAGACAAGTTAGAATCAGTGGCGTGCCAAATGTGGGGACAGCAGTCCAACCTAAGTATTCACTGTCGAGACAAGTTAGAATCAGTGGCGTGCCAAATGTGGGGACAGCAGTCCATCCTAAGTAATCACTGTCGAGACAAGTTAGAATCAGTGGCGTGCCAAATGTGGGGACAGCAGTCCAACCTAAGTAATCACTGTCGAGACAAGTTAGAATCAGTGGCGTTCTAAATGTGGGGACAGCAGTCCAACCTAAGTAATCACTATTGAGACTAGTTTGATAGAATCAGTGGCGTGCCAAATGTGGGAACAGCAGTCCAACCTAAGTAATCACTATTGAGACTAGTTTGATAGAATCAGTGGCGTGCTAAATGTGGGGACAGCAGTCCAACCTAAGTAATCACTGTTGAGACAAGTTAGAATCAGTGGCGTGCCAAATGTGGGGACAGCAGTCCAACCTAAGTAATCACTGTCGAGACCAGCTAGAATCAGTGGCGTGCCAAATGTGGGGACAGCAGTCCATCCTAAGTAATCACTGTCGAGACAAGTTAGAATCAGTGGCGTGCCAAATGTGGGGACAGCAGTCCAACCTAAGTAATCACTGTCGAGACAAGTTAGAATCAGTGGCGTGCTAAATGTGGGGACAGCAGTCCAACCTAAGTAATCACTATTGAGACTAGTTTAATAGAATCAGTGGCGTGCCAAATGTGGGAACAGCAGTCCAACCTAAGTAATTACTATTAAGACTAGTTTGATAGAATCAGTGGCGTGCTAAATGTGGGGACAGCAGTCAAACCTAAGTAATCACTGTTGAGACAAGTTAGAATCAGTGGCGTGCCAAATGTGGGGACAGCAGTCCAACCTAAGTAATCACTGTCGAGACAAGTTAGAATCAGTGGCGTGCCAAATGTGGGGACAGCAGTCCAACCTAAGTAATCACTGTCGAGACAAGTTAGAATCAGTGGCGTGCCAAATGTGGGGACAGCAGTCCAACCTAAGTAATTACTGTCGAGACAAGTTAGAATCAGTGGCGTGCCAAATGTGGGGACAGCAGTCCAACCTAAGTAATTACTGTCGAGACAAGTTAGAATCAGTGGCGTGCCAAATGTGGGGACAGCAGTCCAACCTAAGTAATCACTATTGAGACTAGTTTGATAGAATCAGTGGCGTGCCAAATGTGGGGACAGCAGTCCAACCTAAGTAATCACTGTCGAGACAAGTTAGAATCAGTGGCGTGCCAAATGTGGGGACAGCAGTCCAACCTAAGTAATTACTGTCGAGACAAGTTAGAATCAGTGGCGTGCCAAATGTGGGGACAGCAGTCCAACCTAAGTAATTACTGTCGAGACAAGTTAGAATCAGTGGCGTGCCAAATGTGGGGACAGCAGTCCAACCTAAGTAATCACTATTAAGACTAGTTTGATAGAATCAGTGGCGTGCCAAATGTGGGGACAGCAGTCCAACCTAAGTAATCACTGTCGAGACAAGTTAGAATCAGTGGCGTGCCAAATGTGGGGACAGCAGTCCAACCTAAGTAATTACTGTCGAGACAAGTTAGAATCAGTGGCGTGCCAAATGTGGGGACAGCAGTCCAACCTAGTAACACTGTCGAGACAAGTTAGAATCAGTGGCGTGCCAAATGTGGGGACAGCAGTCCAACCTAAGTAATTACTATTGAGACTAGTTTGATAGAATCAGTGGCGTGCCAAATGTGGGGACAGCAGTCCAACCTAAGTAATTACTATTGAGACTAGTTTGATAGAATCAGTGGCGTGCTAAATGTGGGGACAGCAGTCCAACCTAAGTAATCACTGTTGAGACAAGTTAGAATCAGTGGCGTGCTAAATGTGGGGACAGCAGTCCAACCTAAGTAATAACTGTCGAGACAAGTTAGAATCAGTGGCGTGCCAAATGTGGGGACAGCAGTCCATCCTAAGTAATCACTGTCGAGACAAGTTAGAATCAGTGGCGTGCCAAATGTGGGGACAGCAGTCCAACCTAAGTAATCACTTTCGAGACAAGTTAGAATCAGTGGCGTGCTAAATGTGGGGACAGCAGTCCAACCTAAGTAATCACTTTCGAGACAAGTTAGAATCAGTGGCGTGCCAAATGTGGGGACAGCAGTCCAACCTAAGTAATCACTGTTGAGACAAGTTAGAATCAGTGGCGTGCTAAATGTGGGGACAGCAGTCCAACCTAAGTAATCACTTTCGAGACAAGTTAGAAACAGTGGCGTGCTAAATGTGGGGACAGCAGTCCAACCTAAGTAATCACTATTGAGACAAGTTAGAATCAGTGGCGTGCTAAATGTGGGGACAGCAGTCCAACCTAAGTAATTACTTTCGAGACAAGTTAGAATCAGTGGCGTGCCAAATGTGGGGACAGCAGTCCAACCTAAGTAATCACTGTCGAGACAAGTTAGAATCAGTGGCGTGCCAAATGTGGGGACAGCAGTCCAACCTAAGTAATCACTGTCGAGACAAGTTAGAATCAGTGGCGTGCCAAATGTGGGGACAGCAGTCCAACCTAAGTAATCACTGTCGAGACAAGTTAGAATCAGTGGCGTGCCAAATGTGGGGACAGCAGTCCAACCTAAGTAATCACTGTCGAGACAAGTTAGAATCAGTGGCGTGCCAAATGTGGGGACAGCAGTCCAACCTAAGTAATCACTGTCGAGACAAGTTAGAATCAGTGGCGTGCTAAATGTGGGGACAGCAGTCCAACCTAAGTAATCACTGTTGAGACAAGTTAGAATCAGTGGCGTGCCAAATGTGGGGACAGCAGTCCAACCTAAGTAATCACTATTGAGACAAGTTAGAATCAGTGGCGTGCCAAATGTGGGGACAGCAGTCCAACCTAAGTAATCATTGTCGAGACAAGATAGAATCAGTGGCGTGCCAAATGTGGGGACAGCAGTCCAACCTAAGTAATCACTATTGAGACTAGTTTGATAGAATCAGTGGCGTGCCAAATGTGGGGACAGCAGTCCAACCTAAGTAATCACTATTGAGACTAGTTTGATAGAATCAGTGGCGTGCCAAATGTGGGGACAGCAGTCCAACCTAAGTAATCACTGTCGAGACAAGTTAGAATCAGTGGCGTGCCAAATGTGGGGACAGCAGTCCAACCTAAGTATTCACTGTCGAGACAAGTTAGAATCAGTGGCGTGCCAAATGTGGGGACAGCAGTCCATCCTAAGTAATCACTGTCGAGACAAGTTAGAATCAGTGGCGTGCCAAATGTGGGGACAGCAGTCCAACCTAAGTAATCACTGTCGAGACAAGTTAGAATCAGTGGCGTTCTAAATGTGGGGACAGCAGTCCAACCTAAGTAATCACTATTGAGACTAGTTTGATAGAATCAGTGGCGTGCCAAATGTGGGAACAGCAGTCCAACCTAAGTAATCACTATTGAGACTAGTTTGATAGAATCAGTGGCGTGCTAAATGTGGGGACAGCAGTCCAACCTAAGTAATCACTGTTGAGACAAGTTAGAATCAGTGGCGTGCCAAATGTGGGGACAGCAGTCCAACCTAAGTAATCACTGTCGAGACCAGCTAGAATCAGTGGCGTGCCAAATGTGGGGACAGCAGTCCATCCTAAGTAATCACTGTCGAGACAAGTTAGAATCAGTGGCGTGCCAAATGTGGGGACAGCAGTCCAACCTAAGTAATCACTGTCGAGACAAGTTAGAATCAGTGGCGTGCTAAATGTGGGGACAGCAGTCCAACCTAAGTAATCACTATTGAGACTAGTTTAATAGAATCAGTGGCGTGCCAAATGTGGGAACAGCAGTCCAACCTAAGTAATTACTATTAAGACTAGTTTGATAGAATCAGTGGCGTGCTAAATGTGGGGACAGCAGTCAAACCTAAGTAATCACTGTTGAGACAAGTTAGAATCAGTGGCGTGCCAAATGTGGGGACAGCAGTCCAACCTAAGTAATCACTGTCGAGACAAGTTAGAATCAGTGGCGTGCCAAATGTGGGGACAGCAGTCCAACCTAAGTAATCACTGTCGAGACAAGTTAGAATCAGTGGCGTGCCAAATGTGGGGACAGCAGTCCAACCTAAGTAATTACTGTCGAGACAAGTTAGAATCAGTGGCGTGCCAAATGTGGGGACAGCAGTCCAACCTAAGTAATTACTGTCGAGACAAGTTAGAATCAGTGGCGTGCCAAATGTGGGGACAGCAGTCCAACCTAAGTAATCACTATTGAGACTAGTTTGATAGAATCAGTGGCGTGCCAAATGTGGGGACAGCAGTCCAACCTAAGTAATCACTGTCGAGACAAGTTAGAATCAGTGGCGTGCCAAATGTGGGGACAGCAGTCCAACCTAAGTAATTACTGTCGAGACAAGTTAGAATCAGTGGCGTGCCAAATGTGGGGACAGCAGTCCAACCTAAGTAATTACTGTCGAGACAAGTTAGAATCAGTGGCGTGCCAAATGTGGGGACAGCAGTCCAACCTAAGTAATCACTATTAAGACTAGTTTGATAGAATCAGTGGCGTGCCAAATGTGGGGACAGCAGTCCAACCTAAGTAATCACTGTCGAGACAAGTTAGAATCAGTGGCGTGCCAAATGTGGGGACAGCAGTCCAACCTAAGTAATTACTGTCGAGACAAGTTAGAATCAGTGGCGTGCCAAATGTGGGGACAGCAGTCCAACCTAGTAACACTGTCGAGACAAGTTAGAATCAGTGGCGTGCCAAATGTGGGGACAGCAGTCCAACCTAAGTAATTACTATTGAGACTAGTTTGATAGAATCAGTGGCGTGCCAAATGTGGGGACAGCAGTCCAACCTAAGTAATTACTATTGAGACTAGTTTGATAGAATCAGTGGCGTGCTAAATGTGGGGACAGCAGTCCAACCTAAGTAATCACTGTTGAGACAAGTTAGAATCAGTGGCGTGCTAAATGTGGGGACAGCAGTCCAACCTAAGTAATAACTGTCGAGACAAGTTAGAATCAGTGGCGTGCCAAATGTGGGGACAGCAGTCCATCCTAAGTAATCACTGTCGAGACAAGTTAGAATCAGTGGCGTGCCAAATGTGGGGACAGCAGTCCAACCTAAGTAATCACTTTCGAGACAAGTTAGAATCAGTGGCGTGCTAAATGTGGGGACAGCAGTCCAACCTAAGTAATCACTTTCGAGACAAGTTAGAATCAGTGGCGTGCCAAATGTGGGGACAGCAGTCCAACCTAAGTAATCACTGTTGAGACAAGTTAGAATCAGTGGCGTGCTAAATGTGCGGACAGCAGTCCAACCTAAGTAATCACTTTCGAGACAAGTTAGAAACAGTGGCGTGCTAAATGTGGGGACAGCAGTCCAACCTAAGTAATCACTATTGAGACAAGTTAGAATCAGTGGCGTGCTAAATGTGGGGACAGCAGTCCAACCTAAGTAATTACTTTCGAGACAAGTTAGAATCAGTGGCGTGCCAAATGTGGGGACAGCAGTCCAACCTAAGTAATCACTGTCGAGACAAGTTAGAATCAGTGGCGTGCCAAATGTGGGGACAGCAGTCCAACCTAAGTAATCACTGTCGAGACAAGTTAGAATCAGTGGCGTGCCAAATGTGGGGACAGCAGTCCAACCTAAGTAATCACTGTCGAGACAAGTTAGAATCAGTGGCGTGCCAAATGTGGGGACAGCAGTCCAACCTAAGTAATCACTGTCGAGACAAGTTAGAATCAGTGGCGTGCCAAATGTGGGGACAGCAGTCCAACCTAAGTAATCACTGTCGAGACAAGTTAGAATCAGTGGCGTGCTAAATGTGGGGACAGCAGTCCAACCTAAGTAATCACTGTTGAGACAAGTTAGAATCAGTGGCGTGCCAAATGTGGGGACAGCAGTCCAACCTAAGTAATCACTATTGAGACAAGTTAGAATCAGTGGCGTGCCAAATGTGGGGACAGCAGTCCAACCTAAGTAATCATTGTCGAGACAAGATAGAATCAGTGGCGTGCCAAATGTGGGGACAGCAGTCCAACCTAAGTAATCACTATTGAGACTAGTTTGATAGAATCAGTGGCGTGCCAAATGTGGGGACAGCAGTCCAACCTAAGTAATCACTATTGAGACTAGTTTGATAGAATCAGTGGCGTGCCAAATGTGGGGACAGCAGTCCAACCTAAGTAATCACTGTCGAGACAAGTTAGAATCAGTGGCGTGCTAAATGTGGGGACAGCAGTCCAACCTAAGTAATCACTGTCGAGACAAGTTAGAATCAGTGGCGTGCTAAATGTGGGGACAGCAGTCCAACCTAAGTAATCACTGTCGAGACAAGTTAGAATCAGTGGCGTGCTAAATGTGGGGACAGCAGTCCAACCTAAGTAATCACTGTCGGGACAAGTTAGAATCAGTGGCGTGCCAAATGTGGGGACAGCAGTCCAACCTAAGTAATCACTGTCGAGACAAGTTAGAATCAGTGGCGTGCTAAATGTGGGGACAGCAGTCCAACCTAAGTAATCACTGTCGAGACAAGTTAGAATCAGTGGCGTGCCAAATGTGGGGACAGCAGTCCATCCTAAGTAATCACTGTCGAGACAAGTTAGAATCAGTGGCGTGCCAAATGTGGGGACAGCAGTTTAACCTAAGTAATTACTATTGAGACTAGTTTGATAGAATCAGTGGCGTGCCAAATGTGGGGACAGCAGTCCAACCTAAGTAATCACTCTCGAGACAAGTTAGAATCAGTGGCGTGCCAAATGTGGGGACAGCAGTCCAACCTAAGTAATCACTATTGAGACTAGTTTGATAGAATCAGTGGCGTGCCAAATGTGGGGACAGCAGTCCAACCTAAGTAATCACTGTCGAGACAAGTTAGAATCAGTGGCGTGCTAAATGTGGGGATAGCAGTCCAACCTAAGTAATCACTTTCGAGACAAGTTAGAATCAGTGGCGTGCTAAATGTGGGGACAGCAGTCCAACCTAAGTAATCACTTTCGAGACAAGTTAGAATCAGTGGCGTGCCAAATGTGGGGACAGCAGTCCAACCTAAGTAATCACTGTTGAGACAAGTTAGAATCAGTGGCGTGCTAAATGTGGGGACAGCAGTCCAACCTAAGTAATCACTTTCGAGACAAGTTAGAATCAGTGGCGTGCTAAATGTGGGGACAGCAGTCCAACCTAAGTAATCACTGTTGAGACAAGTTAGAATCAGTGGCGTGCTAAATGTGGGGACAGCAGTCCAACCTAAGTAATCACTTTCGAGACAAGTTAGAATCAGTGGCGTGCCAAATGTGGGGACAGCAGTCCAACCTAAGTAATCACTGTCGAGACAAGTTTGAATCAGTGGCGTGCCAAATGTGGGGACAGCAGTCCAACCTAAGTAATCACTGTCGAGACAAGTTAGAATCAGTGGCGTGCCAAATGTGGGGACAGCAGTCCAACCTAAGTAATCACTGTCGAGACAAGTTAGAATCAGTGGCGTGCCAAATGTGGGGACAGCAGTCCAACCTAAGTAATCACTGTCGAGACAAGTTAGAATCAGTGGCGTGCCAAATGTGGGGACAGCAGTCCAACCTAAGTAATCACTGTCGAGACAAGTTAGAATCAGTGGCGTGCCAAATGTGGGGACAGCAGTCCAACCTAAGTAATTACTGTCGAGACAAGTTAGAATCAGTGGCGTGCCAAATGTGGGGACAGCAGTCCAACCTAAGTCATCACTGTCGAGACAAGTTAGAATCAGTGGCGTGCCAAATGTGGGGACAGCAGTCCAACCTAAGTAATTACTGTCGAGACAAGTTAGAATCAGTGGCGTGCCAAATGTGGGGACAGCAGTCCAACCTAAGTAATTACTGTCGAGACAAGTTAGAATCAGTGGCGTGCCAAATGTGGGGACAGCAGTCCAACCTAAGTAATCACTGTCGAGACAAGTTAGAATCAGTGGCGTGCCAAATGTGGGGACAGCAGTCCAACCTAAGTAATCACTGTCGAGACAAGTTTGAATCAGTGGCGTGCCAAATGTGGGGACAGCAGTCCAACCTAAGTAATCACTGTCGAGATAAGATAGAATCAGTGGCGTGCTAAATGTGGGGACAGCAGTCCAACCTAAGTAATTACTGTCGAGACAAGTTAGAATCAGTGGCGTGCCAAATGTGGGGACAGCAGTCCAACCTAAGTAATCACTGTCGAGACAAGTTAGAATCAGTGGCGTGCTAAATGTGGGGACAGCAGTCCAACCTAAGTAATCACTGTCGGGACAAGTTAGAATCAGTGGCGTGCCAAATGTGGGGACAGCAGTCCAACCTAAGTAATCACTGTCGAGACAAGTTAGAATCAGTGGCGTGCTAAATGTGGGGACAGCAGTCCAACCTAAGTAATCACTGTCGAGACAAGTTAGAATCAGTGGCGTGCCAAATGTGGGGACAGCAGTCCATCCTAAGTAATCACTGTCGAGACAAGTTAGAATCAGTGGCGTGCCAAATGTGGGGACAGCAGTCCAACCTAAGTAATTACTATTGAGACTAGTTTGATAGAATCAGTGGCGTGCCAAATGTGGGGACAGCAGTCCAACCTAAGTAATCACTGTCGAGACAAGTTAGAATCAGTGGCGTGCCAAATGTGGGGACAGCAGTCCAACCTAAGTAATCACTATTGAGACTAGTTTGATAGAATCAGTTGCGTGCCAAATGTGGGGACAGCAGTCCAACCTAAGTAATCACTGTCGAGACAAGTTAGAATCAGTGGCGTGCTAAATGTGGGGACAGCAGTCCAACCTAAGTAATCACTGTCGAGACAAGTTAGAATCAGTGGCGTGCCAAATGTGGGGACAGCAGTCAAACCTAAGTAATCACTATTGAGACTAGTTTGATAGAATCAGTGGCGTGCCAAATGTGGGGACAGCAGTCCAACCTAAGTAATCACTGTCGAGACAAGTTAGAATCAGTGGCGTGCCAAATGTGGGGACAGCAGTCCAACCTAAGTAATCACTGTCGAGACAAGTTAGAATCAGTGGCGTGCCAAATGTGGGGACAGCAGTCCAACCTAAGTATTCACTGTCGAGACAAGTTAGAATCAGTGGCGTGCCAAATGTGGGGACAGCAGTCCATCCTAAGTAATCACTGTCGAGACAAGTTAGAATCAGTGGCGTGCCAAATGTGGGGACAGCAGTCCAACCTAAGTAATCACTGTCGAGACAAGTTAGAATCAGTGGCGTTCTAAATGTGGGGACAGCAGTCCAACCTAAGTAATCACTATTGAGACTAGTTTGATAGAATCAGTGGCGTGCCAAATGTGGGAACAGCAGTCCAACCTAAGTAATCACTATTGAGACTAGTTTGATAGAATCAGTGGCGTGCTAAATGTGGGGACAGCAGTCCAACCTAAGTAATCACTGTTGAGACAAGTTAGAATCAGTGGCGTGCCAAATGTGGGGACAGCAGTCCAACCTAAGTAATCACTGTCGAGACCAGCTAGAATCAGTGGCGTGCCAAATGTGGGGACAGCAGTCCATCCTAAGTAATCACTGTCGAGACAAGTTAGAATCAGTGGCGTGCCAAATGTGGGGACAGCAGTCCAACCTAAGTAATCACTGTCGAGACAAGTTAGAATCAGTGGCGTGCTAAATGTGGGGACAGCAGTCCAACCTAAGTAATCACTATTGAGACTAGTTTAATAGAATCAGTGGCGTGCCAAATGTGGGAACAGCAGTCCAACCTAAGTAATTACTATTAAGACTAGTTTGATAGAATCAGTGGCGTGCTAAATGTGGGGACAGCAGTCAAACCTAAGTAATCACTGTTGAGACAAGTTAGAATCAGTGGCGTGCCAAATGTGGGGACAGCAGTCCAACCTAAGTAATCACTGTCGAGACAAGTTAGAATCAGTGGCGTGCCAAATGTGGGGACAGCAGTCCAACCTAAGTAATCACTGTCGAGACAAGTTAGAATCAGTGGCGTGCCAAATGTGGGGACAGCAGTCCAACCTAAGTAATTACTGTCGAGACAAGTTAGAATCAGTGGCGTGCCAAATGTGGGGACAGCAGTCCAACCTAAGTAATTACTGTCGAGACAAGTTAGAATCAGTGGCGTGCCAAATGTGGGGACAGCAGTCCAACCTAAGTAATCACTATTGAGACTAGTTTGATAGAATCAGTGGCGTGCCAAATGTGGGGACAGCAGTCCAACCTAAGTAATCACTGTCGAGACAAGTTAGAATCAGTGGCGTGCCAAATGTGGGGACAGCAGTCCAACCTAAGTAATTACTGTCGAGACAAGTTAGAATCAGTGGCGTGCCAAATGTGGGGACAGCAGTCCAACCTAAGTAATTACTGTCGAGACAAGTTAGAATCAGTGGCGTGCCAAATGTGGGGACAGCAGTCCAACCTAAGTAATCACTATTAAGACTAGTTTGATAGAATCAGTGGCGTGCCAAATGTGGGGACAGCAGTCCAACCTAAGTAATCACTGTCGAGACAAGTTAGAATCAGTGGCGTGCCAAATGTGGGGACAGCAGTCCAACCTAAGTAATTACTGTCGAGACAAGTTAGAATCAGTGGCGTGCCAAATGTGGGGACAGCAGTCCAACCTAGTAACACTGTCGAGACAAGTTAGAATCAGTGGCGTGCCAAATGTGGGGACAGCAGTCCAACCTAAGTAATTACTATTGAGACTAGTTTGATAGAATCAGTGGCGTGCCAAATGTGGGGACAGCAGTCCAACCTAAGTAATTACTATTGAGACTAGTTTGATAGAATCAGTGGCGTGCTAAATGTGGGGACAGCAGTCCAACCTAAGTAATCACTGTTGAGACAAGTTAGAATCAGTGGCGTGCTAAATGTGGGGACAGCAGTCCAACCTAAGTAATAACTGTCGAGACAAGTTAGAATCAGTGGCGTGCCAAATGTGGGGACAGCAGTCCATCCTAAGTAATCACTGTCGAGACAAGTTAGAATCAGTGGCGTGCCAAATGTGGGGACAGCAGTCCAACCTAAGTAATCACTTTCGAGACAAGTTAGAATCAGTGGCGTGCTAAATGTGGGGACAGCAGTCCAACCTAAGTAATCACTTTCGAGACAAGTTAGAATCAGTGGCGTGCCAAATGTGGGGACAGCAGTCCAACCTAAGTAATCACTGTTGAGACAAGTTAGAATCAGTGGCGTGCTAAATGTGGGGACAGCAGTCCAACCTAAGTAATCACTTTCGAGACAAGTTAGAAACAGTGGCGTGCTAAATGTGGGGACAGCAGTCCAACCTAAGTAATCACTATTGAGACAAGTTAGAATCAGTGGCGTGCTAAATGTGGGGACAGCAGTCCAACCTAAGTAATTACTTTCGAGACAAGTTAGAATCAGTGGCGTGCCAAATGTGGGGACAGCAGTCCAACCTAAGTAATCACTGTCGAGACAAGTTAGAATCAGTGGCGTGCCAAATGTGGGGACAGCAGTCCAACCTAAGTAATCACTGTCGAGACAAGTTAGAATCAGTGGCGTGCCAAATGTGGGGACAGCAGTCCAACCTAAGTAATCACTGTCGAGACAAGTTAGAATCAGTGGCGTGCCAAATGTGGGGACAGCAGTCCAACCTAAGTAATCACTGTCGAGACAAGTTAGAATCAGTGGCGTGCTAAATGTGGGGACAGCAGTCCAACCTAAGTAATCACTGTTGAGACAAGTTAGAATCAGTGGCGTGCCAAATGTGGGGACAGCAGTCCAACCTAAGTAATCACTATTGAGACAAGTTAGAATCAGTGGCGTGCCAAATGTGGGGACAGCAGTCCAACCTAAGTAATCATTGTCGAGACAAGATAGAATCAGTGGCGTGCCAAATGTGGGGACAGCAGTCCAACCTAAGTAATCACTATTGAGACTAGTTTGATAGAATCAGTGGCGTGCCAAATGTGGGGACAGCAGTCCAACCTAAGTAATCACTATTGAGACTAGTTTGATAGAATCAGTGGCGTGCCAAATGTGGGGACAGCAGTCCAACCTAAGTAATCACTGTCGAGACAAGTTAGAATCAGTGGCGTGCTAAATGTGGGGACAGCAGTCCAACCTAAGTAATCACTGTCGAGACAAGTTAGAATCAGTGGCGTGCTAAATGTGGGGACAGCAGTCCAACCTAAGTAATCACTGTCGAGACAAGTTAGAATCAGTGGCGTGCTAAATGTGGGGACAGCAGTCCAACCTAAGTAATCACTGTCGGGACAAGTTAGAATCAGTGGCGTGCCAAATGTGGGGACAGCAGTCCAACCTAAGTAATCACTGTCGAGACAAGTTAGAATCAGTGGCGTGCTAAATGTGGGGACAGCAGTCCAACCTAAGTAATCACTGTCGAGACAAGTTAGAATCAGTGGCGTGCCAAATGTGGGGACAGCAGTCCATCCTAAGTAATCACTGTCGAGACAAGTTAGAATCAGTGGCGTGCCAAATGTGGGGACAGCAGTTTAACCTAAGTAATTACTATTGAGACTAGTTTGATAGAATCAGTGGCGTGCCAAATGTGGGGACAGCAGTCCAACCTAAGTAATCACTCTCGAGACAAGTTAGAATCAGTGGCGTGCCAAATGTGGGGACAGCAGTCCAACCTAAGTAATCACTATTGAGACTAGTTTGATAGAATCAGTGGCGTGCCAAATGTGGGGACAGCAGTCCAACCTAAGTAATCACTGTCGAGACAAGTTAGAATCAGTGGCGTGCTAAATGTGGGGATAGCAGTCCAACCTAAGTAATCACTTTCGAGACAAGTTAGAATCAGTGGCGTGCTAAATGTGGGGACAGCAGTCCAACCTAAGTAATCACTTTCGAGACAAGTTAGAATCAGTGGCGTGCCAAATGTGGGGACAGCAGTCCAACCTAAGTAATCACTGTTGAGACAAGTTAGAATCAGTGGCGTGCTAAATGTGGGGACAGCAGTCCAACCTAAGTAATCACTTTCGAGACAAGTTAGAATCAGTGGCGTGCTAAATGTGGGGACAGCAGTCCAACCTAAGTAATCACTGTTGAGACAAGTTAGAATCAGTGGCGTGCTAAATGTGGGGACAGCAGTCCAACCTAAGTAATCACTTTCGAGACAAGTTAGAATCAGTGGCGTGCCAAATGTGGGGACAGCAGTCCAACCTAAGTAATCACTGTCGAGACAAGTTTGAATCAGTGGCGTGCCAAATGTGGGGACAGCAGTCCAACCTAAGTAATCACTGTCGAGACAAGTTAGAATCAGTGGCGTGCCAAATGTGGGGACAGCAGTCCAACCTAAGTAATCACTGTCGAGACAAGTTAGAATCAGTGGCGTGCCAAATGTGGGGACAGCAGTCCAACCTAAGTAATCACTGTCGAGACAAGTTAGAATCAGTGGCGTGCCAAATGTGGGGACAGCAGTCCAACCTAAGTAATCACTGTCGAGACAAGTTAGAATCAGTGGCGTGCCAAATGTGGGGACAGCAGTCCAACCTAAGTAATTACTGTCGAGACAAGTTAGAATCAGTGGCGTGCCAAATGTGGGGACAGCAGTCCAACCTAAGTCATCACTGTCGAGACAAGTTAGAATCAGTGGCGTGCCAAATGTGGGGACAGCAGTCCAACCTAAGTAATTACTGTCGAGACAAGTTAGAATCAGTGGCGTGCCAAATGTGGGGACAGCAGTCCAACCTAAGTAATTACTGTCGAGACAAGTTAGAATCAGTGGCGTGCCAAATGTGGGGACAGCAGTCCAACCTAAGTAATCACTATTGAGACTAGTTTGATAGAATCAGTGGCGTGCCAAATGTGGGGACAGCAGTCCAACCTAAGTAATCACTGTCGAGACAAGTTAGAATCAGTGGCGTGCCAAATGTGGGGACAGCAGTCCAACCTAAGTAATTACTGTCGAGACAAGTTAGAATCAGTGGCGTGCCAAATGTGGGGACAGCAGTCCAACCTAAGTAATTACTGTCGAGACAAGTTAGAATCAGTGGCGTGCCAAATGTGGGGACAGCAGTCCAACCTAAGTAATCACTACTGAGACTAGTTTGATAGAATCAGTGGCGTGCCAAATGTGGGGACAGCAGTCCAACCTAAGTAATCACTGTCGAGACAAGTTAGAATCAGTGGCGTGCTAAATGTGGGGACAGCAGTCCAACCTAAGTAATCACTTTCGAGACAAGTTAGAATCAGTGGCGTGCTAAATGTGGGGACAGCAGTCCAACCTAAGTAAATACTTTCGAGACAAGTTAGAATCAGTGGCGTGCCAAATGTGGGGACAGCAGTCCAACCTAAGTAATCACTGTTGAGACAAGTTAGAATCAGTGGCGTGCTAAATGTGGGGACAGCAGTCCAACCTAAGTAATCACTTTCGAGACAAGTTAGAATCAGTGGCGTGCTAAATGTGGGGACAGCAGTCCAACCTAAGTAATCACTTTCGAGACAAGTTAGAATCAGTGGCGTGCCAAATGTGGGGACAGCAGTCCAACCTAAGTAATCACTGTTGAGACAAGTTAGAATCAGTGGCGTGCTAAATGTGGGGACAGCAGTCCAACCTAAGTAATCACTTTCGAGACAAGTTAGAATCAGTGGCGTGCTAAATGTGGGGACAGCAGTCCAACCTAAGTAATCACTGTTGAGACAAGTTAGAATCAGTGGCGTGCCAAATGTGGGGACAGCAGTCCAACCTAAGTAATCACTATTGAGACTAGTTTGATAGAATCAGTGGCGTGCCAAATGTGGGGACAGCAGTCCAACCTAAGTAATCACTGTCGAGACAAGTTAGAATCAGTGGCGTGCCAAATGTGGGGACAGCAGTCCAACCTAAGTAATTACTGTCGAGACAAGTTAGAATCAGTGGCGTGCCAAATGTGGGGACAGCAGTCCAACCTAAGTAATTACTGTCGAGACAAGTTAGAATCAGTGGCGTGCCAAATGTGGGGACAGCAGTCCAACCTAAGTAATCACTATTGAGACTAGTTTGATAGAATCAGTGGCGTGCCAAATGTGGGGACAGCAGTCCAACCTAAGTAATCACTGTCGAGACAAGTTAGAATCAGTGGCGTGCCAAATGTGGGGACAGCAGTCCAACCTAAGTAATTACTGTCGAGACAAGTTAGAATCAGTGGCGTGCCAAATGTGGGGACAGCAGTCCAACCTAGTAATCACTGTCGAGACAAGTTAGAATCAGTGGCGTGCCAAATGTGGGGACAGCAGTCCAACCTAAGTAATCACTATTGAGACTAGTTTGATAGAATCAGTGGCGTGCCAAATGTGGGGACAGCAGTCCAACCTAAGTAATCACTATTGAGACTAGTTTGATAGAATCAGTGGCGTGCCAAATGTGGGGACAGCAGTCCAACCTAAGTAATCACTGTCGAGACAAGTTAGAATCAGTGGCGTGCTAAATGTGGGGACAGCAGTCCAACCTAAGTAATCACTGTCGAGACAAGTTAGAATCAGTGGCGTGCTAAATGTGGGGACAGCAGTCCAACCTAAGTAATCACTGTCGAGACAAGTTAGAATCAGTGGCGTGCTAAATGTGGGGACAGCAGTCCAACCTAAGTAATCACTGTCGGGACAAGTTAGAATCAGTGGCGTGCCAAATGTGGGGACAGCAGTCCAACCTAAGTAATCACTGTCGAGACAAGTTAGAATCAGTGGCGTGCTAAATGTGGGGACAGCAGTCCAACCTAAGTAATCACTGTCGAGACAAGTTAGAATCAGTGGCGTGCCAAATGTGGGGACAGCAGTCCATCCTAAGTAATCACTGTCGAGACAAGTTAGAATCAGTGGCGTGCCAAATGTGGGGACAGCAGTCCAACCTAAGTAATTACTATTGAGACTAGTTTGATAGAATCAGTGGCGTGCCAAATGTGGGGACAGCAGTCCAACCTAAGTAATCACTGTCGAGACAAGTTAGAATCAGTGGCGTGCCAAATGTGGGGACAGCAGTCCAACCTAAGTAATCACTATTGAGACTAGTTTGATAGAATCAGTGGCGTGCCAAATGTGGGGACAGCAGTCCAACCTAAGTAATAACTGTCGAGACAAGTTAGAATCAGTGGCGTGCTAAATGTGGGGACAGCAGTCCAACCTAAGTAATCACTGTCGAGACAAGTTAGAATCAGTGGCGTGCTAAATGTGGGGACAGCAGTCCAACCTAAGTAATCACTGTCGGGACAAGTTAGAATCAGTGGCGTGCCAAATGTGGGGACAGCAGTCCAACCTAAGTAATCACTGTCGAGACAAGTTAGAATCAGTGGCGTGCTAAATGTGGGGACAGCAGTCCAACCTAAGTAATCACTGTCGAGACAAGTTAGAATCAGTGGCGTGCCAAATGTGGGGACAGCAGTCCATCCTAAGTAATCACTGTCGAGACAAGTTAGAATCAGTGGCGTGCCAAATGTGGGGACAGCAGTCCAACCTAAGTAATTACTATTGAGACTAGTTTGATAGAATCAGTGGCGTGCCAAATGTGGGGACAGCAGTCCAACCTAAGTAATCACTGTCGAGACAAGTTAGAATCAGTGGCGTGCCAAATGTGGGGACAGCAGTCCAACCTAAGTAATCACTATTGAGACTAGTTTGATAGAATCAGTGGCGTGCCAAATGTGGGGACAGCAGTCCAACCTAAGTAATAACTGTCGAGACAAGTTAGAATCAGTGGCGTGCTAAATGTGGGGACAGCAGTCCAACCTAAGTAATCACTGTCGAGACAAGTTAGAATCAGTGGCGTGCCAAATGTGTGGACAGCAGTCCAACCTAAGTAATCACTATTGAGACTAGTTTGATAGAATCAGTGGCGTGCCAAATGTGGGGACAGCAGTCCAACCTAAGTAATCACTGTCGAGACAAGTTAGAATCAGTGGCGTGCCAAATGTGGGGACAGCAGTCCAACCTAAGTAATCACTGTGGAGACAAGTTAGAATCAGTGGCGTGCCAAATGTGGGGAGAGAAGAGCATCCGCCTCTGGTGCCGGGGCGTAAGGGGGTGGCGCCAAAACATTACAAAACATATATTTCACTAATTCAGATAAGCTAGCATGAATAATTGTATTAATCATTTCACTGATTTGTATCCGCTTTGTTAATTTTCAACCCCAGCCGAATGCAAAGTAAGTAAGTAAGTCAGACACTTAACTTTTTAAGCAGCATTGCTAAATGTACATGTACTTCTAGGACTGTGACTGTTACTACAGATAGTTCATTAGCTAGCTTCGTTTTCATTATTTGTAAGTTATGTATTTCTCACATGACTATGCAAATATGTATTACGTACACTATTGTAAGGTTGGGAGGGGAAGGGTCTCTGACAGCACTAGCCACTGGCTGGCATCCTTGGTACGCCTTTAGATATAATCCTAATATAAAAATAATTGTTAACTTATTAACGAAAGAGACTCACTATCTTAGTCTGAACTGAATGTCCATGTTAGTGATAAAGTGCCCAATCCATGTAAACTATAGAATCCCAACAAGAAGAAGATTAATGAGAAGTACAGTATTTCACGTAGGCACGCAGTCCCAGCTGCGACCTGCATATTTTACCACAGTCAGCGCAGGCATAACTATTGTCCGATGGTGGTCGATTTAGGTTCCAGAGAGCGAAAAAGAGAGAGAGAGATAGAAGGACAGAGAGGGAGCGGGTCGTTAAACTTCATTGTTACAGATAAACTAATTCACTTGCTGAAAAGTACGTTAGGGTGATCATTAACATGTAGGCCATTTATTCAAATAATTTTAAAAAAGAAGTGGGTTCCGGCCATAATAAACAATATTAACTAACAAAACCTTGGAACAAATCAACGGGTGTAGCCGGTGTGAACTGCTAGCATGATATATATTTAATATTTTTGTTTTTTGCCTGAAATGAAATGGGGTCTATTATGTTTGCCTACAATGGCTTAAGTATTTGATGAAACATAAATGAAAAATAAAGATAAAATTAAAAAAAAAATAGCAAGGTTACAAAGACAGTCTGTGGGAAACAAACTGAAAATCGGCCCCCGACTTTGTCAAACCAGGCAAGTAACAAAGGCAGGGTTCAATATTATCAGAATGAAATTTTATCAAAGACAAATGACCAGAGAAGAATGGAGAAAAAAAGGTTAACAGATCTTATGTGGTGCCCCATCGGTCCAGCAGACCAAAGGATAGGTGAAAGTGAATGTGAAATTATATACGAACCTGGCCTAACTGATGTCTTATAATAAATATTTAATTGATCGATTTATTTGGGGGCTAGAACAACAAAGATATATTCACGATTGAAGCCGCAGCGGTTTAATGTACCAAATAAGAAGTCAGAAAACCAAGAAGTATAATGTGTGTAATTCTGTACAGTAGTCACAAGACAAGAGTTGAATGTTCTTTTTAAATGCATTAAATTTGCAAATTTTATATTGCAAAAACGTTTATTTATCAACAGACTGTAATTGAGAGAACATATTGGAAGAATGTCTATTATTGTTGTAATTTTCTCTGTTTTCATCTGTCATATCTCAAGTACTGATGGTCAGTGTGATCTATTAATATAAACACTATTCTAATAACTTAGACTCTACTGTTCTGCCTTATATACAAAAGTCGTTAGAATCTCTGGTGTTATAACGTAATAGAAGAGAGATTTGTATTTGGGTAATAACGTGAGAATGTATTACCTTGTATAAGAGCTCATTGGAGTCTCTTTTGTAATTACATGTAAAAAAACAATTAACCAATAACATTGTGCTAAAGGTATTAGCAGTGAGAGACACATTTAATGCCAATCTATAAGGCTTGACTTCCGATTCGAAGATTAAGGAGGAGTATTTTACTTGGCAACGCAGCCTTGCTGTCATCTACTGAGTTTGTCACACCCAAAGCAGACATAACCGTGTGTCTTCCTGTGGTCGGTTTGGGTTCTCTTTCCGCCTGCTACTGAAAGGGGTTCTAACCAAGACAAAAGAAAGGAATGGAGAAAGACGGTCAACTAATCGTGTACGGTGCCCCAATGCTCCAACAGACTAAGGCAGTGTTTCCCAAACTTTTGACCTATGTGTACCTCATTTATAATTTTTGTAACCTTGATTACCCCTCGCCCCCCCCCCCCCCCCCAAAAAAAAAGAATAAAAAAAAACCCAATCAAAATACATTATTTAATTAAACACTAAATAATAATGAACGAACAATGCAATTATAAGTAAAAGTTATTGTATAAATAACAATCTATGTGGATCAATGTTGATAATGTTTGTGTGCTGAGATAACAGATCTTCGTTCTCTGGTTCTTCATGTTAATTTAAGAGGCGTCTGCTTTTTGACGTGATTTCTAGAAATGCTGACAGAGCATCTTAATGTACACATAAAGTTGGAAAAAGCAAGAAATTTGTTTGGAATGTTTTCAATCACACAACAGTTACCCCTTCCCTCCCCCATTCGGCTAGTGTTTCCTATGGAAATATCCGATACAGTTTGAGATCAACAGACATAGCTCGTATAGAGTAACATATTCAAATATTTATCAGTTATTGAACTAAAGCCGCCCTCGATATTCATTTTCACTCCACCCACATTTAACTCTTTCTCTCCGTTTTTATTTGTCTTCATTTTGCTCATTACTATTTCACTTCCCTGTTATGACCAAGCTTCAATAGCTTTGTTGTTTGTTATCAGAAAAAGTTGTATCTGGTACAGAATTAAAGGGAATAGCATGCTCTTTTTATTTAACACAAAATCAAGTTTATAAAATTAAACATTAATTTAATTTAATTAGGTCAAATCAACGATGGTATCGTCGATTAGGAGAGAAAGAGTTAATCATTGTTATTATTCATAAGAACTTTATAAAAATCATTTAATGGATGTCATAGTAACAGCTCTTATATATCGTCATGTAAATTTAAGCCTTATTTTTTCTTCACAGTTATGCTTCAATATGAGGCGTTTGAGTCACTGGAGATCAAATGCCTGACAAAGTCAATGTAACTTTTAGCACAGAAACAAAATCTCTAACCAAACTTAATCTCCGACGCTCGCGCATTTTAACCTCGATATTCCTTTGTATAGTTTGGACACCGACCAGGAAGGAATTTTCCATAGGCATAAAGTGAAAACCAGACCCAAAAAGGTACAAACAGTACATTTTAAATTATTTTTTTTAAAGAAATAGTTCCAATAGTCAACATACAAATTACAATGAAGAAAAACTTATTGTGCGAAACTTACTAAAACGAATATGATTGTGTTGCGAGCAAGTGTCTGGAGTAATGCACCCCTAAATTATTGTTTACATGTCCAGTGGTTAAGTGTGGGATTTAGGAAATTTAAGCATTGGAATATTTGACACCGGACATTAAGGAACCCGGTAATTTATCGACCCAGAAATTTAGGTACCGGTAAATTAGGGATAGTTTATCATTAGAATAGTTTCTTGATTTCATTCAAAAAAAAAATTCATATCAACAGTGAAAAATACACTCACACACACACACACAAGACCGGCTGCTCGAGTAAAATGTACAAACATCGGCATACCATTCCACACGCTTAACACACGCAAAAAAAAATAAAAAAAAATAGATAACTCAATTGCTCAACAAGACTACTGCTATTAACTCTTTCTCTTCGTAATTATTTTCCTCGTTTTGATAGTATTATTCGTTTTGCTCATTTTTACGTAATTTCACTATACTGTTTTGTTTAAACTTCAAAAACTTAACTGTCACCACCTCAAAGTTGGTGCCATAGAGTAGAAACCCTAATTCTGTATTGTGTATGTTAATTCCATATTGTGAATCTTATTCACAACCCATGTTGCACTAAGGTGAACACTTTTGACCTTAGGTGAACCAGAGAGTTAAAGGCAGTCAGTCCACATAGAGATCTTGTAGCAAGCACTTGTATTGAGTCACTTAAGATATAAGCAGTAGAGTTAGATGTTTAAAGTAGTTGGTTATAGAATAAGTACTAAGTTGTGATATTCGTATATTACTGTTGGATTAATACTGACCATTCCTGGGTCGAATTGTATGGTGTATTCACTATGTGGTGTTATATTAAACTTATTGTATCTGCTACACCCAGCGTCATTTCATTATTCAGTGATTTGTAACAAGAACCCAATGTCACCACCACGCCTACATTGATAACCACAGCCACATTCATAACATATAAAATAAACCGGTGACATTTATGGTGTCAGAAGTGTCCAAAGTGCAAGTCATTTATTGTCAGAAAATGACATCTTTGGTGTCAGAATAGTGTCAGAAGTGCCAGCAAACATTTATAGTGTCAAAAGTGTCAGCAAACAGTATTTATAGTGTCAGAAGTGCCAGCAACGACATTTATGGTGTCTGAGGTACTTCAAGATTGAACTTTACATGAATTGCAACTAATCCAGAATTTATTAATTTTTTTGACTACACACTTGGTATCTAGATCTACTACTACATGTCACATTGACCTGCCATGACACAGTTACCATTAGCAAGCTATTTTTTCATCTGTGATGAACTGAACAATTTGAACTGTTCCTGTCTGAGCTGTATTTTCAACTTTTCCAGTTGACTACTGTCCTAAGTGTCATTTATCTGGAAGCCTGATTTATGTGGTTGTACTTTTACACCAGTTGAGATAGCTTTAGGAGCACAGCATTGTTCAAAGTTACTTTTTAACATCCTAAGCGAAAGAGATCAAACATGATATGCTGAGACAACCTGGATACTACAGCCTGTGTGGGTGAAACTAGACAACCGTGATACTACAACCGGTGTGGGTGAAAATCTAGTACTACAAGTCATTCAAGTCATCGTTTGAAGACAGCTGATATATGGTCAGTCGAAGTAGCTGACATATTCAAGAATCATCTACATCGAGTGTTCGTCATAATTCTAATGACACACTCCTATTGTCGCTGTCTAACAGCACATTTAATAAGAGAGCGCTCTCACTCTTAGACCTCTCTTGTCGTCACTACCTAAGGTCATTTTTAGTTATTTATATTTGTTTCAGCAACTGTACGAAACAGTGGATTACTTATGAACTGTAACATTGTACTGTGGATTTAACAAGTGGATTACTTATGAACTGTACCATTGTGCTGTGGATTTAACAAGTGGATTACTTATGAACTGTAACATTGTACTGTGGATTTAACAAGTGGATTACTTATGAACTGTGGATTTAACAAGTGGATTACTTATGAACTGTAACATTGTACTGTGGATTTAACAAGTGGATTACTTATGAACTGTGGATTTAACAAGTGGATTACTTATGAACTGTACTATTGTGCTGTGGATTTAACAAGTGGATTACTTATGAACTGTACCGTTGTGCTGCGGATTTAGAAAGTGGATTACATATGAACTGTACCGTGGACATATTTTATGTGGAGCATCACCGGAACTTTATGTACAAGTCAAGCATCAAGTGAATATTTAAGGGAAGTAACTTTAATTACCCTTAGTATTATCAATATTGATTAGTTCTCTTTGAACTACACCACAATTTTTTTCATTGTTTACATTAGTATTTATAGATACATTTGACTTTAGGGACTAAATTTAATTATCTATTGAGTCTGAGCATTTATATTTTTTTTTCAAGTAAGCATCCAGGTATTGGTAGGGACTCTTTAGATAAAGTAAATACTTGATCGTATAGCTGTATTAGTTAAGTTTGTATTTCGTCAAGTATCTATCATATTGTTAAACTCTTGTATTGATATTGTCTTGTTTACATTTGTTGAATTTTCTTTTGCGTCATAGTTATTACTCATTGTAATTCTTTTGTCTACTATTTCTACTATCTGTAATGTCTCTTTAAAGCAGACTGTTTAGTATCTATAGTGTATTTATGTTTGTCTAATTACTTATTAATATATATTTATTTTACTTCTTATTTCAACCTATTTTTTATTATTATCAACACTACACTACACACTTGATACACTATGGGATATATTTTGATTTGAGATTGACAAGATTTATATTGTATATACTCTTCAAACACATTCAACTATTTTGATACTATTGATACATTGATCACTATTTATCAGACTAATAAGGCTCACATAATTGTGAATTACTTGTTGCAATAAATTTTTACATTGCAAGTGGAGATACTAAAAATACATAATCACATAATTGATCAGTAAAGTATTACATTACGAACTAGACAAAGTACCAAGAATAACTTAAGATACCTCATAACCTCAATTGTTTCGCACAAAATATATATCTACTATTACCTGTAATTACTATTTGAGCAATAATAAGTATTTATTGTACAATATTCATTTACAACTACCTTTTTGTGTACACATATCTATTAATAAACTATATTACTAATTTGAATCTTTGAAAATGGCTGAGTATGAAAAACTAATAGAGATAGTGGATAAACTAAAGTTAAAAGAAGATGATAGAGCTGCATTCATTAAAATTGAAATAGACAGAATTAGAGTAGAAAAAGACAAGCAACGGGAAGAAAGGCTACATGAAAGAAGACTGAGAGAGAAAGAACAAGAAAACTTAGAGAAAGAAAAAGAACGCCAGCATGAAATAAAATTAAAAGAACATGAAGAAAAAATGGCCAAGCTAGCAAAAGAAAATAAAGACAATTCAGCAAGTCAAACTTCATCTCATCATCAGTATCATAGCAAATTTAGGAACTTTGACCCAAAAGAAGACACATTGGAAAATTTCATTATTCAATTTGAATACATCTGTCAAACAGCAAATATGAATAGTGCACAAATGGCTCAACAACTTCTAGCTAACCTAAGAGGTGAACCACTAAACATCATCGACACACTAACTATGGAGCAAAGAAAAGACTACAACACAGTAAAACAAAGACTTATTGAACATTTTGGCAAGACGGAGGAGCACTATCGAAAACTTTTTAGGGAAATAAAACTAGCAAAGAATACAGATTTAAAAAGAACAATACATGACATGCGCCAGAACATGACAAAGTGGCTACAACTTGCAAACTGCAACTTAGATGACCCCAAACAGATATTAGATTTCTTTCTCATTGAGAATGTGCTAATTAATGTTACAGATGCAGCATTCTCATTCCTAAAGGAGAGAAAAATAAAAAATGAAGTTGAATTGATATCAAACTTAACAACATACAAGGACTCCCACCCAAACATCACCATTGACAAAAGGGAATTGTACAATGTAGCTGCAACAGTGACAGAAAACCATCCAAGAACTACAAATAAATTTAAATATGCCAAGAGCATACAATGTTTTTTCTGTGGCATATTGGGTCACACCAAAGCAGAGTGCAGAAAGAGAATGGCATCAGAAAAACAGCAACATGTAAATAGAAACCATAAATATGGAAGAGATAACAGAACTTTCCAGAGCTTCAGTCCTAACTACAATAGATCCTATCAACAACAATATAACAGAAGAACATGGCAAAGCTACAGTCCAACTAACAGTAGATCACATCAAACAAACAGAAGATGGCAAAACAACAGAATGTCTAGAAGAGATCATTTTCAAGATGGACAACATACTTACCACAATAACAATCATACCAGACAAAACATGGCAGCTGTAGCAACTGAAAGACCAATAGAATATGAAACAGTAGCATATATACAAACAAAATTAGCCAAATTAAAAGTGTATCCTGCCTATGTGGATGGCATTAAGGTATATGCATTACGTGACAGCGGCTGCACCTCAATCATTGTGAAGAAATCACTAGTAAAACCTGAACAGATCCTAAAAGACAAGGTCACACTGACTTATGCAAATAAAGACTTATGGGAAGTATGTGAAACAGCATTAGTTTTCATTGAATCACCATGGTTCACTGGTCAATACAAAGCCATAGTAATGAACAACCCAGCTGAAGAACTAATTATAGGGAACATAGAGAATATAGTTGAACTATCAGAAGAAGCCTTAGTAAAATGGGCCAATAGTGTAAAACAAGAAAACATTGAGTTAGCATCAACTACTAATTCACATGATTACAACAATGTCAGTATACATGAAGGAACTAAAGATAATCAGTCAATTACAAATAAAATAGATGTAGAATGTCAAACTCATTTGCTAACAGAAGCATCTAAACTAAATAAAGATTGCCAAACAATTAACACACAAACAAATGATAGTGAAATACAAACAGATGAAATACAAATAGATGATAAAGATAAAGCTGAAAAACAAGAAATACAAAATGACATTAACACTAACTCACGTAAAGTAATAATAACAGAAGAAATATTAGCCTTGACATTTAAAAATAGCAAACAGATAGAAGTATATGATCTAGAAGTCAATTATCAGGATGTTGTATGCATAGTTGATGAAGAATCCACAATCACTTTTGTAGAGCCCAATTTAGTAGAAAAAGAAGATTATTTGAATGATATAGCCATTGTAACCTTACCAAACTCTAGAAAGATAGAATGTAAAACTGCCATTGCTGAAATCAAATCACCATTTATAAAAGGGAAAATAAAAGTTGTAGTACTTGAAAATACTATCAGTCCAGTAATTATTGGATCTTATCCAAAAGTTAAAGTGCATCAAAAGCCAGTAATACATAAAACAATATGGTTTTATGACCTATCTGATTGTGATTTCCAGAAAGAAATTTTTCAAATAGTACAAGATATAACTTGTGATTTTGGATATAAAAAAGTTTGGAAACATCCAGAACTTGGAGAGTCAATGTGGGTACAAATAAAAAACTTTGGCCATTACAAAGAGTTATTACATAAAATATACGGAACACCAATTAAGGGACTCACAATTAACATCAGTGTTGTTGACTTAATACATCGCATCTGGTAAACATTGAGCATTATTCTGTAAACATTGAGCATTATTCTGTAAACATTGAGCATTATTTTGTAAACATTGAGTACTATTTGTAAACATTGAACTAGAACTAAGACTTCATTTTTTAAACTCTATTTGTAAACAAACTTTGGAATTTGATTACTACATTGTAACCAACATTTTTTCACATTCTTTTGTCAACAAGAATAACATTTTTGTACTCAACAATGTAAACAAACATTGAATTTTTTCCAAACTTATTCAGTACCTAGCTTAATTTTTTTCCATACAATGTAAACATTATTTTTTCCCATTGTATTGAGAACAACTGTGACAAATTTTTTTCTACAGCTATTGTAAACAAGATTGGAATTTTTTTACTATGTCATTTATCACAATTATATAACTTAGTCACATTTTTCAATACTATTGAAAAAGGAGATTGATTCATAATGTAACTTATTTATTCAATGTCAATTAGTGTAATGAAATATTGACATACACTTGTATTTTTTTGAAAACATTTTTGTCAAACTATTCTTATGGAATATATTTTTTTGTATTGATGTAAACAAGAAGATTGTTGTACAAACTTTTTGATATTTCAAGTACTGAAAGAGACACTTGATATTATTTTTTAAATTGGACTTGCATTTTTTTTCACAACAGATTAAAATAAATACAACTAAACCATTATGATGTTATGCTTGTATGTATATGCTTGAACAAATTAATGTAAACTCAAAGATTGTATCACAACTGACACATTTTCTCAGTTGAAGTTTTTCGACAAAGATTTTTTGAACTTTGTACAAAATAATTATTTGATAAACAATGTAACATTAAACTTTTGCCATTACTAGCTACAAATTATTTGAACTGTCATATAGAGAAATACTTAATTGAAACATAAGGTGCATGTAACAAGAACTATGAAGGATACTTATTACTTTGATTTCATGTTGATACTTTTGAGCAAACAATATTTTGATACTTGAATTATACATATTTACTTGTGTAATATTAATGCACAACAATTTTTTATGGAGATGTCAAACCTCATATTGAAGTAAACAGGTACATTGAATTTGTAACAATGATCATTAAACAATTTGATGTTGAATTTTGACACATATTTTGAATTTTTCTATACTTATCACTTACATATTGAGACTTACTTGTAACATTTTCTACATGATATGTACATATTGTACTATTGGTGTCAAAAAACCAGACTTCTAACATTGCTATAGTGTCAAAGATTTTTTTATAAATAGATATTGTGAATAAAAACTTGTATTAATTTTTCACATTGTGACATAGGAGATTGTCATTGAAATTTTTGTCACACTTTGCACATATTATTATGAAAAAGACTTGTAAATATTGAACACATTTGAACATTGATGTATATATTAGAACTACATGTAAAGAATTATTTGAGAGGTTAAGTATTTGACTCAGAGAATTATTTGAATTGCCTTACAAGAATATGATGAATTAGAGAATTTTGCCCTTGTATGAATTTTTTTGATTCAGCAAATATTTTGTGTAACACTGTCATATTATATATTTTATTGCAAGTTTGTAGTTCTATTTGAACTCTGCAATTGTACATTTGATAGACCCCAAGAATTCCAATTGATCCTACTTATGATAATTATGTCGTCAAGCTAAAAAAAATTTCTTCAAAATTTTTTTCAAAAGGGGGGTGATAGGTAATGTCACCACCTCAAAGTTGGTGCCATAGAGTAGAAACCCTAATTCTGTATTGTGTATGTTAATTCCATATTGTGAATCTTATTCACAACCCATGTTGCACTAAGGTGAACACTTTTGACCTTAGGTGAACCAGAGAGTTAAAGGCAGTCAGTCCACATAGAGATCTTGTAGCAAGCACTTGTATTGAGTCACTTAAGATATAAGCAGTAGAGTTAGATGTTTAAAGTAGTTGGTTATAGAATAAGTACTAAGTTGTGATATTCGTATATTACTGTTGGATTAATACTGACCATTCCTGGGTCGAATTGTATGGTGTATTCACTATGTGGTGTTATATTAAACTTATTGTATCTGCTACACCCAGCGTCATTTCATTATTCAGTGATTTGTAACAAGAACCCAATGTCACCACCACGCCTACATTGATAACCACAGCCACATTCATAACATATAAAATAAACCGGTGACATTAACGTTTCTGTTTGTTATCAGAAAATGTTGTATTTGGTATCAAAATGCTCTTTTAACATAACACATATTAAAGCTTATAAATCTAAAAATCAATTTAGCTTAATAGGGATCAAATCAACACTGGCACCGTCAATTAGGAGAAAGAGTTAAAGCTTCCTCCAGTCGCGAGACGACTTTTGGACGTCTGATAGAAATGTGAAGAACGCCTGTGCATTAGAGATGGTTGGAATGACATCGCCTCCCTCTCCATGCAGCTGTTCTGGTACAGCTGCGTCGCAGGTTAAAGGCAGGTGCTGGTACAGCTGCGTCGCAGGTTAAAGGCAGGTGCTGGTACAGCTGCGTCGCAGGTTAAAGGCAGGTGCTGGTACAGCTGCGTCGCAGGTTAAAGTCAGGTGCTGGTACAGCTGCGTCGCAGGTTAAAGGCAGGTGCTGGTACAGCTGCGTCGCAGGTTAAGGTCAGCGACTCTCTGATTTTTTCCTCATGGTTGATTTTCTAAGCCTTTACCAAGTTTGGATATCACAACAAAATTAATGTGTATGATTTAGTTGGCCACGGGGAATTCGCCCCACAGTGTTTATTATGTGTATTTCATTAAAAATGTTTTTTTATTATTATAGCTTTTATATAGCGCTACTTTCATGCTTATAGCATGCTCAGAGCGTCCAATCTCATTTGTGAGCCAGAGGGGGTATATATTTATAGCTTTTATATAGCGCTACTTTCATGCTTATAGCATGCTCAGAGCGCTTTGGTCCAATCTCATTTGTGGACCAGTGGGGGGGAGGGGTATCTAGGAGTTGGTTTTCCGTGCTGCCTTTAGGCGCTCAGTAAACACAACTCTGCCCGAGTCGGGTGTCGAACCTCGAGCCCCCTTCTAGGTAGCCAAGCCAAGCCAAGCCAAGTGCACTTGGCCTCTCGACCACGCTTCCAATGTTATTCTGTTCATATTTGTACGTTGTTCATTAGAACACAGTATATCGCCCTGTTTTTTTTTCAATAAAAATCCAGATCTTACAAATGGAAAGGTAATCAAATTACTATGATCAATTCATTTTTTTCATGAAAATGAAGCCTCTCTTGTATCTAACATATTTTAAACATCCTACAGCTAACAAGAAAGGTTTCTGTAGACATAAAATGAATATAATTGATTATAACTTAATTAGCTACAATAGCGGAGTCGTTAGTGGGGTCATGAGTTCGAATCCTGGTGAACTTATGGATCCAGAGTACTTCTCTCATCTCACTCAAGTTTAATCTGTGCCTAATATTAGCTGGATAGAGTAAAAGCATTTGGTCGTTCGGCTGGCCACACAACGCTCTCATTCACTGTCGACCACAGCAACAGTTAAATTTTGCATCTACTCTATCTCTGGGAGTTCAATTTTTATTAATTTTTTTTTTTGTGGAAACAATAGACCACATTCTTTATGAATGTCGCGTTCTGCATAAAGGGAGATCGGGACAAGGATTTGAAAGAGAACTGGTTCATGTGCGGTGTGCGGCTTTTGGTCTGTCCTCGTACGGGGACAAGGCGACCTTAGAACTTACTGACCGCTTCCTTTCACGTGCTCTAAACGAGTTATCTTAGCATGGTTCATTACTAATACAGTTTCTGATTCGGTTGCGCTGGTCTATGATGCCCGTGTAGGCGGGTACCCTGCCTCAACGTGGCACTCGGATGGAAACGATCGCTAGCGGAAGGGATTAAAAAAAAATGAGTTTCATCACAAGATTCATGTGGGTGTGTCTAAGAGAATGCGAGAGATTTCTCATTGCATATTGCGGAGTTGTTGTTTATAAATATATATCAATTGCTTGGATTAGACTGTAGAATTTTTTTAAAAACTTTCTAAGGCAGCGGTTCTCAACCTTTTAAGCTCGGTGACCCCTTTTTACAATCCCCCACTCTGCCACGACCCCCCCCACACACACACCTACACACAGCAATAGAAGAATAGACAATAACAATCCATATTTTCGATGGTCTTAGGCGACCCCTGGCAAGTCGTTAATCGACCCCCAAGGGGGTCGCGACCCACAGGCTGAGAACCCCTGTTCTAAGGCCTGTGTCAATTTTTTTAGGCCTGAAAGTTTTAAAGTTTCATCAATTTAATTTGAGAGTTACGATGTATGCATAGTAAATTAGACCTTCTTGCTTCTTAAGTTAACATAACATGTAGATGATTGGAGGTGCTTATAAGAAAAACAATATTGAATTTGTTTAGAGTTAATATTTTTAAACCCCATTCAATAAAATAAACGTTTCAGCAATGACAAATATTTCCATCAAACACAATTAACTTGTTGAAATCATAGAAGTAGTTTTAAAAAAAACAACTTGACTAACAAAAAATATCCGAGCACAGTGATTTAAGAATAAGCATCATTGACTTTGCTAATAACTAACCAATGACTTCTATTTACTGACCAAAGACTTTACTAATTACTGACCAATGACTTTACTAAGTATTGGCCAATTACTTAACAAAGACTTTATTCATTACTGACCAATGACTATACTAATTACTGACCAATGACTTAACTAATTACTGACCTATAAACCGAAATCTAAATCTATAAATATAGTACCACAAAAAAAATGTTGGTAATGTTTTGTTTTACATGTTTCGCATGTTCCCTCATATGTTCTGAAGATAATTCTATCCTATCCCAAATTATAGTGAGTGCTGGTCTATTCCGCGGTTAATCTACTCTATTGTTTTCTTTAGTTCTTCCGGATAGAGAGGAATTGACATTTGTTAGCTCAAAAGTGATTTATTTATGTATTCTATCTTGGTCCAGAATGTCTAGTTTTTTTTTATTGCCTTCGTTTTTAATATGTGCTGTTCTTCATTGAAGAGCCTTACAAATTGTTTGCATTTTTTTTTCTTTTCGAATAAATACCTAACAATAAAGAGTAACCGATTTTTCCCCAGACGGTCGCTTCTTCAAGTTTTATAGACAGGGACGCTAGTTACGATGAGATGAATGCGGACACAGCGATAGATAATCTACAAGCGTTTAACATATAGGCTCCGGGAGTAGCATCGTTGGCATTTATGATCACGTGATGCTGTTAACAGGGTAAGAATTACCCTACATTACTTAGTAGCCCCGCCCCCCCCCCCAAACTAAAAAAAAAAAGAAAAAGCCGCTAATAGTCTTGCATGGTTGGTCCGGCCCTTGTTTAAGCCCCCCCCCCATCCCCCCAAAAAAAAAAAAAAACTAGAAAGATATTTTAAAAATCTGATATTATGATATTTTAAATATTACAAAGTTCTAGTGCAATGGCTTTTTAAAAATCTTTTGAAAAAATACTGCTACGAATCTCCACTATCCAGACTCTCTGCAGACTGCACCACACGACACAACGAACTTAAAGAACCTCACAACTCAAAGCTCCTAAGTATTAGTAACAGTTTAATTTCAAATACATCACAATTGGCGACAACATTAACACAGAGTAAACAAATCTCTCTTATATAGCGTCTCAACTGGCCTTCTCGAACCTTCTTGACCACTTCAGTTGATCACTTCCGCCGTGACCTGCGTGCGTAATATTTACAACACTGGTCCTTGCCGAACTGGCGAGTATTGTCGCTGGTCACGGTTGACTGGGGCGATTTGGGTAGGCTAAAAACACATACAGTTACGACCACCTGTGTCACCACCGAGTTTCAAACAATACCTTTTTTTTTAAATTAATGATGCAAGTTGTTTTTTTCGCATAAATATACTCTTTTGAAAACAATTCATCAATTAAAGACACATAAAGGCACATTTTTTATTCCATATGAAAGTTTGTACAAGTGCTCCCTCTTCCCTATTGCTATTAGAGGAAGTATGGGCTGCCTTAATCAGCCAGGAAAACCAACGACTTGGCATATTTTAAGTGACTTATAAACATGTACGACTAGATTGATACATGAATACGCGTAAAATCTTATCATCTTCTCTATTGAAGTAACGTCTTTGATTTATAAGAAAATTAATACATCCTTGCCTTTCTTAAGTCGTAGAACGACTGTGGTTTATCTCGTAGAACGACTGTGGTTTATCTCGTAGAACGACTGTGGTTTATCTCGTAGAACGACTGTGGTTTATTGTGGTTTATCTCGTAGAACGACTGTGGTTTATCTCGTAGAACGACTGTGGTTTATTGTGGTTTATCTCGTAGAACGACTGTGGTTTATTGTGGTTTATCTCGTAGAACGACTGTGGTTTATTGTGGTTTATCTCGTAGAACGACTGTGGTTTATCTCGTAGAACGACTGTGGTTTATTGTGGTTTATCTCGTAGAACGACTGTGGTTTATCTCGTAGAATGACTGTGGTTCATCTCACTGCTGACACCTATTCTCTAGACTAATTTCTATGATGATGAATACAAGAATGTAAGGGAAATTATATTAAAAGGAAAAAATATTTGTTTGTATATGCTGAGTAACATTTATCCATACAATTTAGCTATTAGTTGAAAAAAAATGTCATAAATTATATATTTCATTTGGTTTTCCTGATCAGTATCTCGCTGATCTTGGCATCTGAACAAACGTCGAATCCAGACCTTGTTGGTGAGTTTGCTAGTACTCGATTCTCTCCGTGAGACTCAGCTTTTGTTAAACGCTTGAGTGCAGAATTCAAGTTGACATCCTCAGGACTGTGCAAGTTCACATCATTCGTAGGCTTCCTGTCGTGGAAGCTACATTCGTAGGCTTCCTGTCGTGGAAGCTACATTCGTAGGAATTGCTATCACAAACAGCGCTAATATCACTAGCGTCTCGGTTAAGTAAAGGATCGTATCTCTTTTTGACATGGTAGCCATCATGGTACCTATCGGTTTCTCTGTCTTGTTAAGCATGGTACCTATCGGTTTATCTGTCTTGTTATACATGGCACCTATTGATTCATCTGTCTTGTTAAGCATGGTACCAATCAGTTCATCTGTGTTGTTAAGCATGGTACCAATCGGTTCATCTGTCTTGTTAAGCATGGTACCAATCGGTTCATCTGTCTTGTTAAGCATGGTACCTATCGGTTTATCTGTCTTGTTAAGCTTGGTTTCTGTCAGTTCATCTGTCTTGTTATACATGGCACCTACTGATTCATCTGTCTTGTTAAGCATAGTTCCTATTAGTTCATCTGTCTTGTTAAGCATGGTTCCTGTCAAATCATCTGTCTTGTAAAGCATGGTACCTATCAGTTCATCTGTCTTGTTAAGCATGGTACCTATCAGTTCATCTGTCTTGTTAAGCATGGTACCAATCAGTTCATCTGTCTTGTTAAGTATGTTACCTATCAGTTCATCTGTCTTGTTAAGTATGGTACCTATCAGTTCATCTGTCTTGTTAAGCATGGTACCAATCAGTTCATCTGTCTTGCTAAGCATGGTACGGTACCTATAAGTTTATATGTCCTGTTAAGCATGGTACCAATCAGTTCATCTGTCTTGTTAAGCATGGTTCCTATCAGTTTATCTGTCTTGTTAAGCACGGTACCAATCAGTTCATCTGTCTTGCTAAGCATGGTACCTATAAGTTTATATGTCCTGTTAAGCATGGCACCAATCAGTTCATCTGTCTTGTTAAGCATGGTTCCTATCAGTTCATCTGTCTTGTTAAGCATGGTACCTATCAGTTCATCTGTCTTGTTAAGCATGGTACCAATCAGTTCATCTGTCTTGTTAAGTATGGTACCTATCAGTTCATCTGTCTTGTTAAGTATGGTACCTATCAGTTCATCTGTCTTGTTAAGCATGGTACCAATCAGTTCATCTGTCTTGCTAAGCATGGTACCTATAAGTTTATATGTCCTGTTAAGCATGGTACCAATCAGTTCATCTGTCTTGTTAAGCATGGTTCCTATCAGTTCATCTGTCTTGTTAAGCATGGTTCCTATCAGGTCATCTGTCTTGTTAAGCATGGTACCTATCAGTTCATCTGTCTTGTTAAGCATGGTACCTATCGGTTTATCTGTCTTGTTAAGCATGGTTCATATCAGTTCATCTGTCTTGTTAAGCATGGTTCCTATCAGTTCATCTGTCTTGTTAAGTATGGTACCAATCAGTTCATCTGTCTTGTTAAGCATGGTTCCTATCAGTTCATCTGTCTTGTTAAGCATGGTACCAATCAGTTCATCTGTCTTGTTAAGCATGGTTCCTATCAGTTCATCTGTCTTGTTAAGCATGGTACCAATCAGTTCATCTGTCTTGTTAAGCATGGTTCCTATCAGTTCATCTGTCTTGTTTAGCATGGTTCCTATCAGTTCATCTGTCTTGTTAAGCATGGTACCAATCAGTTCATCTGTGCTGTTAAGCATGGTACCAATCAGTTCATCTGTCTTGTTAAGCATGGTACCAATCGGTTCATCTGTCTTGTTAAGCATGGTACCTATCGGTTTATCTGTCTTGTTAAGCTTGGTTTCTGTCAGTTCATCTGTCTTGTTATACATGGCACCTACTGATTCATCTGTCTTGTTAAGCATAGTTCCTATTAGTTCATCTGTCTTGTTAAGCATGGTTCCTGTCAAATCATCTGTCTTGTTAAGCATGGTACCTATCAGTTCATCTGTCTTGTTAAGCATGGTACCAATCAGTTCATCTGTCTTGTTAAGCATGGTACCAATCAGTTCATCTGTCTTGTTAAGTATGTTACCTATCAGTTCATCTGTCTTGTTAAGTATGGTACCTATCAGTTCATCTGTCTTGTTAAGCATGGTACCAATCAGTTCATCTGTCTTGCTAAGCATGGTACCTATAAGTTTATATGTCCTGTTAAGCATGGTACCAATCAGTTCATCTGTCTTGTTAAGCATGGTTCCTATCAGTTTATTTGTCTTGTTAAGCACGGTACCAATCAGTTCATCTGTCTTGCTAAGCATGGTACCTATAAGTTTATATGTCCTGTTAAGCATGGCACCAATCAGTTCATCTGTCTTGTTAAGCATGGTTCCTATCAGTTCATCTGTCTTGTTAAGCATGGTACCTATCAGTTCATCTGTCTTGTTAAGCATGGTACCAATCAGTTCATCTGTCTTGTTAAGTATGGTACCTATCAGTTCATCTGTCTTGTTAAGTATGGTACCTATCAGTTCATCTGTCTTGTTAAGCATGGTACCAATCAGTTCATCTGTCTTGCTAAGCATGGTACCTATAAGTTTATATGTCCTGTTAAGCATGGTACCAATCAGTTCATCTGTCTTGTTAAGCATGGTTCCTATAAGTTCATCTGTCTTGTTAAGCATGGTTCCTATCAGTTCATCTGTCTTGTTAAGCATGGTTCCTATCAGTTCATCTGTCTTTTTAAGCATGGTACCAATCAGTTCATCTGTCTTTTTAAGCATGGTACCAATCGGTTCATCTGTCTTGTTAAGCATGGTACCAATCGGTTCATCTGTCTTGTTAAGCATGGTACCAATCATTTCATCTGTCTTGTTAAGCATGGTACCTATAAGTTTATATGTCCTGTTAAGCATGGTTCCAATCAGTTCATCCGTCTTGTTAAGTATGGTACCTATAGATTCACCTGTCTTGCTAAGCATGGTACATTTATCCATATCTCAAGTTAAATTTTAACTATGGTACAGAACCCCAACCCGTCATGGGTACGCCCATGCGTGCACTATTCATACCACTATAATTCGCCCTCACAAACACATTCCTAGCACCAGTACGGAGTGCCGGCACCTTTTTCAATTTTGGGGTTAAAATTATTACTTTTCTTGTATTTTAATGTTTATTAATTATTTATTAGTAGTTAAAGTTAGGCACTCGATCATTGAGTACTGGCACCAATTTTATTTTTACAAAAAAGCACTGTATATCGGGTTAGGGTCCGACTTGATCCGAGATTGGGCGTATCAGTAATAGAATGTACAAACTTTTTACAAGGCAGACAGAATGAGTTGATATAAGCTTTGTAAAAATAGAGTCATTTAAATTCAGTTCAGTACATTGAACATTAATAACGAACAATATAGCATCCATTCTTTTCATTACAGTTATAACCTCTTTACAGTGGACGGTAATAATAGTAAACAAGATACCTTAGGTAAGTGCTCTCTTTTCGGGTTAATGTCTTTTGACAGTACTTCAAAGTGATAGGCCTACCTCAGCTCATGATCATACTTCCTTCCAGAATCTTGTTTGACAATTGATTTGTTACAACAGCTTAATATGTTTTTTTTTTAATTTAATGGTTTTTTTTTTTTTACGAACCAGATACGATGTGAGTGTATGTATTATACGCTTAACACTTTTTTATTAAAATGTAAACTGTTTCACATGTTTTGGATGTTTCTTCAGAGTTGAAGATAATTTACTTCCTAGTCCAAACCTCCCGCAGGAGGACGGGGGATGGCAGCGGGCAGGCTAGGAACCCTGGACCATCGAGACAACGGAACGACAGTCCGGCGAGCATACCGCACGAGCAGGCAGCCATGTAGTGGGAAACTAGGTCGTAACGCTGAGGTCATATTTTAAAAGTATTTCCTTTTTCTTACTAAAAGTTCTCAATGTCTTCGTCTCTTTGTTTTGACTGATGACTTCATTAGACCGTGATTCAAGATTCGCAGTGAAATAACAAATCGAACAAGTAAAATTTAAGTTGTTTTTAAATGAAGTCTTCACTAATGAAGCCGTTTGATGGTCTATGATTTCTCATTTAATCAATTTCCTGTCGTCCTTATCATTGGAACGAGTCTTTCTTCTAAGTCTAAGCTTTACACATTCAAGTTCTTCTATTCACAATTCAGCTCAAGATTTCTACTTTGAGCATCTTTGCAAGATGTTCATGAACGTCTCTTTTATGTTGTTCATTTACGTGTCCTCTTTAGTGTTCACTTTTTAAAGCTGGTCAGACATCTTGAGTTATCACTTTTCTTGCCTCCAGGGCTGGCCTTAGATAAATCGAGGCCCTAGGGGAACTGAATTTGGTGGCACTAAAGCTGGTCAGACATCTTGAGTTATCACTTTTCTTGCCTCCAGGGCCGGCCTTAGATAAATCGAGGCCCTAGGGGAACTGCATTTGGTGGCACTAAAGCTGGTCAGACATCTTGAGTTATCACTTTTCTTGCCTCCAGGGCCGGCCTTAGATAAATCGAGGCCCTAGGGGAACTGCATTTGGTGGCACTAAATGAAATGTGAACTACTGGCCCGAATTGCACTCCACAGCAGCACTTTCAGAACATATAATAATATGCGAACTGATTACTCCATATGTCCCCCAGAGAGCCCTGCGCTCAATGGACTCAACGCTTTTAGTGGTGCCACGTTTCTCCCTCAAAAGCTACGGTCTGAGGGTTTTTTCAGTGCACGGACCTAAGGTTTGGAACTCACTCCCTAGTGATCTAACACAGACAACATGCTACACCATTTTTAAGAAGAACATTAAGACTTATCTGTTTAAAACTTTTTTAGATTAGTTTGTCATTGTAGCTGTCGTGTTTGTGTTTGTAATGTTATTACAGCGCATGGAGCCTACATTTTGTTTGTTAACAGCGCTTTATAAATAAAATTGTTATTATGTAAAGGCAAAGTATTAGCCCTCGACAACAAATCAGACTGATACGCTCCCTTGTCATGGCCGCATTTGTATTGTGAGTCTTGGACGTTGACGAGGAGGATCCTAACAATGGAATAGAGATGCTACAGAAGGATCCTAGGTATCATATTCAAAGACTGCATCACAAACCAAGAGATAAGAGACAGGGTTACCGCAACGATTGGACCCCATGATGACCTGCTAACTAGCGTTAAAAAATTTATATTCATATTAAAAAATCATCGGGGCTCGCAAAGTCCTTCCTTTAGGGAACAGTACCAATAAAAAAAAAGAAGAAGAGGCAGACAGAGAAAGCGATGGGAGGACAACATAAAAGAATTGACGGGCCTGTCATTGAAAGAGGTTCTAAAGCAAAAGACATAGAGAAATGGAGAAAGACTGTCGACGAATCTTGCATGGTGCCCCAACGGTCCAACAGACTAAGGAATAGGTAAAGGTAAAAAGTAAATGAAAAAAAGCAATATTTCACTTGGATACGAAACCCAGTTGCAGCCTTCATATTTTGTTACATCTAGTGTCGACAAATCCTTTTTTTTTTTGTAGAGTGTTCTTGAGTTATAGATAGATTTAGGAAATTTAATGAGTAGCAATATAGGAACCATACGTGTAGTTTGACAAAGACAGAAACTACAAGATTAGAGATACTCTAAGAATAGTGACAAGAGAGACACTCAAGTTAGTAGAGCGGAAGACATTGGTCCATGTAAATAAATCTGTTCAACTTATTAACACTTTTGTTTTTAATCCTTTGAGAGCGCCTGAGAAGCCGAGCATGAGGATTGAGTGATCTAAGTAGGAGCATAACTGTCTATTTAAGTTTCCTTTTCGTATTCGGCTCCTGTGGGTTAGGCCTTCTTCTGTCAGCTTTATTCTCCCATGCCAGTTAGGGCAAAATGGAATCTGATTTAATTTAATATGTTATAATTATTCAGTAATATTATACTAATATTATTATTTCAAATAGGTAAAAAAAAACACTCATGATATCACAATTTACTTATCCATTTAGTTATGACTTGCTTACAAATCTGAAAGAACATATCCAAACCATATCCAGGACAAATCCTTAACCTATGTTCTAATAACGGAATCCTAATTTCTCTCAGGGATTGCTTTTGGTGAAACAATGTGCCGAACAAACGGGAAGAGCTCTTCTGTGATAGAAGATCGCCAAGAAGATCGCTATTCTATCTCTACTTCTCAAACGGTAGCACATGAACTGGCACATGGGTAATCCTTTGCTATTTAGTTTGTTGGAAGGCATTAATGCTGCTATAAGGAAACTCGCAACAATTTGTCCAGATTCAGCGACATGTCTAAAGTGAATCAAGCTGTTGTGTCACAACAGACGGTGGCCTACTTAAACATCGAGACGTATATAAGATTAGGGTATATCTTATTCCCCATTTCACTTTCTTGTAGCCATCGACGATGTCATAAAAATACATTAAACGGGCTGCATTCGGATTTCAATCGAGTTGGATTTTGCAGACGACATAGCATTACTTTGAAATACAATTTAATGTATACTCGAGATGACGGATAAAGACGCCCTCAAAGTTATGCATATTGGGTGCAGGTTACCCAATACACCCATAAGCATTGGTTATACAGATCTTGAACAAATAGAAAAGTTAACCAAGCCTATTTAGAAGGTGTTATCTCAAGCGATAAAGATCATATCATGGTGTTGCATGTCGGATTTAAAAATTAAGGCCTATCTGAATAAACAAAATTAATTAGCCTGGAGATTAAAATCCAGCTTCTCAATACAATCATTGTCCCAGCGGCCCCCACGCTTCGAGACGTGAAAGGCTGAAACGAGGCTGAGTAGATGGCTGAGAAAGATACTAGGAATAACATACTGAGATAATGTACCCAATAGAGAAATATTTTCCCCTACAGGCCGTCTAAGGAAAGTGGCGACTGAATGTCGATTGACATTTGTGAGACATATCACATTAGACAAGACGAAACACGTTTACCAAAGTCAGACTTAAAGATGAAAGCCGAAAAGAGGAACGCAAAAACATGTCTAGCATGGCCTCACACTTTTTTAGAAGTCCTGAATTCCGTGGAGCCAGCTGGGAAAGGGCTGTGGATAGAGCTTGCAGCCCTATACGTCGAATGAGGCGTTTCAGTCTATGTGTTTCTGAACAGTTTAAAATAAACAATGCTAGGTTTGCCACTCAACTGGTTAGATTAGATGATTAGAGTGCCTTAATCTCACTCGTAGTGTTCCGGGACGAAGCGTTTTTCTACATTTCTGAGCTTCAGAAACTCTTTTCCTGGTGTCTACAAGAAATTATTTTTCTCAAATTCAAGGTATTAATGTTTTAGTTTTAAAAGTTGCATTTTACTCACTTGGGTTTCATCCCCTGGTGGGTGTCACCAGGTGCGGACCGCACACCTCTAGTGACGCCACTGCGCTTAACCACTCAACCACCGCGTCTACTTAATTAGACTTATAAACAAATGGGCTAATAGCAAAAATAAAGGAGATGTGTTACATAGATTAGCTGATACGCCTAGCGATAGTGTTAAAAGTTTTGTTTCGTTGGGTACGTCAGCTGTGGGGAGAGGGGTGTTATGCTCTTCCGCATTGTATAGTACTTGAAAATGTAACTAAGTCCAACTGGAGGTAACACTGAACTCAATACTGGAACAGATAACACCAACGAAAGGCCAACAATCGATACATTGAGTCGACGCTGGTGTTAAAACAGCAAACACTTTGAATACTTAAGGTGGATCTAAGGTTAGAGAATAGTAAGAAATGACCAAAATATCACTTTTTCATTCTCATCCTATTTCTATTGTACAACCATTTCTCTATCAAATTCAGTTTATTTGAGGCAAGTATTCTTTCTAGAAGTATTTTAAAATAATTTTTGTATTAGGTGGGGTAGTGTTTGTTTACCTTAGCAACGACCATAAGCAGGTAAATATTTTTGTTTTTGTTTTTTTGTAAATAATACTTTTTAATTATTTTCTAATGAAGTTAAAATGCAATATGCTTATAGATATAAAGGAAGTAGCTAAGGGAATGTACTCTATTACTTCACTGTCCCAGTCAACAAAAGCATGTTTATTTTCTGTTGGATTTTGTGTAATTTCTAGCAACATTTTTTCTTTTGGATTGCTGCTGGTGAAAGACACTTTTGTATATTTTGATATTTAGATCTATATTCATATTGCATTTTTATTTGTGTAACAATAATGGCCAATAAGCATAATAAAAGGCAAAGTTGTGGTAGAAAAAGAAAATTTCGTGGGAATAAATACACCAAGTCTGCAAAGTCTACAAGTAGTACAAGTGTGAAGTGATGATCATGGACAAGTTGGTGAACAACAAGAGACACATCAAGCTGCTTCACCTAATGTAGATATTTCATCTGAATCAAGTTTATCAGATAATCCACTGGATTGTAATATCTTTTTAAACCTAGCATGTTTTAATAATTTCTTGGCAAGTTACTTGATATGTCCTAAATGCTTCAACTATTCTCTAAATTTGTTTTTGAATGAAAGCGCAAGAATTGGATTTTGTCAGGAACTAATTGTGAAATGCACTTCAGCTGACTGCTCATTTGAAGAAAGCTTTAGATCTTCTAAAGAAAATAGAGATGGTCAAAAAAGAGGATTTAGGGAAATAAATCTCAGAATGGTATCATTTGTAAGATCCATTGGTCCAGGTCACAATGCACTCTTGAATTTTTGTCAACACACAAACAGTCCACCTCCTATTTCTGAAACATCTTATCAATCTGTAATGCATACCATAGGCCTTGCATCTAAGAAAGTTGCAGAAGAAAGTATGGAAAAGGCTGCAAGGGAAGTGAAAGAAAAGGTTGGAATCAGCAACGAAGAAGGCATCACTAAGACTAAGACTAAGACTAAGACTAAGACTAAGACTAAGACTAAGACTGCTTTATTGATCCTTACGGAAATTTGTTGTGATCACTGACTGCGGTGTGAGCGGTGTGAGCGTTGATGGGACATGGCAGCGTCGAGGGCACTTGAGCCATCATGGCGTTGTTACAGCCATATCAATAGAAACAGGTAAATGTTTAGACGCAGAAATTCTTACAAATAGCTGTAGACTTTGCACAAAATGGTCTAGTAAGAAAGGAACAGCTGATTATGATAAGTGGATTACCAAACACCAATGTAAAGTAAATCATGTTGGTAGTTCAGGGGAACCGTCCGATGTCCTCTATTGCTAGCTGTCTATATAATTCTTCTTATTCTTACTGTAAAGAAGAAAGCGTCTTGATTCTAAAGCGTCGCTTAGAGAGTTCTTGTTTTTTAACTATCTTTCACGTCACTTGTCACTAAGTACAACTTTCCCCTTATTCCCGAAACAAATAACTAAATCCTAATCATGTCATAACAGGGGGAACTGCTGTGGGGAGAGGGAGAAACTACTGTGTCGGTGACATCGGTGGCATTCATTATCATTTTTATGAGATTATTCCTCATTCCATATGCTAGGACAAATTTGTACAAAATCTCCTTCTTCCCTAGCGCTATTAGAGCATGGAATGGGTTGCCTGAGCTAGCCAGGAAAACTAGTGACTTGGCGGAGTTTAGGTCATTGGTTAATATCCATGACTAAATGCATGACGCGTAGGACGTAATCATCTTTTTTGAAGTAACGTCTGTATCATATAAGATAAGATTCATAGTCGCAATTCACTGTCCTTTACATTGTTTAATTTATCATGAAATTCTTCAATAAAGAATTTTGCTATTACTTTAGTTCGCCTACCCGAGCAGTATTAGATTCAATTAAAAGCCTCCTGTAGGTTATGGCGGGCAGGAGACTTTGATTTTGTAATATATGGAGCGGGGAGTATACCACAAAGCAGCCATGTGAGGCAGGAAAAGACAAGACTTTCTTAAACAACCATACTAGGAAATTAAACTAGTTAATTTATTACAATTTGCAGCCTCTCAGCACGTCACGACGGAGAAAACAATCTCTGCAACGCTTCAGAGAGATACATTATGGGTTCTCCTGATGCGGAAAAAAAGCCTGGGACAGAGTATAATCCATGGCTGTTCTATCCCTGCAGTGTCAGTTACTTTACCAGCTTTTTGAAGAAAAAATTGAGCTCCAGGTTGGTTTCTACATTGTTATGAAAACATTTATTTGTTGTTGTTTCAACTCAAGATCTGCATGTGGCTGTTGAAATTTGGTGGTGCCTCGAAAAAAACATGTAAATCGACCACCGGCGGAAAATGGTTATGTCTGCGCTGGTTGTGGCAAAGTATGTAGGTCGCAGATGGGGCTGTTTAGCCACGGAAAATACTGCATTCTTATAAATATTCAGAGTCGAAGACATGCCTTATTATTTACAAAGCTTGTATCAACTCCCTGTGTCTGTCTAGTGAAACGTGTGTACATGTTAATTCTCACGTACTCAATCTTGGAAAAAAAAAACTGAAATTTTGCACAATTTCTTTTATCTGCCAGTACAAGAATCAAATAAAAAAAAACCCAATTAGTTAGTTAATTATTGTTTATGAATTGTTGGTTTTTTTTTTTTTTGGTATCTCGAGCAAGGGAAAGAAATTTCACTTGACTGATAAGCTGAATTATTATTATTTGTAGAGAGAAAATTTTGTAAATAACTGTAAAATCCATTTTTATAGGCATATCTCAGGCAGAGGGGTTACCGTATTGGCTTGAGGAGGCTGAGGAGACCTCGAGTTTGAACTCAGGCTGCTCATTTTTTTTTACAAATACATTTAAAACGATCACCCAGATACTCCCTTTTTTCTTCCCCAATCCCTTTTCCAACTGGTGCAGACACGTGATAGGATCATAGCGTATTAAAAACCTAAACGCTAAACAAAAACAGTTCTTGAAAATATTTCTAATCGCGCATATTTATTATTGTTTGTCTAGAATCAAGATAGGCCCCTTATGTTATAAATTTAATTACATGACTAATCCAAACTAATTGATATTTTATAACTAGATTTAATACTTTTTTAAATATTATTTTTATTTTGCTTGTTATTAGGTTATATTTGAGTTTGAGACTGTCTTTTCAATTTTATAAGCTGAAAAACGGACATTTTTAAATAGTATTCGGCATCTGTAAGCATGCTTTCATTATGACACTTAGTTTAGTTTCGAGGCGCACTTCAGTAGACGGACTTTAAAACGCCACATTTTAGTGACGCCCTTGTTAGTGAGTTTGATATTACTGATGTAGACTTTTAGTTTAGTGGCTGGCTCGACTGTGTCCAATTCTGTAATAAAGTTAGTCACTGTGCTATCTCAAGTTTTGGATTCTGTATCGACTCTCTGTGACTGTTAGCTATGTATTGATCTCGCACTGGTAATTCACTACACAGTACACCCAAGCATCTATGATTCTTACCAAGGTAATAGAGAATATAGAAATATAGAACTCCAATTCACACACACATCAAATCCAATCATGAATAGTAAAGATGACGACTACTATTATTATTATTATTATGTTAGAAAAGAATGACTATTCATTCTCTGGCGCTGCCAGGGTCGAGTTTAGTTAAAGGGAAAGAAAATTCATCGTAGTCACATTATCAGTTTCCACTGACGAATTTTCTGGTGATGTAGCAGGTCTGCAGCAGTACCGTCCTCTGACAGGCAACGAGGATGTTCCTAGTAATGTTAAGGGCCTTTTTATTATTATTATTACTGTGCACAGTCTAGCTCAAACCATTTCATTCCTCCCTTTCTCTCGACCAACACACGAGTCTTGCCTATGTAACTCTAACTTCAAAGGAGTAAAGATTTGAAGCTAAAATATAAACTCTATGTATTATATATTGTAAATGTTTATTCCAAGTCGAGGTTACACTTGTCTTGTCTACGCTGTCGAAGCATCAGCAGACATTCCAGATGTATCTGATAAACTATTGGGTCAGGTGATCAAACCTGATCAACAGTGTCAACAGTTTTTTGGAAATGATTCCTTCTTTTGCAGGGTAAGTAACACAACTCACTAACAGCCCAATTAAATTAACTTCTTTCCTGCTAAGCAGAGTTATCACTCATATCACGCAATATTTGCTTAGTCACTTCATCATGCATTGACTTCTTAGTCACTTTTATTTCCTGCTAAGTCACTTCTTAATCATTGATTATCATCATATTAATTACCGATCCCCTAATTTGATGAGACTCTCCTTGCCCTGCTCTCGGAGGTAAATGAGTATTTCAGAGAATAGAACAAAGAGAAAAATAATGTAGATATAATTTCTATTTCTTAAAATTAAATGTAAGTAAATAAATGATAATCAATTTTCGCAGGAAGAAGAAGGAAACCGATATTGTTTCTGTAGCAAAAGAGAACATAAATAATGTAAATTTGTGAATACCTTGGTACTATCTTAGACAACAAATTAATTTTTAGTGTAAATACTGATTATTTCGGCCAAAAGGGGCAGCAAAGAATACGATTATTTAGAAAAAAAAGTTCCCTTTCACACCTTGTGGTCTATAGGGCAGATTATGTAAAGATCTTCTGTTTCTGTGGCCTATGGTTAACGAGTGTCATGTGGCCAGCATAACCACAGTCTTCACCAGGAATCGAAACACGGACCCCGGTTTGGAAGCCAAGCGCTTTACCGCTCAGCCACCTCACCGCTCTTAGAAAAATGTCCTCATTTAAAAATCCTTGGCGATGTTTTATCACGCTCACATTTTAAGTTGTTATATCACTGCCTGGTATGGCAATCGGAACTTTAAAAAAGATAAGAAATTCTTTTATTAAAAAGAAAACCTAATCTAAAGGGGAAGAACTCCACCCTTAAAACTATATCAATAATGTACAAGCTATTTATTTTATAAGATATCAAACAAAATGATTAATTACCAATTATTAATTCATTTATTTTTTTATTTTTATTGATTCGTGTTTTGTTAGGTACAGTAAATATTTGTTTAAAGTATCAACTTGATTGGTTCTAGGGTATGTAATACTCCACAGGGTTCCCCACCTCAACGCTGAGTAGTAAATTCCTGTCGGGGTTACACTTTGGCTCGTCTGCCTGGACACGCCTTACTGTCTATCAATTAATTTATGAAGTAATTACCAAGAGAACGAATAATGGTAATCTGATAACGTATACTAGTCAACAACGAGAATGCGTAAAACAAAGCAAAAGGTTTAATGAAACAATGATATGATATGACACAATAAACGATGGTTATACATCGTGATCAATATTAAATCAGTGTGCCTAAGATATGAGTATATATATATATATACAACAGAGTTAACCGGTAATCACACCTTTGTCACAGAGTGAACAGTCCACTCCGGGCTCTCGACGCCCACGACCCAATGCCATGGATAATGGCCCAGCAGGGTCCAGACAATGCTGTACAGTCGATAATTAAAGTAATTTTTTTTTTTACGGAAATGTTTTTTTTTCTTGAGGATTTGAATAAGAGATCGACCCTTTACAAAACAATTAGATGAATTAGATATTCATTATAAGACATCAGTTAGGCCACGTTCACGTCTGACTACACATTCACTTTCACCTATCCTTTGGTCTGCTGGACCCTTGGTCACCACACAAGATCTGTCAACCTTCTTTCTTCATTCTTCTCTTTCATTTTCAATTTCATTCTGATGTTCTTTCTAAAAATATTAAATCCTGTCCTTTTTACCTGCCTGGGTGGACCACTTCGGGTGCCGATTTTGAGTTTGTGTTTCTACACAAACTGTCTTTGTAACCTTTTTTTTTATTTTATTAAATCAGGCTTCCGAATCTAGACGCTCTATCACTGAAATCTGCCAAGCAATGTTATGTGCAGATGTTTTAAGAGGGTTATGTATCCCGAAGATAGCACTCACTGGAACATCTTGTGGCGATGGAAAGGTAAGCTTTCATCGATCCTCAATATATTTCAGAAAAGTTTATCAACAACTGGTTGCATCAGGGTTATTGATCGGTGAAGAAACGCTAAGACAATGCCGTTATTGTACTAGAACTAGCAATACAAATCTAAGCCAAAGAGAAAAAAAATGTTTACTGAATTAAATGTAAAAAAAATTGTGAGAGGGCAGTAAGGCCTCGTGGTCCAAATGTCATTCATTTTACTTGGACCTGCAGGGTCACATCTATGCATGTTTCTTGTAGTTTCTATACAGTCATTCACCCTTGCAGCAGTATATCTTTGTTTTTGAGTCTTTGAACTTCCTTCCTTCACTCTCTTGCTCTCTTCCTTACTTCTTTCTCTTTTTATTCCTTCCTTCTTTTCTCTTTTTTCTCTCTTCCTTCTCTCTCCTTTTCATTCCTTTTCTCTCTCTCTCCCTGTTTGTCTTTTCCTTCCTTCCTTCTCTCTCTTTTCATCCTTCCTTTTCTCTCTCTCTCTCATCTATCTCTATTCTTTCTTTTCTCTCTGTTCCTTCCTTCCTTCTCTCTCTTTTTATCCTTCCTTTTCTCTCTCTCTCATCTATCTCTATTCTTTCTTTTCTCATTGTTCCTACCTTCCTTCTCTCTCTTTTCATCCTTCCTTTTCTCTCTCTCTCTCTCATCTATCTCTATTCTTTCTTTTCTCTCTGTTCCTACCTTCCTTCTCTCTCTTTTCATCCTTCCATTTCTCTCTCTATCTCTATTCTTTCTTTTCTCTCTGTTCCTACCTTTCTTCTCTCTCTTTTCATCCTCCCTTTCTCTCTCTCTCTCTCTCATCTATCTCTATTCTTTCTTTTCTCTCTGTTCCTACCTTCCTTCTCTCTCTTTTCATCCTTCCTTTTCTCTCTCTCTCTCTCTCATCTATCTCTATTCTTTCTTTTCTCTCTGTTCCTACCTTCCTTCTCTCTCTTTTCATCCTTCCTTTTCTCTCTCTCTCTCATCTATCTCTATTCTTTCTTTTCTCTCTGTTCCTACCTTCCTTCTCTCTCTTTTCATCCTTCCTCCCCTCTTTCTTTTTTTTTTCTTCCTTTCTTTCTTCTCTCTTGTTAGACAGCTAGTTTAGTTAGTTGGCTTGCGCACTTTATTAGACCGACAGTGAACGTGCATTGTATAGTGACGACATCGACTTTGGGTTAGAGATTAGGATAGACTTTTAGAAATCAGTTACTGCTAGACTCTTGAGGGGTAAACATCGTTGTTAGTGACGGACTAGACTGTGGCCCATTCTCTGTATTAAAGATGGTTTATATTGTTCATCTGGATTTAACTTGGTTCTTGAGGCTTTGATCCTGTTGTAGCTGTTCATGTCTTGTAATGTGATGTTCATGTCCGAGTTCGCAGTTAAAATACACTCAACAAGGTACGCACGCACTTAGTATAATCAAGTATCTTTAGAGATACTTCAAGTACATCTGATTTACATATGCATCCGCACTCTCTATTTTTCTTCTTTCTCTCTATTTCCTCCTTCTGTCTCTTTTTTGCTTCCGCTCTCTCTTTTCCTTCCTTCTTTCTCTCTATTGTTTCTCCTTCTCTCTTTTTTTTTCTTTCTTCTCTCTTTTCCTCCCTCCTCTCTCTCTCTCTCTCTTTTTCCCCCTTCTCACTTTTTTTCCTTCCTTCTTTCACTCTCTTTTCCTTTTTTTGTTCCCTCTTTTTTTTTGTCCTTCACTCTCTCTTTTTCTTCCATCTTTCTCTCTAACCATTTCTCATGTTTCTGGGTTGAGTCTAGCCCTAAACTCGCTCAGTGTGACTCCACCCACTGCAACTACTCTTTCATTGGTAGTACTACTTGTGGCAGAAATAGCCAACATCGTCCCTTTCCCCTATCCAGAGAAATAAATGAAGCAAAACTAATATTACAGAATCCTTAGTTAATGAGGCTTTAATGTTCAACCCCTAGCCAGAGCGTAGCTAGGAATTTCCCATCATTTGGTAGCCCGGGAGGGGGGGGGGGCTTGACCTCTTTGGGGGCCCTTGCATTTTGCGTAATATTTAGTATTCAATGGAAAAAAAACACTCAATAGGGGCCCCCTCTCAAGTGGGGGCTGGGGGATTTTCAAATTCACCCCCTCCTCCCCCACCCTAGCCTCAGCCCCCTGTGGCTGCCTGGTAGTGCGGTTTGCGCACTCGACTGGCGTTCAGATGTATCGATTGTCCAGGGTTTAAACCCTGCCCGCCCCGCTCCCATCCCCCGTCGTCCTGCGGGAGGTTTGGACTAGGAAGTAATTATCTTCAACTCTGAATGAACATCCGAAACATGCAAAACATTTTACAACATTTTACCACCAACAAAAGTCAACGGGTTACATTGATAAAGTAAATATATGAAAAGTCAAGCAATAAAATAAGCTTGACTAAAACACAAAAAATTGTAATTCCCTCCACTAAATAAATTGATCTGTTTTGTTATCAGTCGCCCCATAAAACAGTGCAGAGATATGCTTTTTTCTATCTTTGGTTCAATTTTGAGTCAGAATCTAGGTCAGTTCAAAGTTCATAGTGATGTTATAGAATTTTTTTGTTACCAGGAAGAACTAACAAAATCTTTTTTTTTTTCTGCATTTACTTAGAAACTAATTCATACGTAGAGATTAATTCACGTGTAGGCCTAAACTATTCCTAATAATTATTTAAATAGTTCGAGGAACACCAAGTCAGGCCTCGTGTTCCGCGGAACACTATTAAGAAAACACTGGTCTAAATGTTGATGAAATTTTGTTTTTAATTTACAAATAATAGAAGTACATCATTTTTTTACAAAGCTTTTATCAATTCACTCTGTCTGTCTGTCTGTATGGCAAAAAGTTTGTACCTGTTATTTCTCCCACACCCAATCTCGTATTTAGCTGAAATTTTGCTTCATTTTTTTTTTACCTGATAACACAAGAATAAAATTTTTAAAATAGCTAATTGGTTAATTAACTATTGATAATGAATTATTTTTTTTTAAATAAGGGAAAGAAATCGTACTTAAAAGATGTGGTGGCATAAGTTGAATTAGTCCGCTTGAGGAATCTTTAGCCCTGAGGGAACATTTTTTTAAATTCATTTAAAAGGAGATCATGTAAGCATTCGCCGAGATACCCCCCCCCTTCTTCCCTCCCCCTTTCACAACTGGTCCAGACAAGTGATAGGATCATAGCGCATTGATTAAGCTAAATGAAAACCATTGGTGTAAATATTTCTATCACACAGATTTATATATCTAGGTCAGTCTGCTGTACAATTACATAAAGATAGACTAATACTATAGATAAAAACGAGCTATTTATAGAGACATTACACAATTTAAGTTCAAAAATATCATAAGGCGCGTTGGTCTGACCACATTTCAAATACAGAAATCCTAAAGTAAGCCAACATGTACAGTATCGATGTCACAGTAAAAAAGATCCCAATTTCGATAGGCGGGAGTTGTAGTCCGCATGCAAGAATAATCGCCTTTCCGTACGACCTTTGTACGGGGAGTTGTGTGTAGGAAAGCGCTCCCAATGGGGTCAATGCAAGCAGCAAACACTATAAAGACACTCTCAAGAGCTCCAGTGTAATATTGACATTTACCGCTGGGAAGCACTAGCTCTCAATCTCTCCTCATGGTGTGAAGCTGTGAGTGTTGGAGTCTTGAGATTTAAAGTAAGAAGAGTGACCAGCGTGAAAAAGCGCCGAACTAACAACTAACAAAAAGCTGAGAGAAAGAAGCAAGCCTATCTGCAACTGGCCCAACCCACACCCAGGCCACGTATGCGGTCGGCTTTTTAAAGTGAGGATTGGACTTTACAGTCATCTACGAGTCCATAGGATATGAGAAATGTGCTCATCTTCGATCACGAAGGAGGATATATATAAATTATTTCTCTAGTGCTATTAGAGCATGGAATGGGCTGCCTGAGCTAGCTAGGAAAACTAGTGACTTGCAGAGTTTAGGTCATTGGTTAATATGCATGGCTAAAGGACGCGAAGGACGTAATCATCTTCTTTTTTTTTTGAAGTAACGTCTATATTATATAAAATTAGATATATATTTACATATAAGGAAAAAAAGTAAAGTTTACCTTTCAGACCATACGGTCTATATCTCAGATGTTGTTAAGGTAACCTGGTTTAGGAAGGTGTCATGTGGCCACTACAACGACCAACTGCCTTTAATTTTATTCAACTAATGTCAGGTACTCATTAGAGCTGTGTGGACTCAAGAGATGCTCTTAAGCTCCCGAAATTAAAAATCCCAGTCTATAATTACATGACTGATTTTAACTAATTGATTCAATTACATTTAATATAACTTTTGTGTTTTTTTTTAGTATTTTTATGTTCTTCTTGGTAAAATCTTGAAACAAAATAAGTAATTTATCACACAGTTTATAAAATTTTAATCATTGAATTTTTAAATACCTGTCTTTGTTTCAGGTCTGCATAAATGGACAATGTGTCAGCGACCCATACGCTCCTCAACTTGATGGTGTGTAACTTAAAGATCTTAAATATTCTTTTCCTTATTCACCTAATCAGAACTGAATATTGATTTTTTAAAATAAACTAATTTATATTGGTACTATGGGGGCACTACATAACACATCCGTACGATAATAGGCCAAATATTTTTGAAATTATGGTCGCTTCAGTTGTGTCCATTGTAAAACACATTTTTTAAAACTGCCATCAATGTACCTTTATGTACATTATAAAGCTAACTTAATTTTCCCAGCAATACTTTTCTCTTTAGAAGTAGTAAATCTTAATACTGTGTTATTGCTGCTACTCTATGGTTAATGCAGCTCTGTTAATTAACTATTGATAATGAATTATTTTTTAAAATAAGGGAAAGAAATCGTACTTAAAAGATGTGGTGGCATTAAGTTGAATTAGTCCGCTTGAGGAATCTTTTGAGCAGCTCTGTTACATTTTACTCTCTCTAGAAAACTGCATTTGGAGACAGACAGAGCTATTCTTGCAGTTTGTTTATCAATGACTTTATGGGCAACTCTTGGCTATCGAGCATGTTGTGACACGTGTAACAATGTGTCTAGGCCCGTGAAAGGTAAACCTCAATACACACTTTCAATGATCTATTACGTCATACATAATGCCATACATGTCAATCCATGTCTAGTAACGCTTAGAGTATCTTAGAGGAATGTAATCCTTCAGAATTAAGATATATGCCTAAATATGTAGGCTTTGGTCTCCTTAGATAAATGTAGATGTTATTTCTCCAACACCTATTCTTGTATCAAGTGGAAACTTGAATAATTATTCATTGTAGCAGAGAAAACATGAATCAATAAAAATAAACCCATTAGTCAATTCATTATTGGCAATTAATTATTGTGATTGATATCGAATAAAGGAAACTACTTCTACATTATTCAGAACTAAAGCTGTAAAGGCAGGTTTTTTTCCTTCCTATTGCTAACTGAAGAAGGTGAAGATCCGGACACCTACCTGTTCGAGTTAGAGCTCGATGTAGTAAAACTGTTGATTACTTTTAAAGAACAAATGTTGGCTGACTTTTAGAATGTGTTCAAGTGTGAGCTTACAGAACGAGACCTGTGCCAGGGTAGAACAGATGTACACCTCAGTGGAAGAGATGACGAGCCCCGAGCTGAAAACTTTCAACGAGGTGGTAGAAACCCAGAGCCACGAAATACGCAGCTACAATGGCCATGCTAGTGAAGATGGTGCCTTCTGTAACATCAATAGCAAGCCGTATGAAAGTAACTCCTATGACAAAAAATGTGGTGATTGCTACGATTTCCTCAACGAGTACAGAATCACTTCACTTCACGTTACCTCGCAATGTGACCAGTACGAGGTGAAGTCAGAACCAGCAAGGTGTGTGAAGTCCGGAGTAAGACAAGGTTTTTGGACATTCAGTTATTGCCAATTGTGATGTATTTGAAATTAAAATGTTACTGTTATTTTGGAGCCCTGAGGTGAGGTTCTTTAAGTTCGTCGTGTCGTGTGGTGCGGTTTGCAGAGAGCCTGGATATGGGAGATTCGTTACAATACCTATGATATGGCACTCAAAATGTTGGCCAATAGTAAGTAATGCCTGGCTGATTTTGACACTCAGTCCGCCTCTGTACCAAACGGTGATAATTATCTATACGAATCCATAATTATTAAATGGAGTTGACAATTTTCATAGTGCAATGCCAAAAAAAAAAACACATACATATTTTATAGTTCGTCCATCGTGGTTTTGCACTGGGGTTTTGTGCTTCCTCATGTGGTTGGTCAGACCTATGTGAGCCCAGGATGTTTGGCTGCACGCTGGGCAGGTTATTCCAGCTGGAGCTAGTGTCATTGGCCTTGCTTTTCTTCTCTGGCGTTTTTCTTCTGCCAGCGCTGTTCTATTTTCCTCAGCAATTTGTGCGCCATATATGCTCTATTAAAACACACTGCGAATCGATAGTTCATAACTTTACACACCAGAAATACTTTTTTAAAAGAATTCTCCAAATAGGCCTAATTTAAATTTGAGATTGTACCACTTTAGGCTGTGAATACGGAGATAGAATCATCGATTGTACAAAAGATCACTGCTTGAATTCTCAAGTGGATTGCTGCGGCACGTGTAACTATGGCACCCCCTTTACCCCAACGTACAGCACCAGAAGAAGCACACCTAAAAGATTAGCCACGACAGTAAATCCCCTTGTGATATTCACTTCAATTAAAGGTAGGAAACTTTGTTAACATTTAATGGGATGTATGAACTACTAGTTTTTAACAATAAGTACTATCAGGCGTTCATATGCAATTCTTGCGAAAAGTTTATATCAGATTGTTTCTATTTAATAATTTGATTGCCAGGGGAACAAAGGATTTATTGTGTCTGTTTGTCTTTGATATCGGTGTTTTGTATCTCTTTAGTGATGGTAAAATCACAAAATCCTGACCCAAAGGATGACCTTTTATTTCTAGAATCTTTTTAGCTTGTAGCTGCCCGAATGTTTTTTTTGTTTTTTTTGCCAATGATTTTACCAGCAGCATTTAGGATTCTATGCAATTCTTGATAGAAATGAGAAAGCTGGGTGAGCTTTGATGTCCTCCATTAGTGACATCCTGATATATATGCGTTTTCGTAATAGCTACTCGGATTTGCAGGCGCTCTCAATTACTCATAAGACTTCGATGCACTTTAAAATATGTATTCACAAGGGGCAAAGGTCAATGAGTAGCCATACATGGGCATCATTATCGTTACAAATTGAATCGTCTCTTCTTCTAGCTACACTTTTTAGTTTCGGGATTTGTAGTTAAAGATTTCTAAATTCTACTTGATATCCTAATATCTTCTTTTTTTTTTTTTTTTATCTCACTCGATGTGAGGACGTAACTGGAGCGGTGGTTCTCACACTGTATTCTTGTGGTTACAGTACAAGAACATGAAGACATTTCCGGGCGGGGTACGTAGTTATGATCGCTGCCATTGTGGAACCTTCAGACAAGTCTTTGGTCCATGCCTGGTCGTTGAATAAATTCGTTCCCAATGAATTGTCTGGATAATGGCGCTTACGACCTTATGTGATTGGAAGTCATAGGCGAAGTGAATTTTGGTGAAGTGAAATTTATGCCAAGTGAAAATATAAATATATATAAGACTGAAACAAAGAAATTACGCATTTTAAATTATTAAAAAACTTACCTGTATGATGTAGAGCTTAGAGCTAGACCAGTAGACATTGAGCTATAGACTTTTGTTTGAGATTTGATCTGGATGATTTAGAGCTAGACCAGTAGACATTGAGCTATAGACTTCTGTTAGATTGAGATTTGATCTGAATGATGTAGAGCTTAGAGCTAGACCAGTATACATTGAGCTATAGAATTCTGTTAGTTTGAGATTTGATCTGGATGATGTACAGCTTAGAGCAAGACCAGTAGACATTGAGCTATAGACTTCTGTTTGAGATTTGATCTGTATGATCTAGAGCTTAGAGCTAGACCAGTAGACATTGAGCAATAGACTTCTGATAGTTTGAGATTTGATCTGGATGATGTAGAGCTTAGAGCTAGACCAGTAGACATTGAGCTATAGACTTTTGTTTGAGATTTGATCTGGATGATTTAGAGCTAGACCAGTAGACATTGAGCTATAGAATTATGTTAGTTTGAGATTTGATCTGAATGATGTAGAGCTTAGAGCTAGACCAGTAGACATTGAGCTATAGACTTCTGTTTGAGATTTGATCTGTATGATCTAGAGCTTAGAGCTAGACCAGTAGACATTGAGCTATAGACTTCTGATAGTTTGAGATTTGATCTGGATGATGTAGAGCTTAGAGCTAGACCAGTAGACATTGAGCTATAGACTTCTGTTTGAGATTTGATCTGTATGATCTAGAGCTTAGAGCTAGACCAGTAGACATTGAGCTATAGACTTCTGATAGTTTGAGATTTGATCTGGATGATGTAGAGCTTAGAGCTAGACCAGTAGACATTGAGCTATAGACTTCTGTTTGAGATTTGATCTGTATGATCTAGAGCTTAGAGCTAGACCAGTAGACATTGAGCTATAGACTTCTGATAATTTGAGATTTGATCTGGATGATGAAGAGCTTAGAGCTAGACCAGTAGACATTGAGCTGTAGACTTCTGTAAGATTGAGATTTGATCTAGATGATGTAGAGCTTAGAGCTAGACCAGTAGACATTGAGCTATAGACTTCTGTTAGTTTGAGATTTGATCTGGATGATGTAGAGCTTAGAGCTAGACCAGTAGACGTTGATCTATAGACTTCTGTTTGAGATTTGATCTGGAAGATTTAGAGCTTAGAGCTAGACCAGTAGACATTGAACTATAGACTTCTGTTTGAGATTTGATCTGGATGATGTAGAGCTTAGAGCTAGACCAGTAGACATTGAACTATAGACTTCTGTTTGAGATTTGATCTGGATGATGTAGAGCTTAGAGCTAGACCAGTAGACATTGAGCTATAGACTTCTGTTTGAGATTTGATCTGGATGATGTAGAGCTTAGAGCTAGACCAGTAGACATTGAGCTATAGACTTCTGTTTGAGATTTGATCTGGATGATGTAGAGCTTAGAGCTAGACCAGTAGACATTGAGCTATAGACTTCTGTTTGAGATTTGATCTGGATAATGTAGAGCTTAGAGCTAGACCAGTAGACATTGAGCTATAGACTTCTGATAGTTTGAGATTTGATCTGTATGATCTAGAGCTTAGAGCTAGACCAGTAGACATTGAGCTATAGGCTTCTGATAGTTTGAGATTTGATCTGGATGATGAAGAGCTTGGAGCTAGACCAGTAGACATTGAGCTGTAGACTTCTGTTAGATTGAGATTTGATCTGGATGATGTAGAGCTTAGAGCTAGACCAGTAGACATTGAGCTATAGACTTCTGTTAGTTTGAGATTTGATCTGGATGATGTAGGGCTTAGAGCTAGACCAGTAGACATTGAGCTGTAGACTTCTGTTAGATTTAGATTTGATCTGGATGATGTAGAGCTTAGAGCTAGACCAGTAGACATTGAGCTATAGACTTCTGTTAGTTTGATATTTGATCTGGATGATGTAGAGCTTAGAGCTAGACCAGTAGACTTTGAGCTATAGACTTCTGTTTGAGATTTGATCTGGATGATGTAGAGCTTAGAGCTAGACCAGTAGACATTGAGCTGTAGACTTCTGTTAGATTGAGATTTGATCTGGATGATGTAGAGCTTAGAGCTAGACCAGTAGACATTGAGCTATAGACTTCTGTTAGTTTGAGATTTGATCTGGATGATGTAGAGCTTAGAGCTAGACCAGTAGACATTGAGCTATAGACTTATGTTTGAGATTTGATCTGGATGATTTAGAGCTTAGAGCTAGACCAGTAGACATTGAGCTAACTTCTGTTAGTTTGAGATTTGATCTGGATGATGTAGAGCTTAGAGCTAGACCAGTAGACATTGAGCTATAGACTTATGTTTGAGATTTGATCTGAATGATTTAGAGCTTAGAGCTAGACCAGTAGACATTGAGCTAACTTCTGTTAGTTTGAGATTTGATCTGGATGATGTAGAGCTTAGAGCTAGACCAGTAGACATTGAGCTGTAGACTTCTGTTAGATTGAGATTTGATCTGGATGATGTAGAGCTTATAGCTAGACCAGTAGACATTGAGCTATAGACTTCTGTTAGTTTGAGATTTGATCTGGATGATGTAGAGCTTAGAGCTAGACCAGTAGACATTGAGCTATAGACTTATGTTTGAGATTTGATCTGGATGATTTAGAGCTTAGAGCTAGACCAGTAGACATTGAGCTATAGACTTCTGATAGTTTGAGATTTGATCTGGATGATGTAGAGCTTAGAGCTAGACCAGTAGACATTGAGCTATAGAACTCTGATAGTTTGAGATTTGATCTGGATGATGTAGAGCTAGACCAGTAGACATTGAGCTATAGAACTCTGATAGTTTGAGATTTGATCTGGATGATGTAGAGCTAGACCAGTAGACATTGAACTATAGAACTCTGATAGTTTGAGATTTGATCTGGATGATGTAGAGTTAGACCAGTAGACATTGAGCTATAGAACTCTGATAGTTTGAGATTTGATCTGATGATGTAGAGCTAGACCAGTAGACATTGAGCTATAGAACTCTGATAGTTTGAGATTTGATCTGGATGATGTAGAGCTAGACCAGTAGACATTGAGCTATAGACTTCTGCTAGTTTGAGATTTGATCTGGATGATGTAGAGCTAGACCAGTAGACATTGAGCTATAGACTTCTGTTAGTTTGAGATTTGATCTGGATGATGTACAGCTTAGAGCTAGACCAGTAGGGCCTAGACATTGAGCTATAGAACTCTGATAGTTTGAGATTTGATCTGGATGATGTAGAGCTAGACCAGTAGACATTGAGCTATAGACTTCTGCTAGTTTGAGATTTGATCTGGATGATGTAGAGCTAGACCAGTAGACATTGAGCTATAGACTTCTGTTAGTTTGAGATTTGATCTGGATGATGTACAGCTTAGAGCTAGACCAGTAGGGCCTAGACATTGAGCTATAGAACTCTGCTAGTTTGAGATTTGCTATTTTTTTCTCTAAACATTTTTTTGAGTCCTGTGTGAGGCTACCTTTAATCTAAGGCCAGCCCTGGACGAACTTTCAACCGTGGCGAGGGGCAATTCCTCGGTTCATATGATCATCCAGAAGGAATGGCAATGTTCTAGCGCTTTCGAGAAGGCCTTCGACGACCCTATGAAAAGAGAGAAGGTCAATGACGGTTAAGATTCACGAGTTACATTTAGTCCAGTACAGTCAAGTCCAGTGTGAAGTCGCCCAGTTGAATCCAGTACAGTCAAGTCCAGTGTGAAGTCGCCCAGTTGAATCCATTACAGTCAAGTCCAGTGTGAAGTCACCCAGTTGAATCCAGTACAATCAAGTCCAGTGGGAGGTCGCCCAGTTGAATCCATTACAGTCAAGTCCAGTGGGAGGTCGCCCAGTTGAATCCATTACAGTCAAGTCCAGTGTGAAGTCGCCCAGTTGAATCCATTACAGTCAAGTCCAGTGTGAAGTCCCCAGTTGAATCCATTATGGTCAAGTCCAATGTGAAGTCGCCCAGTTGAATCCATTACAGTCAAGTCCAGTGTGAAGTCGCCCAGTTGAATCCATTACAGTCAAGTCCAGTGTGAAGTCGCCCAGTTGAATCCATTACAGTCAAGTCCAGTGTGAAGTCACCCAGTTGAATCCAATATTTAAGTCTAGTGTGAAGTTGCCCAATTGAATCCATTACAGTCAAGTCCAGTGGGAAGTCACCCAGTTGAATCCATTACAGTCAAGTCCAGTGTGAAGTCACCCAGTTGAATCCATTACAGTCAAGTCCAGTGTGAGGTCACCCAGTTGAATCCATTACAGTCAAGTCCAGTGTGAAGTCGCCCAGTTGAATCCATTACAGTCAAGTCCAGTGTGAGGTCACCCAGTTGAATCCATTACAGTCAAGTCCAGTGTGAAGTCGCCCAGTTGAATCCAGTACAGTCAAGTCCAGTGTGAAGTCACCCAGTTGAATCCAGTACAGTCAAGTCCAGTGGGAAGTCGCCCAGTTGAATCCAGTACAGTCAAGTCCAGTGGGAAGTCGCCCAGTTGAATCCAGTACAGTCAAGTCCAGTGGGAAGTCGCCCAGTTGAATCTAGCACGAGTCAAGGACGAGGCGGAGAGGCCAGTAGAGTTTGATAGAACAGTACAGAGTTTATACATCAGTACAGTACGGTTAAGCATTTTTACAGACACTGTTTCGTGTTACCAATTGTACAGTATTGACTAATTGACTCCTTTTTTGAAGTGACACCTTTGTTTCGTAAAGATATTAGACATTAATTAAGTTTTATGGCGCCCGAATTGTAAAGTTGAGTAGGTTGTGAAGTGTTTGCATAAAGCCTGGATAGAAAGAGTGACGTTACAATATTGTAGTCTTTCGATCATGACTGTGTTATTGTGTAATTGTGTGTGTATATGTATACATAGCTCCTCCGTCGTGGTTGAATACGAACACGTTTCTGGTTTTCTATGAACTCGACTATGACTATAAGTCCAATCCACGCTTTAAAAAGGCAGTATATTTTTCTGCTTCAAAGAATGTAAAATTGTGAATTAATGTGTATTATTGCTTATCAAATAGTATTTCAGTCTATACCAACTCTATACCACTGTGTATATTACAGAGAGAGTGTCATCGTGATGCGTGCATTAAAGTTTTAAAATTGTGTTAAAAGAATGTGACGTGTATAATTGTAATCAAAAAATGCAAATTATTGTTTCAATTGTGTAGCCTACAAAAGTTGTTTTCGCTTAAAGATATTAGTGACGTTATAATACAAGAAATTGCTGTTTTAATCGTACCTGCCCCCACTAATCCCTTAGCCTTATAATCTTTTTCATTAGTTGCTAAACATTTAGATAAAAATAATGTATGCTGCAAGTCACAAATCGAAGAGCACTGAAGACATTCTTGATGATATAGTATGTATTTTTTAAAATTGTCTACAGAATGTGAACCAGGAGATCTAGACTTGAGGCCAGAACTGTGCACTAACACTAGTGTCTGCCAGACAAAGTCATCACTATGCTGTCACTATTGCTCGTTACATTACAAGTCTGCAAATACAAGTACCACACAATAAACGCCCCCCAACGGTAGGAAATTTTGTAACCAATTGTGTGTAAATACATTAAATATTTTTCGAATGCTTATTCAGTTTTGAAGATGAACTACATCCTGGCCCAAACTTCCCGCAGGACGAAGGGGGAAGGCAGCGGGCAGGGTTTGCACTCATGAACATCGAGACCACCTAACGACAGCCCAGAACGCATAACAAACGATTAAGCAGCCATTCGTGTTTTATTACATGTGTTTTATCTGACGTTTGAGCTTTTGGTAGTGTAAATGATTTGCGATTTGTATCTAGGTTCTAAGCTTTAAACTATTCCTTTGTCTAAAACATGTAGCCATTAAACGATCTTTTATATACGTAAAAATATTTTGAGTCAAGAGAAGTTAATTAAAAGATTGTACCTGTACTTTCATTCAATATAGACTCATATTTATCACTGGAAATAAAATAGTGTGTATCAAAGATTGTGTATCATTGTGCATTTTTATGAAAAACCGGCTTGCATAATTATTATAACAATAAAAACGGTTAACTTTCAGAAATCATAAAGTAGCCTAAGCAAAAGAGATTTTCCAAGCTGTAAAATCAGATTTTCACAAGATTTTCTATAAGTGTCACAGGTTGAGGAAAGGACAGACTGACAGACCACACAAAGCTATGGCGGCTTTCCTGCCTTTCGGTGGCCAGTAATATTGTCGAGAGAATAATAATAATCTTTATTATCCATTAGGAAATGTGTCTTACATTTTGTGCATTACACCAATTAAAACATTAGAACTATAAAAAAAACAAAATATACAGTAGGCCTAGATATTTCGATCTGCTTAATTTGCCTTAGCTCTTGTAAGTGGAAACAATTATCATGATGTCAGTTATGGTAGAAACTTTGTTTACAATAAGAAATTTTAATGAGGTTTATAATAATAATAATAAAGCTTGTCTTCAAGTCTGAAGATTAATGAGTAGTGCAGTATTTCACGTGGCTACGTAGCCCTAACTGGGACCAACATATTTTGCCACAATCAGCCATTCAGCGCAGACATAACCATTGAGTGAGGTTTCTACAAAACACGAAATGCCTCGTTTCCTGTTTTATTGAAGTAATTTTTTTCTTTGTAATAACAAAAAATATTCAACCATGTATTGGAAATGTTTATTTGTCGGTATTCTGTTCAGTCCATAGGTTTGTTGTTTCCTTATTTAAACTAATCCACTTTATCGGTTGCTTAAATTTTGTTTTGTGAGCTAGAGGTATTTGTATTTTTTGACACATCGCACAATTTAGGCCATGTCCTGCCCATAATCCATCAAAGGAACTAGAGGTCAACATATCTAACTTTGATTAAGAAGCAAGAAGCAGTACTGTTTACAGTAGTCGAGACATGATGAAAGTAATGTATAATTATCTGTTTACTTTTAACAGGGTGTGTACTAGGAGAACCAGATTTAAGTCCACAGCTGTGTACTAGCCGTAGTATCTGCCAGACACAGCCATTGATGTGCTGTAAATATTGTTCTTCCCGAGACACTTCTGCAAGCCATCTCTCTTTATACACTATTTGGATATATTGTTTTTGTATTGCTTTCTTTCTTTATATTAAAACAAATGTCTATTAGGTAGATAAAGTACAAATGTCTATTAGGTAGCTAAAGTACAAATGTCTATTAGGTAGCTAAAGTTCAAATGACTCTTAGGTAGATAAAGTACTTACCCTTGTTCTGTATTTTTTTTAGTTTTTGTCTATTTCTTATCTTTATACCATTTTAAGCATTGTTTAAACAAGGAAATCAGTTATAATGAAGCAATCTATCAATCATAATGAAGCTATTGTTGGTGTACTGTGCATGAGATAATAGACCTCTAAAACATGTGGCCAGGGCCGGCCTTAGATAATGAGCCTCCTTGTCCTTATCATTATAAGGAACATTTTGTACATCCTCTTATAATTCTGGATCTAGAGATCAATTATTTTGCTTGCTTTTATTAAACAGTTTCAAGTTCTTTATATAATGTGTTGCCTTTTCCATTTATAGTTATTCTATAGTTTGCTGCACTAGTTTGTTTTGTGTCTTTTAAAGTAAATGAGCTTTCCAATTTTATTTTTAAAATCATTGACCAGAAGTATCTAATACCTTATCACCTGATTCTGATTTGCCTTTTAATTTATTTATTATTCTATAAAGAAAACTTAACTAGACCCCACACCAGATGGCTCTGTCTGCACCAGATGTGGAAAAATATACAGGTCATGACTGGGTTCGCATTCATCTTTAATCTTGGAAATTGAAGGCATTGCCATTCATTGTATATCATGTCTTCAGTGAAATTATTACAGGATTGTTTCCACAGTATTTTAAAATTTGCTATGTTGTCTTCTTCATCAGTTATTTTAGTTAATGTACCGTACACCTTAATAATGTTGATTCATCTATATTATATTATTTCTGTAAGCAAGTACTCTATAATTCATGTAATTACAAAACAGTGTATGATGCTGGCGAAAACTTACTGCAGATTACTAAACAGCTGTATGCTGGTATTTGAGTTTGGTGTAAACAAATACAGACAAAACTCCACAAATAAATGACAGAAGAGGGAACTGTTTCAAAATTTTAATCACAACAAATAGTTCATAACAAATAGTTCATAACAATTACATGCAGGTAATAACCTTACTACTTTATTTCCTCACATCGATAGTTTCATTATGCAACTCGCAAGTAACATTCCAGAAAAGCTGTGACTCAAACAGTATCCCTACAAAATAACTGTCCAGATATCATGGCTACATTAATTTTTAAAAAGTAAATGTTCGAAGTTAATATGCGAAAAAAAAAAGTTGAATACGAAGAAAACAGGCACCTTCCAAAGTTTATCTAGTGCAATGCAATGTTGGTAAACAAATTAACAATCAGGCCTTCAAGGGCCATAATTCTGAAATTCATCAGCAGAAGTAGAAAGACAATAGTATAAAGCCTGTGAGGCCACTGATCTTGTATCGACACTTGCTGTTCCTTTGGATCTAGATCAGTTGCTTGGAGAGAGGGAAACTGCTGAGGAGATATAGTTTCGACCATTGCCATTGCACAGGGATTCATTTCCATATAGTAGTTTCACAACTGAAGGATCACAATTAAATCAAGCTGGAACTTTTCTCATCTGGAGTCTTTGATCTCCCATCAAACTTTTACTCAGGTGGCAAATAGGGGAATGCTCTTCAGATATGGCAAATATCGAAGAAATAAAATACTTATGGTATACCAAAATCGAACCTGCTGCCTGTATGAAAAGGAAGGATCCACAAAGATTATGGCACCTTAACTGAAAGTAAAGGCAGCTATCAAGAGAGCTTAATAGGCCACCCCCAGCTGGTTGTGCGCAGGGTTAACAACAGTCATATAAAAAAAAAATATTGTTGGGAAAGCTAAAACAAATATGAATAATATAAAGTTAATTTTAAAAAAATGTTTAGGCTATAATAAAACGCCCTAAACGTTGAAGGAAAAAGCATTGATCACACAATAAGCCTTCTACGATGGACTAGAAGAATTTATGACAAGGCAACACTGCAGGACATCAAAATAGTTCTAGGAGATTTCAATGCCAAAATTGGAAAAGAATTCGCCTTCAGACAATAATCGGCAAAGAAAACTTAAATGAAGAGGCAAATAATAATGACCTAACATTACTGGGTTGGGCCTGAGGAAAAGGAATGTCTATCTGTAGCACTAAATTCCAGCATAAGAAAATGTACAAAGCAACATGGATCTCACCTAATGGAAAAATCAAAATCAAATAGATCATAAATGGATAATCATAAGTAAAAGATGTAGATTTGATGTATTTCATGTAAGAAGTTTCAGAGAAACAGATGCAGACCATCTAGTAGCCAAAGCTAAATTTAGACAAAGAGTAAAAGTAAAATATACAATAACCAAAGTAGCACAGCAATATGATACTCAAAAACTCATGATAGACCCACTTGATGCAGAAACTTAAGAATTCCTAACACATCTAACAGCATTGGGAAAGGACAATTACAATCTAGACTATAATTCTAAGGGCACTTACTGATTCCCTCACCTTCCACTAGTTACGGTACCCCGATTATGGTGAACAAAAAAAAATACAAATTTAAATTGTTATTACTTAACTTGTCTCTAGAACAGCGGTTCTCAACCTTTTAAGCTTGCCGACCCCTTTTTAGAATCCCCAACTCGGTCGCGACCCCCCCACACACACACACACAGCAAAAGAAGAATAGACAAAAACAATCCATATTTTTGATGGTCTTAGGCGACACCCAAGGGGGTCGCGACCCACAGGTTGAGAACCCCTGCTCTAGAACAACTAAGCCAGTTCACAAATGGAAACTACAGCAATTAAAACTTCCCAAAATGATGTTTCATTCCCAATTTTATCTTCAAGTTGCTATAACAAAAAGACAATTTTATTCTTCTTTCTGTTTTAATCACCATTTAAAAAAAAAACATTTTTTGAAAGTAAATTTCAATGGCAGTATGTGGCACCAAACTTGTTTTTGTAGACATTATATGAAAACAATCTTTTTTTTTTTATCAAAGCTAGGACAAAAATTTTTTTCATGTGTGTAAAATGTTTTAAAAAGAAAATGCAGATATAGATATTTTATTTTGTGTGTTGGGGTGGTGTTTAAAAAAAAAAAAGGGCAGAAGGATGTGTTTGTGTGTGGGAGATCAATATAAGTGAGCCGCTCTAATTCAAAGTAATATCTTAGAAGAGTATTGAAATTGGATGGGGGATATTGGGTCAAAATGTTACGTGAGAACAGTTCACAGGCCAGAAGTGTGTATGGGAAGGAATTTAAAGCTGGCCACTCCAATTAAATGAAGCATATACTAGAATTCACAGACCAAAAGATAAATTGTTGAAGCACAACAACAGGGGTAATCCTAATTATAACAAATGAGCAATCAAAAAACAACAACATGCAATTAAAAGTAAAGCAGATGACATGGTTGGATTTAAGCAAAAGAAAAGGAGAGTCTGACATATAGAATGCAGGCATATTGAACAGACAAATAATGCTAAAGAAAGAAAGCAGTACAAAGAAGCAAGGCGAAGGGTTACAAAATCTGTCAGAAAGCATAAAAATGAGGCAATAAAAACAAAACAAAAAGCACTCATTGAGAACCTTGATGCGAGAGGAAATGGCATGAAAATAAGAGATGACAAGAATGGATTTCAAGCAAGATCACACATGTATGAGAACTATAATGGTGTCCTCGTCACAAAAAAAACAGAAGGGTCATTGACAAATTGGCTGAATACTTTGAGGAGTTCCTAAATAAAACAAGAAGGAGACAAAGGAAAATATGAACAGCCACCAACACTATAAACCTACCAACACTATAAACTCACCAACTCTAATTTAAACATCAGAAATAAAAAAATGAGAAGCACCAGGAGAGGACCAAATTTACAAGAGCTAATAAAAATGGAGGAAAAAACCTGAATTCACAATAAGACTAACCAATATCAAGAATTTTGGAAGAAGTAACATTAACAGATTGAAAGCAGCACTCATAACATAAATACAAACTAAAAAAAATGTCAAGAAAACAATGTAGTAGTACATCAACTTAAATCGCTTATGATGGTATCAAAAGGAAATATCTCTATGAAATACTGAACAACTTAACAAGACTTATGCATATGAAATTAAACAATTCAATTTTACAGTGATAACATATAGATCTAAAACACACAAAAAAATTATTTTAATATTAAAAAAACACAACAATCATTCAAAAAGACCTGAATCAGACATTTTTCAAATTGTCCCCAACTTGTTTTTTTTTCCATATAATTGCCCAAAACTTTTTTTTTTTCATTCTGAAGGAAGTTACATTTTTGTAGAATAAAATTTCAGTATATTTAAGGCTGCTCAAATGTTTTCATTTATTCCTTTCATTGACAGTCTGTGGATAGGTTGAAAACAAAATTTAGTGATATCGAAGACTCTAATAAAAGCAAGTCATTTTAATTAAAAAAAACAAACAAAAAAAACATAAAATATACTTTAAAAAAAAACAAAGCTTATATTTAAGTGTGATTGTATCAGTTAGTTTGGATCAGTCATGTAATTATATGAATGGCCAAGACATAGTAAATCTGTGCAATTAGAAATATTTTTACCAATTGTTTTTGTTTAGCTTTCTCAATGTGCTATGATCCTATCACTTGTTTGGACCAGTTGTGAAAGGGGGAGGGACTATCTAGGTGAATGATGACATGATTGTTATTGAAATGCATACAAATAATTGTCACTGATGTCTCAGGAGTTCTGAGGGGGACTAATTCAACTTATACCACAACATCTGTCAAGTATGATTTCTTTTTTTTTGCTCAAGATACCCAACAAAATAATTAATTACAGTAGCAATAGTTAATTAACTAATTGGTTAATTTTTTCAACTGATTCTTGCATTGTCATGTAAAAGAAATAATTTAGCAAAATTTCAGCTTGACCAGAGATTAGGTGTACGAGAAAAAATGTGTACAAACTTTTTACCATACAGACAGATGGAGTGAGTGTAAAAAAAAATAACATATAAGTGACATCATGTTTAATTTTCTATAGAGGAGCAGTTAATTGGATGGGTACTTGGTCATGTGGTACACACTCTGAACAGATGTCATGATGGTCCTATGTACAAACCTGGCCCATCCCCATGTCATCCTGTAAGATTGGACTAGTTTTGATGTAGAATGCAATTTTTCTGTTTGTTTGCACTGAATTTTTTTTTGTCAATGTATATTTTTTTCCACCTCATCTTAAGGAATAAATGTTTTGAGATGACAGTGCATTTTGTAAAGAACTCTTTCTATACTATAAAATCATAGAATTGAATAGCTCTTTTTTATATATACACACACAATAATATGTAGTGGAACATGTAGCCGTCTAGTAAATATCATAAAAAGGGCATCAAAAATTACACTCACAACATTGCCACATTTAAAGGAACTTTTTGAACAAAAGTGTCTAAGGAAAATCGAAAAAATCTTGGAAGACAACAGCCACCGGCTCCATCAGAACTATGTCAGGTCGTCGTGAAGTGGGCGACTACTGTCAATCAAAACAAGAACAGAGGGGTACAAAAACTCGTGCGTACCTCACTCGGTCAGACTATATCAATGCCACTCGTTGATCAGGAAACATGAATAGGACCAAGATGCCTGTGTGTAGTCGCTGAATGAACTTTCTATGTTGTGTCTGTTGTATTTATGTGTATGTTTCTGTTGTGTTGTCTTTATTTGAGAAAAAGAGTCCTTGTAATCACAACAAATTTCCATTAGGATCAATAAAGCAGTCTTAGTCTTAGTATTTCTTAAGATTGTGGCATATAAAAATAGTAGCATGTTTATATAAAACTTGAAAGACTTTACAAATATTGTTAAATCACTCACAGTTTGGCAAGCCATTTTAATATAAACTGGATCAGTTTCAGTTGGGCATTTGGAATCATTAAGCTGTGGAATGTTCAAACAAGAAAATCAAAGAATGGAGATTAATTCACTAAACAAACTTTAGAGAACTCTATCCTATAAAATCATAAAAAATGATAACTTCACTTTGTGCAACAACACAGTATTATGTAGGATTTTTTTTTATATTAGCCTGAGGCAAATACAATTATAAAAAACAGCATGTTGATAAACTTGAAATAAGACTTTACAAATATTGTTAAATCACTTACAGTTTGGTCAGCAACACAGGTAGAGGTTCGACTAACAGTTGCAGTTTGACTCTCTGAAGTCTTGGGCTGGAACTGGAATGGTCAAATAAAAAATTTGAGATCACAAACACTCTAATAAAAAAAAGACATCATTTTAACAATAAAAATACATGAAAACTGGAGCTCAAACATTCTAATAAAAAAAAAAACAGTCATTTTAATAATAAAAAAACAACTTTAAAACTCATTTAAGAACTCTATCCTATAAAATCATAGAAAATTATAAATCTACTTTATGCACATATTTACAGTATCAATTTTATTATACAATTTTGTAATATATATATATAGAAATAACAAGATTACAAAGAGAGTTTGTGTGATCCCCCATTGAAGTCACCAATGGACCAGGAATATTTAAGCCATAGTCTTGTTTTGATCGTTAAAATTAATAAAATTGTAAAAAAATAATTTGGCTTTTTTTCCACAAACAGGACAACACTTCATCTTTGATAAAACTCTTCTGGAATAAGTAGAGTAGAGATCCAACTGATCACCTAAAAACAGAATGGAAACCTCCCAGACAGTGTCTGTGGCACCTGGTGCGGTAGCTCAGGGTGTCATCCCTTCCCATCAACTTTCTTCAAATATGTTCCAATAAACACTATTGCTGGTTAGTTCTTTTTGTGGAACAAATAGAGTGAGATGATTACCTACTATTATTGATTTTTACTCAAATGTAAAATGAGTCTCAATTCTTTTATAAAATCCCAGTTTATGACATTTATTTTACTCATACTCAAAAGCAGCTATTTCTTATCATTTATGGAATCTAAAATTAAAAAGAAGGGGGGGTGGGGGCAAAAAGTGGCTGTTCTAAGTTAACTTTGTACAGATCTAGATCTAGTATTTCACAGCCTACAATTCTGTGGGGGTTGATAAAATACCTTTAAATATCCCTATGCACATTAAAAAATAACTTTATGAAGCTGCTTACAGATCTAGATCTATTCTAGATCTGAATTAGATTTTTTTTTACATGAAAGTGAGAAGGGCAAAGGTTTTCATAGAAGAAATATTGGTTGAGCTTAATCTCTCTTTTAACATGATAAAGGGAATCAAACTGATGTTCCCTAACTTGCAGAATGTATCTTCTGTGGTAGCTACTGGAATAATCACTAGCGACTATCTAGGTTCCATTACTTATGAAGGCCTAAATTCAAATAATGAAATCAGGGGTATTTTAGGCAGACTCAATTACTTTTTTATATTAGAAACAAGTTCAATGATTAATTAAAATTATCTGCCTGAAAAACAAATGTTTAAAATGTTTGTTATGAGTGATTGTAGAGGATGCCAAAGCTTTCATAGCTAACTCTGCAAAAAAAGGTCTGGAAGAAGAAAATCTGAATGATATAAAATCTTTCCAGTGTTTGGATACCTTGTAAAGAAATTGCCTATCAACAAAACTTTTTTTTTACAAAACTAGATGTCACTGATCCAGCTAAGCAAACCATTACATCTGGTTTAAGTCTATATTCACTTGTAACAAAAATTCTCATTCTTTTGAATACATTTTCAGTTGCTGCTATTATAGAATGTGAAGTACCGTACACAAGAGGCATTAGGATCAGTAAATCATTGCCAAGTGACAAGAACGTTTTCATTCTAACATTTTCTAGAAAAGTCTAAGACAAAGACTGCAAGTGTAAATATTTGGACAAATGTACAAAATGTCTTATATAACTTTATGCTGTGTTAACTTTAGGATTGCTGCCCTTTGTGTATGTTATGTGCTTGAATGATTTAATTTTAGTCTATCCTTAGTATATTTCCTGATATTTAGGAAAATACACATTTGCCCCTCAAAATACACATTTCCAGGTCTGGGAATACACAATTCCCTTTTGGCATGTAAGCATCTCTGCATATACAAACATTAAAAACAGAGTGTTGATAAACTTGAAATTAGACGTTATTAACATTGTGAAATAACTTACAGTTTGGTCAGCAAGACTGGTTGGGATGCTTTCAGTTAGGCTCTCTGAAGTTTCAGGCTGGATCTGGTGTGGTCAAACAAACAAACAAACAAATAGAGCTCAAACACTCTAATAAAAAAAAAAAGTCCCCTTAATATAAAAAAAAAAACTTGAAAAACTGAACAGTCATTAAAGAACTTTATCCTATAAAATCATAGAAAATAATAAATCTACTTTATGCACATACACAGTATTAACATTTTTATATTAGCTTGTGATATATAGAAAAAATAAAAACAGCATGTTGATAAACTTGAAATTAGACTTTATTAAATGACTCACACTTAGGTCAGAAATACTTGTAGCATTGAATTAATCGTTTCAGTTAGGTCGTCTGAAGTCGTGGGCTGGAACTGTAATAGTCTAATAAAAAATTTGAAATAACAAACACTCTAATTTAAAAAATAAAAACAACATGAAAACAACTGAATGTTAAATGTTGTTAAAAACCTCAATTAATTGGATGGCTACTTAGTCTAGTTATAAAAACATATTGACTAATAATGTAGTCAATAATAATGTAATCTTTTTTTATACTATAATTTCTTTTTGAATGCTTGCCTGGCCAGTCATTTTTCTAAAAAAAAACTTTCAAAAACCAAATAAATATATACTAACTAAAGTAGGGCAGAAAAGCGCTTGGTTTCTGAACTGGGGATCCTGGGTTCAAATTCTGTTGAAGGCTGGGAATTTTAATTTCGGGATCTTTGGGCACCTCTGAGTCCACCCAACTCTAATGGCTACCTGACATTAGTTGGGGAAAAGTAAAGGCGGTTGGTCATTGTGCTGGCCACTTGACACCCTCATTGACCGTAGGCCACAGAAAAAGATAACCTTAACATCATCTGCCCTATAGACCACAAGGTCTGAAAGGGAAACTTTGTAGTCTAGTGATAAGTGCTCTGGACTGCTGTCATGATGGTCGCTACATCAAACCCACCTAACGGTGGTCATTCCCTTGCCATCCTGTAGAAGTTCAATCTTCCTCCATTGTCTGGTGTGAATTTAAACTGTCTATACAAGTTTTGCTTTATGTCTTGGATGTGAAAGTTTGTTAGTTAAAAAAAGTAAAAGGTTTTCAATAGCATTTTTTTAAATATCTTTTTTTTTCAGTTTCAGTTCTTTTTAGGGATCTAATGTCTGGAGATTAATTAAATGGTCGCCCTGTAAAGAACTTTTTCTATCCTATTGAGGATTTTCATACATGGCAGAACAACTAAATAGCTAAGTGTACAAAAAGAAGGAAGTTTTGATCAGTTTTTGTTTTTTAAAATGTATAAGTACTTTTTAATGCAGCAGAATGAAATTTTCTTAATTTTTCTGCTTGTAGTAAAAAATAATGTCAATATGGAAGGACATGTAGACTTCACTCTATGACTTAAAAGTATTTAAAACGAGGGGATCTAACGTAAGATAATGTAATTAATATATTGTTAAAATTATATCTTAATCCTTTTTTTTTAGAGTTGGCAACGGTAATATCCAATTAAGCATTCTTGACATTGTTTATTTATTATAAAAAATTTTCAATAAATTGTTAGAAAACTAATAGCTCTACTTTCTACAGGCACAAACAGCCTTACCAGTATACATTTCTTTGCACCATAGAGAGATAATGAAAGCAATAAACTTGAAATAAGACTGTTCAAATACTATTTAATGACTTACGGTCTAATATCCTGTATATACTACTGAGTCATAAACATGGTTTTCTTCTGTACTGTTCGCCTATGGAATGAAAAAAAATCTAATAAAATTTTAACAAGTTAAATATAAAAACATTTTTCTTAAAAAGGCATGCATCTCAAATAGCCTCTGAAAACCAGACCTTGGACCTGGTCTAACTATTTATCACTAACAGGAGAAGGGGAAAAGGCGAGTACTGACACTTAAGCAAGTAAGATTTGGGTAGGGAGGGGCTAATTAGCCTGGCTGGTTACCCACATGGAGAGGGTGGCATCATTCCATCCAGGATTAAGGCATAAGCTTCATCTCACTTCCATAAGATGATCCATTGTCATTTCTCGATTTAAAGAGGCCATACATATGGTTGACAGAATCAATGTAGGCAATGACCAGTTGAAAATTCTTTTAACAAGAACTCTTTTTTCATCTCTAAATTTTTCACATGATGAATCTTCCCCCCCCCCCCCTCTCATTGCAATTCTTATATGTTTGTGGAATACAGAAATTAAATAGTAAATAAAGTTGATACAAAATTTTAAATGGTATTTAAATACTTACAATCTCTATTTCTTCAGCAGCATTGGAGGTGCAGACCACAGCATTGCTTTGAATACTGAAAGAATAAGAACATTTTAAAATTGTTAAAAAAAAAAAAAAAACCAATAAGAAAAATGTTTAGTGTTAGTGTTGTGCTGGCCACATGACACCCTATTTGTTAACTGTTGGCCAAAGAAAGAGATGACCTTAACATCATCTGCACTATAGATTGCTAGGACTGAGAGGAGAACTTTACTTACTCTTTTTTTTAAATTGCCATACAGGGTTTTCATTATACTTGTTTTCTTCAAGGGGAGATAATATGGGACATTTCAAGAAAGATGTCTGACATCCGATAAGGATGCAAACTGTGAGCAAGTAGAATTCCATTTATTGAGTATGAGTACTTATTGATTACTTATCTTCTCTATAAAGTAACATCTGTCTCTGGACAAAAAAAAATGATCCTTATTAAATTATTTCATCTAATAAGAGAAGAGACATTTCTCCACACCTTATAATGTCTTATATTTTGATGTTATTGTTCTCACATCATTATCTAAATGCAAGTATACTGACAACTCTTGCTAAATCTAGTAAATCTAAAATAACCAAGTAAGTTAAAGCTAAAATAGCTACACATCTTAAGACCACAGAAATAAACTTTCTAAGTACTGGTATTCAAAATAAATCACCAGCTTTAGGAATTTTATTACAAAAGGAAAAGCCATACATAATGGCAGGAACAGAACCTTTGACAAAATCAGACAATTTAAGTAAGAAAATTCTAATAGGTACTATGAAATTTTTTGTAAAAAATTTGACATAATCATAGATGAGTTCTTTTAAGCCATATAAAATATAAAAAGCACAGTAATAGCAGAAGAAATTACTTCATAATATGGAGTACACAGATCATCACACTCTAGAAAGAACTATGTTACCAATTATCAGAACTGAAATTAAAACATAAAAATGTTTTTTTTTTAAATTATAGGTGGATGCAGTCATTATGACATTAATGGGAAAATACTGACCATAGACCAACATAAAACTTTAGGATATGAATGAACTATTTAAGTTCGTACCAAATTTAAAAAAAAACAGCTAGACTAAACAACATCAGAGAAATTAAGCACTGGTTAAGTGTGTGTGTGTGTGTATTTCATGTTTGATAGTGTTAGTTTTTTTTTCATCTATTTTGTTATTGTAATACTGCTGAGGTAGACTATTGTAGTCAAATTGAATTTCCTTTCGCTCAGACTAATACAATTATTCTATTGTATCTTACAGACATGAACTAGTGGTAGATTATGACATTAACATTAATTAGTACATGGATACACATACAAGAATGTACTTATCTTCTCTATAAAGTAACATCTGTAATTTATAAGATAAGATCTCTGGACTATCTGACCATGATGTCAATAATATATATTTTCAAATAAAAGCAGTTATGACTTTAAGAAATTCAAGTCATGTGAAACTCAACTAATAGGTCTTATTGATGGATTCAGGATTTCCTGCTAGGCAGAGAACTAACTGTAGTAATGGCAATGTCTTTGATTCCCAAGATTAAGGATGAGTGCTGTGTAATAATATGAAGGCTCCAAATCTACATCAACTACATTTAACTCAAGATTAGTATAAGAAACAGTCTTAGGCACACAACTGTTTCAAATGTTCTTAAATGATCTCCTTAATTATAGAACAATATAAACAACACAATAAGACAACATGCTGAATTTTTACATTATGAAACTAGATACCTGAATCAACCAAGAAAAACCAAAGTCTTATCTAGTTTAGATGAACCAAGAAAACTGAAGCCATAGCTGAGTTTAAATTAACCATACATACACATAAGCTATAACTATCTTCTTTTTTGAAAGAATGTCTGTAATATATATGATGTCAAATGAAGCTTAGAAGATTATAATAATATGTGAGATGATTATTTTTTTTACCATGAAAAATTTATTAGATTATGCAATATTTAATTTTTGTAAACCAATTATTCTTTGAATTTACAGATGACAAAAAAAATGTTAAAAAGAAGATAATCTTGCTAAATACATCCGTCTATTTACCCATTTTTATATTTGCTAATTGCATTTGACAAACAACATGAAAATAGTGCAAATAAATGTGAACATCATAAAGGCCTTCTGTTTCTGTGGCCTATGGTTATCGAAGGTGTCATGTGGCCAGCACAATGACCAACCATCTCTACTTTTCCCCAACTAATGTCAGGCACCCATTATAGCTGGGTGGACTCAGAGGCGCTCGAAGATCCAGAAATTAAAAATCCCAGTCTTCACCAGGATTTGAACCCTGGACCCTGGTTCAGAAGCCAAGAGCTTTACCACTCAGCCACCATGCCTCCAGATATTTCATTGTACATTGTTCAAATGATCCATGCATAAGTTAGGTTTGCATAAAAGAAACATTAAAAAAATAAAATAAATTCTTACCTAAATTGAACAGCTGTTGAGGAGCCTGAGAAATTAAAAAAATGAAACAATATTGAAAGAATCTTTTTTGTTGTTATAAAATTGGTTTCAACCAAAATAACAGTGAAAATATATTGTGAATTTTTTTTACATAAGTTTATTTATAACTATTAATTTTTTTAACAAATATGTAACAAATAAAAATCAAACAAATCTTACATTACTAAAACAGTTAGAGACAAATGGGCTGCCACAAAGTTTTAAAAATAATGTAAAAATATAGGTAATGCTATGTGTATGTGTGTATGTATGTGTATATATGTGTGTGTCTGTGCACATGCATGTGTGTGTAATTTCTCTTTTGCATTTCCTTGTATTTATGTATACATAAATATATAGTGTTTTTGCTTTATTGAAACTTGAAACAGAACATTATGCTAGTTTAGAAATTCACCTAGATGCATGTTTAATATTTTAAAAAAGGGATCAGGCTAAAAGTCACATCTTTTTTTTTAAAGCACATTTAAGGCCATGGTGAAATAAGTTATTCAATAGTATTTCTAGTTTCTGAGACATTAGCATGACAATAAGCACAAAAAGTAGCTTTTCAATGGTGCTGTTAAAAATATACATGAATTGCTGACTTATGAATCAGAAGGTATTGATATACGAAAATTTGTGAATGATTTAGCTAACTTAAACAATGCTAGGAGGATTCTATCAGCTTTGAAGGTATAGGATGATGAGTATGTTGTATTTAAGCAAAAAAAACTTCAAATTTCCTTTTGCTTTTATTTTAGTTGAACAAAAAGGAATTATATTTTATTAATATCAAACTTCCGCAAGTGATATCTTAAACAGCTAAAACCCTTTCCTTCAAACGTCCTGGTGAAAAATCAGTGGATGGACATTGGGCTTATATTTGACAAGTGGCTTCCTTAAATAATAAAAACACGCACTAGGTACGTTGGAAAAATTTAACCCAAAATCAGACATGATTTTCCATTGCGCACATAAAAAAAAGTTTATGGTGAGTAAAACATTTAGCATCATTGTGAGAAATAGGAACTAAAAATACAGAGGACTGCTCTGCGGCGTTCTAGTTTTTCCAGCCAGCTTTTTGCCCTGAGCTCTTTTGCGGTCTGTACCAAGGAAGAATAGCATAATTTGTTGTTTTTTTCAGCTGGTTATGCTGGGTTAATGTGGTAACAGGATTTGTGAATTAATTAGGGGCATTTAAAGACTAAGAGGGCCTGGTTTAGAGTTTTATAAAGATGGGAGTAGTGTCTACAAAGGGGTGGGTTTATTTATGCCCAAATAGTAATCATCTTCTTTTTTGAAGTACCGTCTGTATTATATTATTCAAGTACCAAACATGGGAAACATAAAAAGGATGAGAAAGTTGGTTTAAAAATCAAAACAAATGTAGCTTATAATCCTTTAAATACAAAAAATAATTTCACCTGAACCGACATTGAATACTCTTTTCCAAAATGTAAATTAAAATGCCAGTACAAACCAATGCGACAGCAATCAAGAAAGTTGAGCAAATTGAAATGACCATTAGGATTTTTTTTTTGCATTGAGCCTAAGAGGAAAAAAAAAAAAAAAAAAAATATTATAATTATGAAAAACATTTAGAAAAAAGTAAAGTAAAAAAATAATAATTCTGAAATCACAATATTTGTCTTAAAATCTCAACAAATCTATAATACTCTTCTAAAAACCATTTGTCAGAGAAGTACTACACTGTTGCTATTAATGACTGTGGTGTGTCAGTGGTGTGTACTTATATTATTCTGGCACCAAGTCTTTTTGTGTGCTGACTCCTAAAACACAATTTTGCTGCTGTATTGCTTTTAGTTATAGACCCTTGTTCTCACTATGATGAATGTTGGTTTGACGGCTCTATAATGCTACCTTACACACTTTTGCTGCTGTATTGCTTTTTGTTATAGACCCTTATTTTCACTATGATGAATGTTGGTTTTGTGGCTCTATAATGCTTTCTTACAGTTCTGTTGGTATTGTGGCTCTATAATGCTATCTGTGATACATATTGGAAATCACACACTTACGGTGGCGCAGGAATTCACATATTTGGGAACAACAATAGCCAGCAACCTAGATTTAGACACAGAGCTGACAAAAAGAATAGGAAAGGCTTCTGCAGCAATGGAAAAACTCTCCAAGCATGTGTGGGAAAATTGACCACGGTAACAAAAATCCTTGTCTACAATGCCTGCATTCTGAGCACACTTCTCTATGGCAGTGAGAGCTGGGCAACTTACATGCCTCAGGAACACAGATTAAATAGCTTCCACCAACGCCGCCTGCGACGCATAATGTGCATCTTCTGCAGGGATCATGTCACCAACCAGGAAGTTTTGACACAGGCCAACATGCATAGCATCTACGCTCTCCTTAAACAGAGAAGACTATGCTGGCTCGGTCATATCACTCGCATGTCAGATGGAAGAATTCCTAAAGACATGTTACACCCTGAGCTTGCAGAGGGAGCCAGACCCAAGGGCCGCCCAATACTAACCTACAGAGATGTCTGCAAGCAAGACACGAGAGCCACGGGCATCGACCAAAGTGTGTAGGAGGAGATAGCCCAAGACCGGACAGCATGGAGACAGATTGTACATGCTGGTACAAACTTTGCCGAATGCAAAAGAAACTAAGCTGCGTCAGCCAACAGAAAGAAAAAGAAATCTGCCCTGTCAGCTAGCCCTAGGACAGATGTATATACATGCATGAACCATCTCAAGACATAACTAAAGCCAGTGACTCATCTGGGCACATCCATTGTCTTCTGAGACAGAAAGAGCTATATATATAATGCTATCTTGCAGTACTGTTGGTTTTGTGGCTCTATAATGCTATCTTGCAGTACTGTTGGTTTAGCGGCTCTATAATGCTATCTTGCAGTACTGTTGGCTTACCCTTGTTTAATGTGAGTATGCAAACTGTTACTACAATCTTGCAGCAGTTTTGATGCCATAGTTTTGTACAATAGTATTGCAAGGATATTGCCTTTTGCCTCTCTAAAGGGACTGAACTTTAGGCTTGTATTGGAACTAGAGGTGGCTCATGTTTGTTATTTTTATTATCATGTTACTATCTAAAAAAGGAATCTGAGTCCGTATCATCCTTACTACTTCTGTGAAGAATGCTGTGAAAGGTACACCCATTGTTTTAAGAGCATTTTATATAGTGATTCATTGTTAATACACTTTTACATATAGTGTGATACATTTGCATCACACATGAAAGTCACCACATGAAATATTACAATGAATTTGCTATCACCTTGTCCATGATTCATTATGAAGCATGAATGTGTACTAGAATTTCCGGGGTCTAAGAATATAAGGTAAGGCTTAAAAATAAAAAGATCACTGTGAAAATTAGAACATTAGATGTTTGTTGTAAAATGTTTTACATGTTTCGGATGTTCCTTCAGAGTTGAAGATAGTTTACTTCCTAGTCCAAACCTCCCGCAGGACGACGGGGGATGGGAGCGGGCAGGATTTGAACCCTCGACCATCGATAAATCCGAACGACAGTCCAGCGAACAAACTGCACGACCAGGCAGCCAGATTAAACATTGCACATTTTATTTTTCTGGTTTACTACATAGATTTTGTAGATAAAAAGTAAAACATACCATCAGCATTAGTTGAATAGGTTGGGTCAGTGGTCTGGTTAAGTCTGGTTGTGTTTGAGGCTATGAACAAAGAAATTAAATAATTGTGTGTTATTTTAAATGAAATATTAATTAATTATTTTTTTTTATAAGTTTGCATCATTACAAAGTTGAAACATTATGGCTTTCATTTTTCTAGCTTACTACAAAGACTTTGTAGATAAAAAGTAAAACATACCATCAGCATTAGTTGAATAAATTGGATTTGTAGTCTTGATAAATCTAGTAGTTTTTGAGGCTATAAATAAAGAAATTGCATGTTTCTTAATCAATTTTTTTAACTATAAAAAATGTATTCCAAAATAACACTATTGGTGCAAATATCTTTTCAATAGTTTGCTACTGTTTTTATAATTTAGAGAAAAAGAATATAAGGTTCCAGTTTGTTAAAGGTTCTAATGTTTCAAATGCTTTTTTGCTATTGCCAGCTTTTAAGCAACTATCGCTTATACTTCGCTGGTCAAAGATTAATTTTTCTTTTGTTGACTTAATTTTCATGCATATTTCTTTGTTGGTTGAACTGCATTCTGCTGCCAGAAAGGGATTCACTTTTTTTTCTTGTTTTTAGTTCTCTACTTCCATTACATAAATCAAGGATGTTTGTGTAACCCATGGCTTAAGTTTCCTTTGCTTTGTCCCTAGGATCTCAGAGGCTGACTTGTGCAATATTTTTCTGATAGTATCCATGAGTTAATATCCTCATGTACGGTTTAAGGTTGAGAGTTCAAATTTACTAATACTAGGTCTGGGTGGACACAGAGGCGCCCCGAAGATCCAGAAATTAAAAATCAAAGTCTTCACCAGCATTTAAGCTACAGGACCTGCGGTTCAGAAGCCAAGCACTCTATCACTCAGCCGCCACACTTCCATGGTCAAGCCAAGTCACCAATTCAAAAATCATAAAAAAAGATGTTTGATTTCTTTTCTTTCTAAATATCTTTGCGTTTGATGCTGTAGACTAAGGTAATCCATGTTTCTGTATAAAGGGCCAACCTGTGAATGTTTGTAGTATGTGGCTTGGACAGGAGAAGATTCAGAGGTAGAGCAGAGAGGCAAGTGGAGGTTTTAGTGTGAGTTTGTTTTGGACGTTTTCAATGCTTGTAAATAATGTGATCAATGAGACTTGATACTTTACATGTATATGTGTTGACCTGTACTATTTCAAGAGCATCACACACAAGTATTCAATTTTTTATTTCAGCTAAAAGTGAATTAAAGTATTTCCCTTGTTGTACTAATATATTAACAAATGTTTTTACTTTTCAATAAAAAACAAGGGTGAAATTTGTATAACTGTATATCTATTTTTAAGTGTAACTGTATTCTTAAGTCTATTTTTTTTTACCATAAATAAAAACTTATTGGTGTGATTAATATCTCAGCCAACCCATACGCTCATGTGTTGTTGTTTTAAACTTTTTATAAAAAGCCAGCCAAGGAATGTATTTTATAAAAAGCTAACTTATGTCTGTTTTAGAGAATACTTCCAGTTGGCCCCCTTCAGTTGTAGAGTGACTATGGTTCATCTCAAACACTTTTTCATGTAGCTGTGGAGCCCTATTTTGGAGAGACATTCCCGTCCACAAATATTGCAGGTTAAGATGACTTTCAATTAGGTGGTAGAGGAGCTGGCCATTTTTCACATGGCATGCTTTTCTTCCAGAGCTGAGGCCCATGTTTTTTTGCTGTCCCTAGTGAAGGCTAAGGCAATGTCAATGGTCAGTATCTATGTTTGCTGATTTTAGATCCCATTTTGTTACATCCATGTAAAGGAGGTCAGAGCGACCAGTTTTAAAACTCAAGTGGCCCACAGAGAATAATTTTCAGGATGCGATTGTCTTCCATCTGGCGAAAATGTCCAAGCCAGCGCAGGTGGTGTTGTCTGAGGACTGTAAAGATACCTGTTCGTGCAAGAAGGATCTCTTTCTTTCCATGTGATTTTCAAGATTCTTCGGAGAGAGCACAAATGGAATGAGTTTAGTTTTTTCTCTTGCTTTGCGTAGTGCTGTAGTGAGCTTCTAGTTTTCCCAAACTCTTGACTTGAGTCTAGTGAATGTTGAGGCAGTCTTCTGTAACCATTTCTCCTCTTCTAGAGACAGGTCATCCTAAATTGTGGATCCAAGATAGCAGAATTCATTAACAGCATCCAGTTTGTTATCGTCTATGAGGATGGAAGGTGATGTTGTAGCAGGTGGTCCCATAACGTTTTTTTTCTTCATACTAATTGTTAAGCCATACTCTTTACAGAGAATACTATATATATGTATATAATCACACACACAAAACCTCAAGTAAATGTACAAAACTAAACTATATGAGTAATAAGATATTCACATAAAGACACAAAAATACCTTGGTCCTCCACATTTAGTTTGTTTTCTTCATTCACTGGAGAATTCACAAAGTAACATCGCAAGAAAGGTAAGAGCTTTGAGAATGTGTCCAGGTCCAGACTTGTGTTAACTGTAATCACTTCCTTGGTCTTAACTGAAGGTCTTTCTTGATACTGCAATGAAAACTTTTTTTTTATAGATGTCTAATTAATACATTAATATGTGCATAAAATCATATTAATGTTTTCCTGGCTGAAGAATGAGCACTTATTGAATTCATCCTAGCAAATAGAATCAGAATTGTGCTTATCTCTTTGTCTTTCTTAGTGTTATATAAGTTTGCTTTTTTTTTTTTTTTTATATGAAGATTTTGGTTCAGTGTTTTATGTATAATTGCTACTTTGGTCTTCTATCCTGAAGGGTCTCTAAATTTAATAATTCTACTAATGGTGTTATTCTGACTAAATGTGAATATTGATTTGTTATGAATCTCACTGCACTATTTTGTGTCTCTTCTTGTTTCTAAATGTTTTTTTCTTAAGTTGAGGGGTCCCAAACAGAGGATGCATATTCTTTTAACCCTAATCAAGGATAAATAACATTTTAGTTTGTCTTTATTGGATTTGTAAAAAAAAATATATTTTAATAAAAACCTATTGTTTTGTTTGATTTTTTAAAAATTTCATCTATATGAGGTTCCATGATAATTTTTCATTTACTATAACACCTAGGTATTTGGAGTTTTTAGTCCATGTAACTGATTTACCTAGATGAAGATATGTGGTATTTATTTGTTTTAAATTTTTTATTACTCTTAATAACTGACATTTTTCTGGGTGGAAAGACATGCTCCAATTTGATTTCCATCTCTATAATTCATGTGCAAATAATCTGACAAATGCAACTAATGCAAATTGGTAATTCATTTATGTAAATTATACTAAGACTGTTCCTTGATGTACACATCCCTATAAACAAAGCCCCATCGAAACCATTCTGGCGCGGTGTGGGGTAATAAGGTTTCATTGGGTAGATTGACCTACTTACAATCGCCCCTATAAAAACGTTAACGGATCGGTGTGGGATTTTAGTTATTGGGCCGTTAACGTCTTTCCGCTTTCGTGCCGGTGTGGGATTTCCCCAATCACGCCAGAACCAACATGATGAAATCTTTATTATAACATAAAAAACAATATTATGATGTTTTAAAATGTAGTATTAATCGTCTTAAAGCTAAATGTTGCTTTGAATCCTTTTTGTAAGTAATATTAAGATTTAAAAAAAAAATTAATTAGGGTTCTATTGGGGAAATCCCTAACTGGAATAGTGAAGTTTTACCCGTATGGGCCCAATGCAGACTTTCCGTAATCAAATAGTGTGTGTGTGTGTGTGTCTGATTTTTTAATGTGCACACTAAAAAAATATATCTATATCTAGTAATATTTAATCACACATAGAATCTAAAGTTAAAGGAGAACATATTTGTTTTTTTTGTTGTTGTTTTTTTAGATTTAGATTTTAAAAAAAAGTTTTATACATTTTAACATTTTTTTCGACCAATGAAAAAGAAGCATTTATTTCTTTTAAGCTCGCGATATTCGGCACAAACTGGATTATTCAGTCTTCACTCTAGAGCGTACACACGTGGATCAAATTAGAGCTAGCTAGATCTAGATCTAAATCTGTTAAGTTATTAGTTATACTACAAGTTATAGAGCTATAGTCACTCTAGTCTAGGTCTAGTCAATCTAGACTTTCATTAATATAATAGATCTATTATAAATAATTATATGAGCTGTACTTCTTGATATCAATGCATATGTTCTTCAACTCATGGCAGCAGCCATGGAAATTCAATTGGAATGGTCGTAACTTATAAGTTAAAGTCTTTAGCCTATCACAAGTACAGATCATCATCAGATGACGAATCTCTAAGTACTCTAACACTACTAACAGATCTAATCTAGATAGTTGATTAGGTCTAGACTTAGAATAGATTTATAGATATATCTAGATAATCTAGAATGCTAAGAATCTAGTCCTAGATGATCTAGATTATTCTAGATCTAGAGATTCTATAGATCTCTCTAGACTAGTTTTATTATAATATCTAATAGTAGTAATAGGCTACTAGATCTAGTACGATATAATATTATTAATATATATATTATATCTAGACTTGAGACCTATTAAATCTAGATCTAGACGACTTAGACTTAACTTAAGTGATTAACATTCATGCGTTATGACTAGATAAAATTTACTGATTTACTATTTAGAATAGATTCTAGATCTAGATTCTAGAATCTACCATGAAATGGCTAATGCATCTGCAGCATAGAATTAGATTTAGTTAAGGACTTACTAGATCTTAAATCTAAATCTACTACCTTTTAACTTTTAGGGCAGAATATTAGATCTAGTCTATATGCCTATCTAGTCACGTAACTGTAAACTAATACTTAGGACTTTGGACACTTTGGTATATTAATATAATAATTATTGTACTCATACTCATATATAGATTTTAGTTCTATTCTAATTCAAATATTTTGAGGTTAGAAAAAATTGACCTAGACTTATAAGATATACTAAGACTTAGTAAACTTAGATCTAGATCTAATAAAAGATAGTCTAGAATAGTCTAGATTCTAAAATCTAGTTGTTATTAGAAAATTTAGTAGATATAGAATAATATTTAATTAATATATTGTTAATACAGACTAATCTTTAATTTTTTCATACTATAGGCGATAGGTCATTTAGATTAAATAATTTTAGATCTAGTTACTAGTTATAGTCATATACCTATAGTATAGACTTATAATCTTATAATATAGATATTTACTTTGTAGAGACTAATGTACAATATTAGGCCTACACTCCAGATCTTGAAAATCTAGTCTAGAGTTTAGAATGTTTAAATTTATACAACTAAATAAAATCAAACGTTTATATTGGTTTTAAAATCAGATATTGAGATATGTCTAGAAAAATATGTATATATATAGTATATCTATATTAGGGGCCTATATATAATAGACTAACGCCACTAATGGCTAACCCAATAGCTGCTATAGACTATAGCCCTATATTGACATTGTTTTTTTTTTTTTTTAAATGTTCCTTCAGAATTGAAGATATCTACTCGGTAGTCTAAACCTCAAAGGAGCTTAGGGAAGTGATGGCAGTTGCAGGGTATGAACCAGACGACCATGCAGAGACCAACGAGGCGACCAAACAGTCCATCGTGCATACCACATAACCAGGTCCAGGTAGCGTTACATCTTTATTCACCAATACTCAATATATGTTAGATTTTATTTTTTGTAAATTTTAAAGACTCTAGGCTCTATGTAATAGAATTAAATAGATCTATACAGATCTAGAAATTCTAGATCTATAAACTAGACATAGATCTAGATTATATTTAGATCTAGCTAGAATATCTAGAGGTCTTAATACTAATTATTATATTATACATTTTTCTACAATTTGATCTAGGATTCATTCTATAGGCTTAGCTAAGGCTTAGGCTTTTTAAAATTTCATTGTGTGGATACTGTTAAAGAAAAAATACAGAGTCTCATCATTAGGCTATAGCAACAGTTTTTCTTATACACCATACCATAAACATTTCAGGATTTGTCTTTATTGTAATTTTTTTTTTTTTTTTTTTTTTTTTAGAATGCCAGTTTTCTTTAAGGGCAGCTGACAATAAGAATTGTCTATGTATGCACTACAGATGCTGTTCAATATCTTTTCATGAGGAAGCCTGCTCAAAAAGGTACGAAGAATAAATTTTTCTTTAAGATTACTGATCAGTGACACCCCCCCCCCCCATCCCCCCAAACCAAATGAAAATTTTAATGAGATCAAATCGATTAAATAAAGAAAATGTAAAATAAATGTTAATCTTGTGAAACAATGTTCGAGAGCAATATCTTCAGCTTTTTGTAATTTCACTGAGATTTAAGTTCATTATTAATTTGCATAAAAAATTATAATGAACATTTATACAATGAAAATAGGGCTTACATAGAATTGTTTTTGACCTAATGTCATTATATAGCAACAATCCTTCTTGTATACCTTACCTTAAACATTTTGTGTTTTGCCTCTATTGTAATATTTTATTTTTTTTTGCATTCTTTAAACATTTTTTATGTTTTTATTTTTTTGTTTTTTTTAACAGATCGCCACATTTTCTTTAGGGGAAGTTGACATTAATCTTTTAGGTTAATAATAACCTATGCATGCAGTACAGATGCTGTTCATCATCTTTTCATAAGCAAGCCTGCTCAAGAAGGTAAGAATTAAATTTTGCTTTTAGATTACTGATCAGCAATCTGAAAGTAAATTGTTAATGGGATGGAATTTATTAAATGTAAATAAAGAAATGCTATCCTAATTTTGAAATATGCTGGTTGTGGGTTTTTTTTAAATGTTTTTTTTAAGTTTCACTGTGATAATTGTCTATTTTAATTCTAGAATAACTTTTCAGCCAACTTATTTTTAAAATTACCATAGAACTCTAATTACAACAGAATATAGTTGTATTAGTAAGAGCCTGTGATAAAGTTAATATAAATAAATTAGACAAAATATAATATTGAATGAATTGAAGCCTAGCTCGATCTAGTCTGCCATTGCACTTTAAGCATAGTCAAATACCAGTGCCACCTTTGCTGACACCAATTCATAACATTTAATTTAAGGAGAAGATTGAACTCTAAATTTTGAAATACCATTAATTTTTGTGTTGCTTAATAGGCTTTAGAAGCAACCTAATTTTTGAGCACCGTTTATCATCAAGGGCTGGAAATATAACCGTTAAATAGTATGTCCACATAGATAAATGTAAGGTCTTCTGATGTTTAATTGTTAGATTCTTTTTATTATTAATACAGCTTGAAGGTAGTTTTATTACATGACTATAATATTTATTTGTTTGTTTGTTTGTTCCAGCTGCTGCATGGAAGTCAAAATATGAATTATTGCCACCAGTCTTGAAGTCAGCTTGTAAAGAATGCTAAGAATTGAATGAAAATGCTGTCTTGATATCTTGTTTGTGCTGTTATATTTGTCTTTTGTGTTGGTTAATTATTCCATGAATAAAAAATAAAAAAAAGTTAATTGTGTAAGTTTGATTTAAGAATAAATGATCAGAGCATGCAAGTCTTATATAGTATGTTACCAAAAATTGTATTGTTTGATAGTGTTCAAACCCAAAAATGTAATTTAACTTGTCCATTACTTTATAAATATGTTGACATTATAGCTAGATGTATATAGAAATCATGCACTGATTCAATTATTATAATTTCCAAACAATTATGTCAAATAATTCTATTGCTAGATCTAAATCATCAGTGTGAAAGTAGACCTATGTAAAAGGTTAAAAATCTCATACTAAACCATTGAGCTGCATTTGAACAAAAAGGGCATTATAAACAAAAAATCACTAATGAATTTGTTTTAAACTACAGTATTGAAAAACATTAAAGATTATTCCTAATTAAGCCATAATAAAATTTAATGACTGAACCATCTGAGACAGTATTTGCATGATAATACCTAATTGAGCCCTAATAAATATTTCAGTTACTAAACCATTAGGGCCAGCATCGGACCAATAATGGCACAATAAGGGTTATCCCTAATTGAACCCTAATTAATATTTCAATTACTAAACCATTAGGGCCAGCATTGGACCGATAATGGCACAATAAGGGTTATCCCTAATTAAACCCCAATGAAAATCTCAGTTACTAAACCATTGGGGCTAGTATGGGCTTGATTAGGGCGCGATTCTGGAAATCCCCAATGAATCCGGAAGTGGGTTTACCCATTCTGGGCCGATATTGGCACGATTAGGGTAGCCCGTATTGGTCCCTTATGGGAACCTAATGACGCCAATGTGCAAACGGTATGCGCGCCCATTAGGGCGCGATTTGGGCTATTTAGGGCTGCAATTAGGGCAAAGGGGGATAACCCTAACTAAAACTGATACTGGGCCGTAATGGGCATGTTTATAGGGATGAGTTGACTGTTAATGTTGGTTTAGAGCCATTTTAATATTACAGTTTGTTCTCTCCCTTTCAGGAAATCCTGAATCCATTGATGTAATGAACCAGTGATGTTTTATTTTAAAAGCTAGTTTCACTGATTTTGAGTTCCAACCCAAAGGGGATAGGATGAATAGAGGTGTTAAGAGTAAATCAGATAAGCGGAGGTGGAAATAAAACCTCTTAACATAATAAAACACAAGAATTAAAGAGGAGCTGAATCTAAAAAGTAGATTGTGTTGATAGCAAGAGGAAAGTAGTGATTCTAATTGGCCACTAGTCAGTGGCAGTAACCAATAAAAAAAAATAGTCCACAGTGAAATAGCAAAGAAGACACTTAAGATTAATTCTGCAAGAAAATTCTCAATGTTACAAAAAATGTCTATACTTTTTTCTATACTATGTTGCTCTTAAGATTTTCAGGATGGGACTACATTAATTTCTGATATTACATCTCCTGAGTATGCTATTCTGCCTCAACGTGGTACTTGAGTGGAAACGATCATTTGAGGAAGTGATCAGGCTAAATGAATAGCAAAACAAACCTCCTGTGGGAGCATTCAAGGGAATGCAAGAGCTTTCCCATTGCACTGAGTGGAGTAGAAAGAGAGCTCACACGTCCCTGTCAATAATCCATGCGCTGCTCCTCAAAGGACCGTTACACTAATGGCGAGTCCTGCACGGTTAGCTTGGCACAACATAGGAAAATGGCGGAGGTTTCCGGCGTACTCGGCCTTTGGCCATGCATTCTAGTCCATGTGCCCTGAGTGCCAGATAAATTGGAAATAGCAATGCTTTACATAGGCATTGACTTGGATCTCTTCCAGACAGAATGGTTGTTCAAGCAGGCTTACAAGCCTAGAGCTTGAAGAGCCTTCAGCTAAGCTCTTTTGACAATCAAACAGTATTACATGTACCTATAAAGATGTTATTCATTAACCAAAACCTAGGCTAAAATGTCAACCAAAGTGTACTCACCATAACATTTTTCATACTTTCGCTCACTTTGGATGCAACTAAATTTGGATTCAGTGATTTCAATCCTTGATTGTCTGTCAGGTCCAGTGAACATTGGAGAGATAGCTTACTTTTGGCATTTCCGCTAAGGGATATCTGAAAAACTAAAAAATGTTATATACAGTTAGGATACATATTTAGTAGAATATACAGTTAGGATACATATTTAGAAGAATAAAGAAATAATTTTGTGAATAGAAATCCCCAAACCAAAAGTGTAGCTAGAATGAAACTGTTATAACATGTTATAACAAACATAGGCTAGCCAGGAATAGTGTAGTGACACTTAAGACACTTAATCTTGGAGACTTAATGACATATTCCCCTGGTAAATAAATGTTTTAAAGTACTTTGAAGTCTTATCTAGAATGCATAGTTGAGAACTTGCATGTATGTTAAGCAGTCTTCATTTAAAGCACAATAAAACATGGTAAGAAAAGTGAAATAGTGATTCTATTCATCTGGGATTTCTTTGTATGTAGATAAGTCTGAAAAAAAAATGTATTTTTAAAATATCCAGGGTCTAAAATTCTTGGTGACTAATATAAAAAAATAAATTTACCATAGTTTATATACTACAATGTATCTTAGTCATCAATAGCACTAAGAGTACTAAGTTTGCGCAGGAGCTCATTTCCAGCTCTGGCTGGATAACTGGCCATGTTTTACTCCAGCAAAGCATCATTGAAGGATAGTTGCCTAATTTAGGTATAGGATGGATTCCTTTACTGTCTAAAGCTACAGAATGTGGTAATATTATCAACACACACAACCTTGCATCACACCATTCTCTACAGAGAAATAAGCTGACAGGTCCCTATTAAAACTGATTTAACCTTTCGACCCACATGCAGTAGCTTCAGAATAGCAAAGAATCTTGAAGGGCATCCGAGCTGAGATAGAAATCACCACCAGCCATTGTGACTCACTATATCTCACTGCTGAGATCGATAAAGTTGGCATACAAATCAGCTACCTGCATTTTTCCTGCATTTGATGCTAGACAAATATCATGTCAGATGTGTCTCTCCCAGCTCGAAATCCACACTGACTTGCAAAGAGTCTATACATGCTTTTCTAAAAAGCATATATCATATATTTGAAAAGATATTTATAGTGCCAAATACCTCCAAAAGTATCATTATTTAATTAGTTTAAAAAAAAAGAATCTTTACAAAATTCATTTTTATACATCTAAAGGCAGACAAATGCTAAATTATATACACATTGTATTGATTTATTATGATAAAAATTATTATAAGTATTGTACTAAAAGGAAAAAAAAAGTCCTATCTTAAAGGAAAAAAGTACATTTAATTATTTTTTTTTAGCAAAATAGTTTATGTTAGTTTTAGAAACCAGTTACACAGAGACTCAGTACTTGTTACAAAATACTGATAAATCACACTTCATTGAAATACACGAGACAGCACAATTTTTTATTTTAACATACACACATTTAAGGAACACTCCTTGTAACCATGTATTTTGCAAAGTTTCGGCTGTCAGAAAGTGTTGAATAGTGTTAGATACTTATAAATGTTCTCAGATCCAAATAAAAAATTATGTTGGCTTGCAAACTGTATGTATTACAATGGTGCTGAATCTTGTTTGCTCTAGGGGCCACATGTGTGCAATATGTGTGTCACAGGTCACACAAAATTGTGGTGTTCAATGAATTAAGTCTTTTCTGCTTCATTCTGCATAGCGAGAATTTCAAGTGACCAGTTAAGACCTGTCACTCGCTGGATATGGCCTATGGATCATAGTTTGAATATCACTGATACATTTGATTCCACACTGAATGATTCAAAACATTACCATCAAGTCCCTAAAATATTCAGTAGACAATTGTCTACTGAATTGTACAGGCCTGGTAGTTATTTAGCATTTAAAAAGTCTGGTTCTGTTTGTTTTTCTTAGATATATAAAGTTTAAGACCACAACTGGAGGACAGGGAGGATGATGGCGGTCATTGTTCAAACTTGGCACCATCCTCACAACAGTCTTCATTAGTTTCTATTTCTTTTGAAAAAATCTATTATCCTTTTGCAGGAGCATATTGCTTATTTATCTTGGCTAAGGATTGACCTGAAGATATAAATTAAACTTTGAAAAAATAAAACACATTACAACAAATTATACTTTAGATTTGAAATTACTTCACTTAATAAATAATTATTAAATGTAGAAATTCATTTAATCCAAACTCTTTACTATTTTTCTTACCTAAGTTAAAGCAGAGGTCTTTATTTTCAAAGTTAGTCTCCTGTACACTATTTGACAGCTTATTGTTATCTAGGTAAGTTGGAATAGCTCAAAGAGTTACATTTTAGTTTTTATTATAGAGCCATAAAACCCTGGCTTCAGATCTGAAAATTATAAATATAAATATTGATTAGATCAACAAATTATTTATTTTTTAATTTTCTAATTTCTAACACACAAAAAACAGTCATAAATCAGATCTAGATAATGCTGTAATGAAGGAAATCAACATTTAAAGCTAAAATATAAAAACAGTGTACCGGTAACAAATCAGATCAATCAGTCTATGTGCAGACTAATATTGTAATGAAAGAAACCAGCAGTTAAAGCTCAATCAAAATATAATCAAAAATATTTATACATCATTGGCCTCCTTCAGTCGTAGAACGACTATGGTTCATCTCAGAGCACACTTCCTCATGTGGCTGTGGAGCCCTATTTTGGAGAGACACTACCGTCCACAGATAGCGCAGGTTAAGGTGGCTTTTGCTTCGGTGGTAGAAGAGCTGGCCATTTTTCGGATTGTGCGTTTTTCTTCCTTATACAAGTAAGTAAGTAATAACAAGTTTTCTAAATATCTGAAATCTCAGAGTTAGAAAAGTTAAGTTCCCCTTTTAGACCTTGCTATCTATAAGGCAGATGATGTTAAGGTCATCTGTTTCTTTGGCCAATGGTTTACAAGCAGTGTGTCATGTGGCCAGCACAACGACCAACCGCCATAACTTTCTCAAATAAAAGTCAGGTACCCATTAGAGTTGGGTGGATTCAAGAACGCCCTAAAAATCCTGAAATTCAAAATCCCAGTCTTCAAATCCAGGACCCCAGGTTCAGAAGCCAAGTGCTTAACCACTCCACCACCGTGCCCCCTAATAAAATCTCAGACATGCCTAACTAGAATATGGAATACTCAAGTTCAGAAATAATTTAATTATAAATTAAAACTGTAGATGAAAACCTGCCATTTAAGTATGACCTATCCTCTTATTAAGTTTTTATAGATGCTTGAATATAGAAAAGATCTAGATCAAAGATCCGTGGGCTGTAAACTTTTTGTTTACCTACCTACCTTCTTTTATTTTATTTTTTCTATAAAATAGTAATTGTAGTGCCACTTTCTTTCCTGGACACATATAGGTCCAGAAAGGTTGTCATTGCCAGAAGTGGTAATGGATATTATATTTAATAAGCACGCCAATACCTATAAAATGTCGAAAACTAGTCCAAGAAGTGTGGCTTAGATGTTGAGCCAAGGGAAACCTGTTTTCAATAAAAGGTCAAGGACGAAGGCAGGTAACTGGGTCTGAACCAGTAAGATTCAGGGAGGAGGGGCTCATTAACAATGGCTAGCTACCACCTAGGAGAAGAAAAACTCTTAATTCAAACTTCTGCAGCCTTGTAGCTATTCCAAAACATGAAAAAGCTGCCTGGCCATGTGGTATGTGTGCTGGATTGCCATTGGTCCAGGATTCATACCTGTTCACTGCCATCCCCGTCATCTTGCAGAGATTTCGCCTAGGAAGTAGATTATCTTCATTCATTTCAACTCTGAAGGAACATCTGAAACATGTAAAACAAAGGCTTTAGGAATCAACCATGAAAAAAAATATCAGTGGATGATGACATCATCCCGACCATTGCTAATGGCCAGGCAGAAGCTTCACACCATGACAAATGAAGGGGGAAGTATAATTTAAATACATATAATTCTAGACCTATGATTAGTGAAGAAACAGTGTATGGCAGATCCAAACTAGTCTTGATCTAAGAATCTATAATTAAGTTCATCCATTGAAGTTCGATGATGTCTTTTGTCATCCAGGGGGCTGAGGGCTTTGCACTGGGGTTTTGAGCCTCCACATGTGGCTGGTGAGACCTTGGATGGCTGCCTGGTCGTGCGGTTTCCGCACTGGACTGTTGTTCCGATTTATCGATGGTCCAGGGTTCAAACCCTGCCGCTCCCATCCCCAGTCATCCTGTGGGAGGTTTGGAATCTTCAACTCTGAAGGAACACCCAAAACACGTAAAACATTTTACAAACATGTGAGCCCGGAAAGTTTGGCTGCACAATGGGCAGGTTATTCCAGCTGAAGCTAGTGTCATTGGCCTTTGATTTTTTTCTCTGACACTATTATTCTCCCAGCGATGTTCTAGTGCCCCCTGCAATATGTGCGCCAGTTTTATGTGCTTCTGTCTCCCTGGTGTCTGAGTCAAAGCTGAATGCTTTCAGAGAAGCTTTGAGGGTGTCACTGAAGTGTTTTCTTTGTCCACCTTGTGAGGGCTTTCCTTCCCTTAATTGGCCATACAGGAGTCGTTTAGGGATGCTGCAGTCGTCTACTGCGCAGATGTGGCCTTCTCATCACAGCTGGGACTGCATCGGGATTGTGTGCATGCTTTGCAGGCCCGCTCTTTGAAGGACTTCAGTATCTGGTATCTTTTCTTGCCATTTAACATTCAGTATTTTTCTGAGATGGGTCATGTGAAAGTATATATATACACACTGTCCAGGTTTTTTAGGCATAGAGAACTGTCGGGAGGAGGACAGCTCAATAAATCCCTAGCTTTGTGTATGTGGAGATACCCATCTATTCCAAACATTTTAGACATTCTGAAATAGTATGCACTAGCATTGGCTATACATAGTTACTAATGATCTTTTGCAGATAATTTTCAGAGCAGGCATTTAGGGCACAGTTGTCAGCAAATAGCAGATCCCTGATTACTGCAGATTTTTTTTTTTACTTTGCTTTGAGCCGCTTCAGGTTGTATAGGCCACCATCAAATCTATATATGTTATATTTATCCCGCTTGTATCTCTATTTGTGAATGCATCTGTCAGCATAGCAGAAAACATAATGCTGAACAGTGTGGGTGCTAGGAAACAACCTTGTTTTACCCCATATGATACTTTAAAAGGTTCTTCACTTTCCTGAACACAAGCCTTCACGCCATGAAGGCATGAATAATTAAGTAAATCTATATAGATCTACATCTTATCTAGACTCTTTATATAAAATCTATAGATAGAGGCACATTTCATATAAATTCCATATATATATGCTAGAACTAATTCGTACAAGAAGTGCTTTTTCTTGCCTAGTGACTATAATAGTGCCATTGATTAGAGAATGGAATGGGTTGCCTGAATCAGCCAGGAAAACCAAAGAGTTAGCAGAGTTTAAATTTAAGTCAATAATAATATTAACATGTATGACTGTCAGACCTGTCACTATGACTAGATTCTCTAGATTGTACAAATGAAATGTGTAGGTTTTGAAGGTTTTTGAAGATGCCACTGAATGTAAAAAATTATCATTTATGATGTCAATAATGAGTCATTGAGTGAATCATGATTGCTTGAATGGCAGTGTCCAATGATTTTGAATTTTAGAACTATTCAACTAGACATAGATTCTACTCTAGTAGAAATTCTAGATCTAGAATTCTAGATCTAATCTATATCTAGATCTATTTCTAGAGAGTCATTAGACTGCCTTAAATGCCGGCTTACTTAACTTGTTACTTGACTTATAGATCTAAGTATTAGTATTCTAAGTGTCTTAAGAAGTTAAGTTATGGTTATTAAATTAATTAAATTCATTTATTTTTATATCTACACTAGTGACTAGATTCTAGATCTAGATTTAGATCTAGATCATGTATATTCTTATATAATAAATCATATTAGTTTTAGATCTATATTTATATTTTATATATAGTAGTTTATTTATTTCGGACATTACATGAATTCGGACATTCGCTGTTTTTGTGGTCATTAAATAATTATTTTAATATGTATTATAAAACTAGCACGCTGTATAATGTGCTTGTCCATTTTCCAATGATTCCAACCCAATTTCCTTCCATTTAGCTGTCTTTTTATGTAAGAAAAACGAATTTCAAATGTGTTAGTCAGGTTGTTGTTTTTTCCTATGTTACCCGGATGACTTTACCTCTTCCTAGAGTTAAGACTATATTTTTTGATTGGCTAAGTCTATACTAATGAGCCTGGCAATATTTATTCTGTTTTTGGAGCTAATTTATTTGATTCATAAGCCAAGTTTTCTAATTCCATACCAAAAAAAAATTAATACGGTGTCCGAATTAAATTACGATTTTCTTACCAAAATTTATTTCGGACAGACAGTTTTGGACATCAATAAAAATGATCTTATATTATATTTGTTCGTTTGTTGTTGTTTTTTTTCATTAGAGAATAAATGGGCAAATGTTTGGAGTGAGCTTGGTACATTGAATGAAGTTAAATGCCTAGATCTAGACCTACTAGATAGATCTAGATTTATATAGAGGATTCAGTTAGTCAAGATCGAATGGCTATCGTAACCTATGGGGGCCTACTATACTACAAAAGATCATCTGTATTAGAAATTATTAAATTAATAAACAAAAAAAAACACAAACATTCAACACACATCTAATCATGCAAACCCCAAACATTCAACACACATAAAATAAACAAACATAAAATAAGTCTAAAAGTCGGTGCAGAAATCACTATTCCAGTGACCTAATTTTGGTAGAATAAGTGTGTTCATATTTTTATTTTTTGTGTTCGTATTTATGCATAGTTCGAAAACATCGTAATGATTTCATGTGAGGGGCTATGCCTGGGGATCTTAAAATTTAGTTAATGTTAATATAGAATTAAAATCTGAGTTTATTGATGCCTAAATATAGAGACTGTCCGAAATAAATTATGGTGTCCGGAATCAAATAATGTGGGTCAAATGTGTCCGATTTAAATGAAAACACAGAGCCTCTTTGACCTTAAATATAATAACAAATATAGGTTTGGGGAACAAATATAAGTAGTCATCCTTATTCTCCTTTAACTAAAGAAGATTTTGATACGTCATTTTCTTTTCTATGTCAAACCATTGTAAAATAATGCGCTGTCAAAGTCAAACTTTCAAATTTGGGCCTATAGGTGTCCGAATAGCATAAACTACTCTATATATAAATTATATAATTATAATATATATTATATATATTATAGGCCAATATAGGGTAATTTCCTCCGCTTTTAGCAGCGGAGTCTAGACTAAAATCACTATATATTTAAAAAAAAAAATTAACTTACCTGTTATGTCACTATGTGACAGTATGTGTTGGTGTTGATATTCTATAGCCAGACACTCGCACAAGGTGCATTCAATGTTTCGATAAACAATCACCGGCAAACGGAAGCTGTCCAGGTTAGCTCGAGCTTCGATGCTAATTTGTTAATTAGCTAAATCTAAACGGGGTAAATACGCAGGGCAGTGGTTATCAAACTGTTATATAGATCTAGTAACTTCGTAGACCAAAAAAAAAAAAATGTTTTCCACATAATAGTCAGAAGTTTTCCGTCAGAAAGTCATTCTCATGTTACATACGTATGAACATGTGAGAGGGGCTGTAAATGTAGGCACAAGCCCAAGATATTGTGACTGTCATAAATACGATCATTCTCTTGGGTAGAATTTCGTATAGAAATCAAACTTTTCCGGCTTCAAACTTGTATTAATAGGCTAATATTGATTTAATAGATGATGTTCTGTTGTCACAGATTAATAATAATTTACTGTAGACGTTACTAATTAATAATGATAACTTTTATTTCCGTCCGATTCTTTGCTTTCGCATAAAACATAAACAACAAACAATGACGTAATATCTTCTAATATTAGCACATCCTTCCTTTTGAAGCTATTATCACATCCTTCCTTTTAAAGTTCTTAATACTTATATTTACAAGGAATTTTGACAACTCGACCACTTCTGGTTGTCTTGACTGGCACAGCAAGTTCTCTAGATGTTGGTTTATAATTGTCTGTTTCGTTTGTTCTAACAGTTTGCTGTTCATTGTCTTTGTCGGTGTCATAGTACCCAGAGATGTCTTCTTCGTAGCTCTTGTTTAAAAACCGTTGATTTCGTCTGTATGTTTTCCCATCATTTGTCTTTATGATGTAAGATCTGGGTGATGGATGTTTCTTAATGACGACTGCTTTCTGCCATGTTTGTCCTAGACGAACTCTCACCTTCTCCCCGACAGAGTAGTCTTTAGGTAACCTTGCTTTTGAATCGTATTTCACTTTGCTTTTCCTCTGTCGTTCGTTGAGTAATGTCTCTGCATTTTCAGCTACCGATGGTTTCAATAGTTTGGGATCAGTTGGAATGATGTCCCTGAGTCTTCTACTCATCAGCAGTTGTGATGGCGAATAAAGCAGTCCGCTTATCGGAGTATTTCTAAACTCGAGCATAGCGAGATATGGATCTTTCCCACTTTTGTATGCTTTGTTAAATATCTGCTTTACGATACCAACATACACCTCACTTTGTCCATTTGATTGAGGTTACCTAACTAACTTTTATTTCCGTCCGATTCTTTGCTTTCGCATAAAACAACATAAACAAGAAACAATGACGTAATATCTTCTAATATTAGCACAGATGATATATATATATAAATAATCGAATAACGTTATTTTATATTAATCCCATTTAGCCTCTTTTATTTGACATTCATATATTTTGTTAAAAAGTTTAAATTGAATTAAAGGTGAGGGTATAGGCTTATAGTGCGCGGGTCTTGCATTTTCGTAAACCCGTCATAAATATAAATATATGGTCTACAAGGGTGGTTGCCTTGTCGTGCGTTATGCGCGCTGGACTGTCGTTAGGACATGTCGATGTCCCGTGTTGATACCCTGCCCACTGCCATCCCCGTCGTCCTGCGGGAGGTTTGGATTAGGTAGTAAATCAAAATTTTCTTTAACTCTGAAGTAACATCAGGAACATTTTAAAAAAAAAATTACAAACAATCTCATCTGCATACCTACTATAGGCCTATAATTTTATAGAAATGATGTCACCTACGTACATTAACACATTTTAACAGCGTACTTCAATTTATGGAAGAAGTCTACAATTTTACAATGCTACAACTTAGGAGCTATATAATGTAACCTACATTCTAGTCCAACTTATGGGAGTAGCATACGAATATTCGATGTTAGGATATAATTTAAGGAAGTAGCCTACATAGGCCTATATACAATGTTAGGCCCTCACCTCACGGAGGTAGCCGACAAAGATAGGGCTACATTATTAGGCCTACAATTTACGGAGGTATCCAACAAAAATAGGGCTACAATGTTAAGCCCACAACTTACGGAGGTAGCCCACAAAGATAGGGCTACAATGTTACCGCCTTAACAGCCTTTCACTTCAAATTTTCTCACCCAATATGCCCATATTACTTAATGCGGCGACCACCAACCGTAAAAATCATAAGCCTAAGTAGCTGTGCTTTTGATAATGTTCTAAAACAGTTCACTTGATGTAAATATTTGATATGCGTTGCCATGTTTTAGGTTTCAACATGAAACAATTGTCATTATAGTCTTGAAATAAATAGTTCTGATTATGATTAAATTATAAATAAATAAAATTGCATCTTTGTGACATGCATTTATTTACTATTCTATTTCTTATTCGGGAGACGCGGGGATCTTTGGGTGCCTCTAAGTCCACCCAACTCTAATGTGTGGGGCCCACCTGATATTAGTTGGGGAAAGTAAATGCGGTTGGTCGTTGTGCTAGCCACATGACACCCTCGTTAACCGTGGGCCACAGAAACAGATAACCTCCTCTGTTGTCGTGCCATTGACCGCAACGGAAACTTTTACTTTTTAACTTATTTCGTATTCACCATTTTTGTGGTGCAGACTTATGTGACTATTTTTTTTAAGCATGACGTAGCATTTGCAGTATTAGAATCTATATTTTCAATGGTCTTAGACGACCCCTGGCGAATCGTTATTCGACCCCCAAGGGGGTCGTGACCCACAGGTTGAGTGTCACAGTCATGGTTGATATTGCCGGCTATATTTTCACCTCGGGTCAAGAAGGTGAAAGACACGTGAAACCTCTGATATAGAAAGAAGAAGTAAGAATGACTAAATTAACTTTTAGTCAGTAGTAACCTTGAGTCAGTTGAGTAGGGCAGTCACTTGAAGACAGAAGTAACTTTTAGTCAGTTGAGTCGTTTATGGGACTTGAGACAGTACACGTATTTTGATAGTTATTTTCTGTACTTAGAGCTGGATAGGCCTACATATTATTGAAGTTTATTGTTACCCGCTGTGGTGCGTACGTGATTTAATAGTAAAGTATATATATATATATATATATATATATATATTGTTACGAATCTCACTATCCAGGCTCTCTGCAAACTGCACCATACACCACCAACTTAAAGAACTTGACAAGTCAGGGCTCCAAAATAACGTAAAGGTTTAATGTCCATAAATAACAGCCAATACTGTACAATTGGCAGCACGTAGAACAGTACAAATAGCTCTGCGATAACAAATATCTCTCCGATAACACCGTTCCGCCGTATCAAATCTTGCACTGGCCTCTCCGTCTCGTTCCGGGCTTGCACTGGGTTCAACAGTTCGGGACTGACTTCACACACTTGGGCTCGTTGTGTCGGACTCGATCACAGACCAAGATCAAGACGCCGTTCGTCTCAACTGTACTTGACAGTACTCCGCACTGAACCGTCGTAATGCTTCGTACAGAACCACACCGTTGAACTGTGCTGTAGTCGACCGTGTTCTGAACTCCTGTCGTGAACCCGCTTTCTGAACCGTCTTGACTGCGACACCTCCGCTCTTTATATAGGGTCCCTACTGGCCTTCTAGAACCGGACAGAACGTCGCTCGACCATTCTGGGACGCTCCTGAGCTCGCTCTGTTCACGACGCCGATCTTACTCGAACCTTCATGTTGTTAACTCGTCTCGGCCGATCGTCGTAACTCGTCACGGTTGACCGCTCGTCTAGCGCTGGCCTGGGGCGATTTGCGTCGGCTGACTACACTCACACCACTACCCCCATCTGTGCCACCACCAGGTTTATAACAATATATATATATATATATATATATATATATATATATATATATATATACACCTGCTCTTGAAGACTTAGTATATTGGATATATCTGGTACCGCTGTTACGCGGACGTAACTATATTTCTATGCATTTTTGTAACTACTATGAAGTGCAGCATATTGTCATTGAATATACGTTATGTCTTGTCTGCTTCAATTCGGATTCTAGTCAATCCACGGAACTATACTATTTGTGTTTGTTACGTGTCAAGTGTGACTCCAGGCAGCACGAAGCCAGCATTCTACAGCATTCGCGACACATTGGTTGTGATACAAGCTTCTACATCTTAGTGACCAGCCTTATGTGTAATACTAATACCACGTCAAAAGGCCAGTTACATTGAGAACCTCGGCTCTAGATGGAAAACAAAAAAGTATGTTGGCGCTGCCCTTTGTCACTTTTTAGTGGGCTTTGGGGGGGGGGGGGGGAACACTGTTTCTGAGTTGTAAAGAGCTTTTTCCTGGCGACGGTAGAGCAAGTTAAAATAAGCCCAAAGTAGGAGGAGACACTGACCGATAATGTGAAGAACAATCGAGGCTGCATATTAATTTTTATGTGGGGGTGGGGGATCATCGTTTTGACTGTTGCAACGCAATAAATACTAAGACTAAGACTGCTTCATTGATCCATATGGAAATTTGGACTCTTTTCTCACATAAAGACAACACAACAGAAACATACACATAAATAAATAGAACGGACACAACATAAAGAGTTCATTCAGCGACTACACACAGGCATTTTGGTCCTTTTCATGTTTCCTGATCAACGACTGGCGTTGATATAAGTCTGACCGAGTAAGGACGAGTTTTTGTACCGCTCTGTTCTTGTCATGATTGACAGTAGTAGCCCACTTCGCGACCACTTCTGATGGAGCGGGTGGCTTCCAAGATTTTCCGATTTTTCTTAGACATTTCTGTTCATGAAGTTCCTTCAAATATAGCCATGTAGGCGGTGTAGAATTGGGCATGACGGCTATGTTGAAATGTTTTCTTGAAAAGAATGTTTTGAATTGATTTTGTTGCTGGTCCAATTTAGAAGATGAAGGGACGTCTCTTAATTTTCTGTTTTTAAATTTCAGATTTTTATTTACACTCTTTGTTCTTTTTTTTTTAAATTCACAATTATGCCCCCCCCTCCCCACCCAATCTTTATATTTATTATTTATATTTATTTTATATTTATTAATTATTAATTTTCAGATAAACTATCAATAGATATCGCTAATAATATAATATCGAATCTATATTTCTAAAACATAACAAAACATTGACCATTCTTTAAAAAGTAAAATAAGATGATTTTTGACAGATAGCCTACTTAAGGAACTGCAGTCCATATAATGTAAAATATGGATAGCTGCCTGGTCTTATGGTATGCGCCTCGAACTGTCGTTACGATGGTTCGTGTTTGAACCCTTCCGCCGTACAGTAAATTTGACTATGGTGTAATTATTTCTGAAAAAAAAAATCCGAAACTCGAAAGACAAAAAAGAAATTACAGTTTCTCCTATTGCTGTGTTTTGGACTTTGATTATATACCAGTAGGCTACAATACAAAAAAAAGAATAATCGGATGGACTCTCTAAAATGAACACACAATGAACATTAAAAGCAGACCTAATTGATTTGTTAAAATGTTACTTACACGTTGATAGCAAAATCACTGAACCCAGAAAGGTCTTCATTTTCCAAATCATTTTGTTGAGTCTGCTGCTCTTATAGTCCTAAATGTGAAAATGCGAAATAGGCTTGTAGACTTTCTTTCACGATATAAAGCTTGGTATTTTCCAATACAGTAGAGTGCCTTTACGAAAGTTTTATTGCAATTTTCTGCTCAAAACTGATATTAAATTAGAAACTAGACAGTTTGTAGTTGCGTCCTTTGAAAAGAGAAACGAATGTCCCAAAAGAAAACAAAATAGAATTGTCAATGTCACACATTAAAATTCACGTAAGCTGCTTCCGAGATTCTTTTGTTTGGTAATGCAAATCAGATTAAAGAACCTATTTTTTTAATTCGCCACAGCACCCGTGCGACAAAAGTCAAAGGTCAGTATGATGAAGATGATCACTATGAGCTTGATGGTGAAATAAGACTCCGACAGAACTTTTCAATAAATCCCTATACTAATGACTAAATGAAAGCAAATCAGTGTTACAAAACAAAGTCACGAAACTGTCACTAAAGAATATATAAAGCAACACAATGGATTATCTGCGATCACATCGAATGCAAGTTCCGTGAGTGCCCTCCTTTTTGTCACTGCTTATTTTGTCACCTGTCGGGCGCACGCTGAACAGTGCGAGTAGACCTAATTAAATCACAAACTGGTCGTCATTTAATGCAGTGAATCCCTGTCTCTCCCCCCTCCCTTTCTCTCTCTCTCTCTTTATATAGATAGATAGATACATAGATAGATAGATAGAGATAGATATAGGAAGATAGATAGATAGATAGATAGATAGATAGATAGATAGATAGATAGATAGATAGATAGATAGATAGATAGATAGATAGATAGCATGAGGCCTCGAAATGATAAGGCCCAATGTTTGTCTTCCTAGAAGTGAACAAAATCTGCTGTTCAACCAGTAACTGGCGTTCAACTAGTAACTCTGACGTTAAACCAGTAACTGGCGTTCAACTAGTAGCTCTGACGTTTAACCAGTAACTGACGTTCAACTAGTAACTCTAACGTTTCACCAGTAACTGGCGTTCAACTAGTAACTCTGACGTTTAACCAGTAACTGGCGTTCAACTAGTAACTCTGACGTTCAACCAGTAACTGGCGTTCAACTAGTAACTCTGACGTTCAACCAGTAACTGGCGTTCAACTAGTAACTCTGACGTTTAACCAGTAACTGGCGTTCAACTAGTAACTCTGACGTTTAACCAGTAACTGGCGTTCAACAAGTAACTCTGACGTTTAACCAGTAACTGGCGTTCAACTAGTAACTCTGACGTTCAACCAGTAACTGGCGTTCAACTAGTAACTCTGACGTTTAACCAGTAACTGGCGTTCAACTAGTAACTCTGACGTTTAACCAGTAACTGGCGTTCAACTAGTAACTCTGACGTTTAACCAGTAACTGGCGTTCAACTATTAACTCTGACGTTTAACCAGTAACTGACGTTCAACTAGTAACTCTGACGTTTAACCAGTAACTGGCGTTCAACTAGTAACTCTGACGTTTAACCAGTAACTGGCGTTCAACTAGTAACTCTGACGTTTAACCAGTAACTGGCGTTCAACTAGTAACTCTGACGTTCAAGCAGTAACTGGCGTTCAACTAGTAACTCTGACGTTCAACCAGTAACTGGCGTTCAACTAGTAACTCTGACGTTTAACCAGTAACTGGCGTTCAACTAGTAACTCTGACGTTTAACCAGTAACTGGCGTTCAACTAGTAACTCTGACGTTCAACCAGTAACTGGCGTTCAACTAGTAACTCTGACGTTTAACCAGTAACTGGCGTTCTACTAGTAACTCTGACGTTTAACCAGTAACTGGCGTTCAACTAGTAACTCTGACGTTTAACCAGTAACTGGCGTTCAACTAGTAACTCTGACGTTTAACCAGTAACTGGCGTTCAACTAGTAACTCTGACGTTCAACCAGTAACTGGCGTTCAACTAGTAACTCTGACGTTTAACCAGTAACTGGCGTTCAACTAGTAACTCTGACGTTTAACCAGTAACTGGCGTTCAACTAGTAACTCTGCTGTTCAACCAGTAACTGGCGTTCAACTAGTAACTCTGACGTTTAACCAGTAACTGGCGTTCAACTAGTAACTCTGACGTTTAACCAGTAACTGGCGTTCAACTAGTAACTCTGACGTTTAACCAGTAACTGGCGTTCAACTAGTAACTCTGACGTTTAACCAGTAACTGGCGTTCAACTAGTAACTCTGACGTTTAACCAGTAACTGGCGTTCAACTAGTAACTCTGACGTTTAACCAGTAACTGGCATTCAACTAGTAACTCTGACGTTCAAGCAGTAACTGGCGTTCAACTAGTAACTCTGACGTTTAACCAGTAACTGGCGTTCAACTAGTAACTCTGACGTTTAACCAGTAACTGGCGTTCAACTAGTAACTCTGACGTTTAACCAGTAACTGGCGTTCAACTAGTAACTCTGACGTTTAACCAGTAACTGGCGTTCAACTAGTAACTCTGACGTTTAACCAGTAACTGGCGTTCAACTAGTAAATCTGACGTTCAACCAGTAACACTCCACTCATCAAACAACAACGTTTACCTACAAGATTTGTGTTCTGTCCAATTTGTTTACTTTTTTAATTCAATTTAAAATTGTCCTATCTAACGAATTCTAAAGTAATTATTACTTATATGGCTATCTTTCTCTTGTTACAGGCTGACTCAGTCCTTATGCTCTCAGCGAGAGCATCAAAGATTATGTGATGATATATATACAAGAAAAATTAGCTGCATTACTGTAACACTTCACTGTCTCTCGTGTTGTTATGTTTTGTAGTTTTCTCTAATAGAAAGCCCTTTGTGTACATTATCCTCGTCATCCCCTGGCAATCAAATCATTAAATAAGAACAATCTGGTATAAACTTTGTCACATGTAAATTATGAGTGAGTCTGGTGTGAATGTATACTTTGCTTTCTTATAGTTATAATGTTTTTTTGTTTGGTGTAATGCACAAATTGTAAGACAAATTTCCATACGGACAATAAAGACTATTATTATGTTAGAAATGAACGAGTAGTCATTCTCTGGCGCTGCCAGGGTCGAGTTTCGCTAAAGAGAAACAAAATTCATCGTAGTCCCTTTATCAGTTTCCACCGAGGAATTTTCTGGTGATGTGGCAGGTCTGCAGAAGTACCACCCTCTGACAGGCAACGAGAATGTTATTATTATAATTATTATTATTATTGATATGCCAATAGATCGTAGACAGGTAAGGACTGTGGTTCTGCACAAAGTAAACTAATTGAACTCGATTTGGAATAAGCTTCTTGCTACAAGATATATTTCAGTCTTTTCCAATTTTTACGAATTTTCGTTTACGGTACAGCCGTGTCTCATTATAGTCCTGCAGGAGTGTTAATCATGCTCTCTATCATTTCGTATTAGTTCAACGGAGACAACTGTGTTTCATCCTATTGTCTCTCTATTCGTGAGTTGTCCCACCTTATTAAGTCATAAATCGTTTTCTTCCGGCTGGATGTCTCCTATCCCCTGTGGCGTAGCTAGTGGGATGAGAAGGAGGGGGGAGAATTTGAAAATCCCCCCGGGCCTCACTTGAGGGGGCCCCCAAATTAGTGGGTTTTTTTACATTAAAAAATAAATATTACGCAAAATGCAGGGGCCCCCAAAGAGGTCGAGCCCCCCGGAACCCCAAACAATGGAAAATTCCTAGCTACGCCTCTGACTGTCCTGATTTAATGCATTGATATTTGTTATTATGTCATTCACACTAAATTTTTGTTGGTTTTCAACGCGTCCACCTTGTTAAATGTTGCCTTATTTATAGAAAGATTGTTTCGTTGGCCTAAAGCTCTCGGGTTATCTTTTTAAGGCGCTTTCACCAGTTTGGCCGGTGCATCTCCGGGTTTTCGTCAGTGAGTCTTCCAAGGGCTTTTCACTCCAAAAACTGAACAATTATAGGCCTACACTTTTTAAACTAAAATATACATATTAATTATTTTTTAAAGGGAAAGTGAGATTAAATTTATAAGAACTGTTTCTTTCTTCTAAAATATCTAAAATATAACATGCTTTTAGATATAATCATTCATAAGTGAATCTTAAAGCTTTTGAAAAAGGCGAACATCATCATGGCACCCGATAGGCTTTTACAGCGCTTCAGCTCCCCTAAGCATGCAGTCACCCCTAGGGTTACGTCTAAAAGAGGACGGAAAGAAGGCCGAATATAAATATATATTGTTGTAAACCTGGTGGTGACACAGATGGGGGTAGTGCTGTGTGTTTTTAGCCTACCCAAATCGCCCCAGTCCAGCGCAGGACGATCGGTCAACTGTGACCAGTGACAGTACACGCCAGTTCGGCAATGACCTGTGTGTAAATATTACGCACGCAAGTCTCGGCTGTTGTGATCATTCTGAGTGGTCAAGAACGTTCCATTCGATTCTAGAAGGCCAGTAGAGACATTATATAAGAGCGAGTGTGTCAGAAAGACGAGACTTCACGTTACCTCGCAATGTGACCAGTACGAGGCGAGAACCAGCACGGTGTGTGAAGTCAGGCGGAGCAAGACTAGGTTTTTGTAAAGACAGTGTTAATGTTGTTGCCAACTGTACAGTGTTTGTAATGTATTTGCAATTAAACTGACTGATACTTTGGAGCCCTGAGTTGTGAGGTTCTCTAAGTTCGTTGTGTCGTGTGGTGCAGTTAGAAGAGAGCCTGGATAGTAGGAGAGATACGTAACAATATATAAATTGAAATTGTATTGATGAAACATGACTATCATTGGCTGTAAAAATAAAATTTTATAGCTTTTAACTCTTTCTCTCCGTAATTATTTTTCTCGCTCCGATAGTAGGCCTATTATTCTTTTCCCTCATTTGTAATTCACTATCCTGCTATGATTAAACTTCAATATTTTTGTGTATGTTATCAGAAAATGTTATATTTGTTATTGAATTATAGGAGCGGGCATGCTCTTTTTACACAACACAAATTAAAGTTTATAAATCAAAAAAATCAATTTAGTTTAATGGGAGTCAAATCAACGTTGGCAGCATCCATTAGGAGAGAAAGAGTTAAAAAGTATCATAGTTATCGGTCGATGCGACTTTTTATTTTGCACTTGTCTAGCATTGGCCTGAGACAATCGTTGCACACTTTCTTTAGATTGTGTCAGAGTTAAGACGCCTCAGTCGGGTACTGTTAATCCACAGCAAGACAGTGCGACGCAGGGAGTCCAGAGTCAAGTCAGTACGGACGCGACTTCCGTGACCCCTACATCGAAAGGTGTCGGTCCGGGACAGTCGAGACAGAGTCCAGTTCAAGTTGAGTACAACGGTAAAGGGTTGATTGTACAGTATTTGGATGTAATATATTACATTCGTTAGAGCATAAAGCTATAGTATTAAAGTAGCCCCTTATTTGGAAATGGACCTCATTCACTAATTGTAAACAAACAACATTTAACCTCTCTATCTCTTCTATACAAATTACGCAATCCATAAAGGCTGTCATGTGATACGTTTTTCCCCATTGTTTTATCAATATTATCACGTGGCTAAATGTTGTTTGTTTACGAATTGTGAATGAGGTCCAATGGAGTTGTCAAGTTCTTGAATTGTTTATATCGGCTTAAGCACGTGTGTTAAGCAAACGTGATGTCAAGTGATGGATCAAACAAACACCATAGAGACTTTTCTAGCTTTAGTTTTCCCACGCGTTACTAAAAAAAATATATAGAGCTAGATCGGGGACTACACAAGCCAACAGTCTTTGATTGAAAGAATAATATGCAATGCAGTGGCGTAGCAAGCGTGGGTCCGGGTTGAAGTACACGTTTGTGGGCCTCCACACAGAAATAAAAGTGTGTGACAAAGAAATCGAGTAGTCTGTATGTATGAGTACATTGAACAAAAGACATTCTAATACTAGTAATGCAACAATTTTGTAAGTAATTATTTTAAAGCCATGTTTACTTTAGCTATGACTTCGTGCAAATAATAATGTCTTTAAAACTAAAAAATTGTAGACCTTCTTAACGTATCAATCGACTAAAAATGTTTTCAATTAACAAGAAAAAGTTTTCGGCTGTTACGTCCGCCCCCCCCCCCCCCCCCCATTCTACAAGTTTAATAACAATGTCCATGTCTTCTATTCCAAAGATTAAGGATGAATCCAGTGTTTCACATGACTGCTCAAATTCAGTTGCGACCTGCATGTTTTTCCGCATCTCGTGCAGACAAAGCCGTTATCCGCCAGCGGTCTATTTAAATTTTCTTTCCGTCTTCTGCGCCTGTCTTCCATAAGGGCTTTCTTTTGGGTCTCAAATATGAGTCCCTCAACCTTTGTGGGAGCTCTCCGTCTCTCACAGAGGCCATCTGCTGCCAGCTACTTTCCTCTATGCCACTGAGGGCGAAATGGCGCCTGAGTTGATCTTTATAGTGCTCAAGTCACCTCTTTTACGCAATCTTCCATTAAAATCACCAAAGAAGATTCGGTACTCGGGGTGATTCGAGACCTCGAGACCCACTACAAGGCATCCAGCCTGCACTGTCTATTTATAGTGGAATATGGAGTGCACAGACCAAAATGTCGACCGCAGTGGCTCAGTAGTCTGAGATAGCTGTAGACACCAAAAGGCTGTAGGCTTTATTTTGGAGTTTCTATCTCCTAGACTGGCTGCCGACCTAGAGCCCAGTCCGCCCCTCGACCACAAATCTAATCTACTCTCTTCATCGCCTTTGGCATGCGGTCGTCTGCGTTGCAATGGTTTTCACAATTAAGGAAGAATAAAAATTGTTTACAAATCTCCCAACCAGACCTATTATTTATTTATATTATATTAGACACGACTCCATCAGTGTTAATGAGTGGCTGACAGGTCAGATGTGCCACAGTGTGGACTATATGCAAAGCCTGACCTATATTGCTGATCTAATGAGTCATTGGACTTTGTTGATTAGTTCAAAGCATCTCAGTTGTTAATGTCTGAATGTTGACTGTACAGCACGAAGAACAACATTTTGTTTTTATTTACATCCTAGCATAAACATCCAACGGGACTGTGGAGGGGGGGGGGGGAGGTGGGTAGGGTTCGAACCTTGACCATCGAGGCGACAGTTTAAAGAGAATACCACATGACCAAGCAGACAACCAATACGAACAATCTCTGGCATTTCTTCCGTCCCTTTGACTATCGACGTAGGGTTGGACATTTCACTTCACCCAAATCCACTTCCCCGGATGTTCTTAGCAGGATGTCAAGGCCGTTCACATAGTCCTGCCAACTTTTCTTTGGACGACCCGTTCTTTGTGCTCCCTTCAGTGTACCTTGAAGGATGACTTTTGACAGCCAACTACAATTGGATGGCTGCCTGGTCGTGCGGTTTGCGTGCTGGACTGTCGTTCGGATTTATCGACGGTCGAGGGTTCAAACTCTGCCCGCTATCATCCCCCGTCGTCCTGCGGGAGGTTTGGACTAGGAAGTAAACTATCTTCAACTCTGAAGGAACATCCGAAACATGTAAAACATTTTACAAACAACAAACAATTGAACCGAACTTGCTCAGCTTTCGTCTATTCACAGTATTGAGAAGTTCATCCTTCTTGCCAGCCAGACTAGTTAAAAAACAAACTCATTTACTCTCAAAAGTTTGAATTCTTCTTTCGGCCGTAGGTATAAGTTAATGCCGGATCGTTATACAGTTACTATTAGGAATTTGCCATTCAATGTTAACTGGCAAAGGCTTAAGGATAGGTTTAGGGAGTTTGGTTTGTTTGGGTTTGTGGAGGTTTTAGAGGCAAACGGGAAGTCCATGGGTGTTGGACATGTAAGGTTTAAGAACTTAGCAGACGTTGCTAAGGCGGTTAGATATTTGGACAGGTCGAAATTTGGTAGTAGAAGTATTGTGGTAGTCCCTCATCGTGTGAGCTCGAGAGGTTGACGTGATGATTAAATTAGTAATTTGGTCTCATCGGTAAATTTTGCGGTCGTGGTTTGATAGGTTAGCACACACATGAAAGTATTGCGTTACTATTGGGTTGAGTCATTGGTAGTAGAGTAAAATGTACAGGATGAAGCTCATGTAATAGAGCATATACTATTGTAATAGTACAATCTTATCCTATTTGAATTTAGCAATTGGATCTGGGTTACGAATCTAGTTGCATTTTCTGTCGTATAGGATGAAGATCATTAATGACATGCTTAATTGTACCGCGGGTGGTATAATAGTAGCATTATCTTGTTCAACTGTTTTTCTTAAAGATATCTAAGTTAAAGGAAGGTTTAAGGCTTAAAGTGGTCTGGAGGGTTGTAAAAATTAATACCTGTAATTATTAATCATACTTATTAATCGCGTTGGCGGGTTTGTACAGTAGGTACACCTGGGTACGCGGAGTTGTTTCCTTTTACCAATTTACTATGTCGGGAGTTGGTCTGTGAGGGTGCACTGGAATCATGAGTGCGCGGAGGCTTTGAGCAGGGTGCAGGCGTATCTGTGTAGGTACCCCATTCTTCGTTTGCCTGATCCTTCATTGCCATTTTTTCTTCAGACCGATGCTTCGGACAAAGGAATCTCCGGTATACTGAGTCAGTGCGTGAATGGTGTTCTGCATCCCGTCAAGTATGTGAGTCGCAAGTTGTTGCCTCGGGAGCAGAGGTATTCCATCATCGAGAGAGAAGGCTTGGCTATTGTATTTGCTATTAGAAAACTTGACAGATACCTTAGGGGAACGACGTTTCACCTTCAGACGGACCACAAGGCCTTGGCTTACCTCCGGAGCACGAACTTTACGAACCACCGTGTTACGAGGTGGGCGCTGATGCTCCAGGACTACACCTTCGACGTGTGTCACATCAAAGGAGAGGACAATATACTTGCAGACCTGTGCTCAAGACTGGCGTGATTCGCACAAAAAGACTATTTTATTATAGCTATTGCTTGATATATATGAATATGTGTGTAATATGTACTGCTTGTTTTATTATGCATTGTAATGTTATAATAGTTTTATGATGGATGTTGTTCTTTGCGACATCATCTATGTGAATAATTCTGTAATTTTGACTTTATGAAGGTTGGATTCTCCGGCTTCAATGTTGGGCAATGTTTCCTAATTTCTTTTGCTGTCTATATACTTCAGTTTTCAATTTCTTTTTTGAAGACTGGACTTGTCTTCGCAAGATCCAGTTAGGGGGAGAGGGGGATGTCGTGCGCGCGTGAAGTTTTCTTTACATTTAATATTGGTGCTTTAGCGTATAGTAGTAGTTTCTTTTAAGTGCGTTTTATTGCCTAGAATATTGTGTGTGTGTGTGTGTTTACGTCATCCTTAGTTCCCGCAAGAGAGAGAGCTTCTTTTGTGAGCTAGGTAGCTGGTTGTTTGTTTTCCCCTTGTAAGGGGTGTTAGGATTTGGGCTATGGGAAAGTGTGTCGCCTTTCCGCCCTGGGAGTTTTGCAGTAACTCTTGTTGTTGAGGTGTAGGGAGTTGAGGTTACGTTGGGCGCCGAGATGGAGTGTGAGCGTGAAGGTGTGTTATGGAAACTTATTGGCGTGATATTAGACTAATTATTAATTCAATGATGACTTCAATGATAGTGATGTATATGTAAATATGTTGATAAATTTATAATTAATTATTATAAATATTGTTCATGTTGACAACTGTTGTCATTCACTAACTGTTCAGTTGAATAACTGTTATTCGATGTTCGTATTTTACATGCCATTATCTTTAGGTTCTTGTGTTATTCTGTTCAGGCTGGGGATACGGGACCATCATATCATACCCTACTTAAGCGACTAAACCCACCTGACAGATACCAATAAGTATTTTAGCGGTTGTGTAGATTTGCTTGTATAAAAATGAGGTGTATTAACACAAGTGGAATCAAACGTTAAATGATAAAGGAAAACATATACTGGCCTTTAATTAGTATTGTACATTCATGTCGTACACATATTTTGTTTCATTAAATGTTGCGTAACATCATGTTTTATCATTAAATTTTAAACTTTTTTTCCTCTGCAGTCCCCCTTTTATTATTGTAATTCTAAAAAAAGAAATGTAATGTCCAAAGACTATTATCTTATAGTACCAATGCACTAAGCCAAGAACTTGGAAAATGTAATAGGTCTTCAGGTAGCCAAAGTGTCACTAGTCTACTGGAAAGACATGCTTCAATTAAGAATCAAATATACAACTTTGTGTAATATTTCAATATTTTCTTTTTGAGTTCCAACAATAGTCTAACAGTAGGCTTTCTAAATAAATTTGTTTTAGAAGTATCACATGTACCTCCAGTAATCAACATTATAATGTCCTAGCACATATTACAAAGCATTTACAAGACACAGGGGAGGGAAGTGGGCAGTGATGACAGTGCAAAGCATTTAAAAGCCACAGGGGAGGGAAGTGGGCAGTGATGACAGTGCAAAGTAATTACAAGCCACAGGGGAGGGAAGTGGGCAGTGATGACAGTGCAAAGTATTTACAAGACACAGGGGAGGGAAGTGGGCAGTGATGACAGTGCAAAGCATCTGCAAGCCACAGGGGAGGGAAGTGAGCAGTGATGACAGTGCAAAGCATCTGCAAGCCACAGGGGATGGAAGTGGGCAGTGATGACAGTGCAAAGTATTTACAGGCCACAGGGGAGGGAAGTGGGCAGTGATGACAGTGCAAAGCATTTACAAGACACAGGGGAGGGAAGTGGGCAGTGATGACAGTGCAAAGCATCTGCAAGCCACAGGGGATGGAAGTGGGCAGTGATGACAGTGCAAAGCATTTACAAGACACAGGGGGGGGGAAGTGGGCAGTGATAACAGTGCAAAGTATTTACAGGCCACAGGGGAGGGAAGTGGGCAGTGATGACAGTGCAAAGCATCTGCAAGCCACATGGGATGGAAGTGGGCAGTGATGACAGTGCAAAGTATTTACAAGCCACAGGGGAGGGAAGTGGGCAGTGATGACAGTGCAAAGTATCTGCAAGCCACAGGGGGGGGGAGTGGGCAGTGATGACAGTGCAAAGCATCTGCAAGCCACAGGAGAGGGAAGTGGGCAGTGATGACAGTGCAAAGTATTTACAAGCCACAGGGGAGGGAAGTGGGCAGTGATGACAGTGCAAAGCCTATAGTAGTCAGGCAACTCTATATTAGGAAATTTTAGATTTCTTGAAGTAAAAATAAAAAAATCCTTTCCATACATGTCAACACAAGAGGCTTAAATTTCATTGAAAGTGTTGAACTAACAAACTAACATCTCTTCTTCTATTATCCTTGCCTGTTCTGTGAAACAGAAGTCTGTTCTGTGAAGTAGAATGTAGAATGTTCTGTGAAGTAGAAGTCTGTTCTGTGAAGTAGAATGTTCTGTGAAGTAGAATTCTATTCTGTGAAGTAGAATGTTCTGTGAAGTAGAAGTCTGTTCTGTGAAGTAGAATGTTCTGTGAAGTAGAAGTCTGTTCTGTGAAGTAGAATGTTCTGTGAAGTAGAAGTCTGTTCTGTGAAGTAGAATGTTCTGTGAAGTAGAAGTCTGTTCTGTGAAGTAGAAGTCTGTTCTGTGAAGTAGAAGTCTGTTCTGTGAAGTAGAATGTTCTGTGAAGTAGAAGTCTGTTCTGTGAAGTAGAAGTCTGTTCTGTGAAGTAGAAGTCTGTTCTGTGAAGTAGAATGTTCTGTGAAGTAGAAGTCTGTTCTGTGAAGTAGAATATTCTGTGAAGTAGAAGTCTGTTCTGTGAAGTAGAATGTTCTGTGAAGTAGAAGTCTGTTCTGTGAAGCTGAAGTCTGTTTTTGAATTAGAAGTCTGTTTAGTTCAGTAAATTTAGAATTTCACTTATGAAAATTATATGCTGTATCGGTTTTCGTTCTTATGTTTACATGTGATTGTAACTCGTCCGTAAGAATGTGTTCACAAAATGTGTGTTGTGTAGTCATTCAGTGTATTAAAGCCATACTAAGCGGACATGGTTTTCGACTCTGTTATCATTATGTTCATAACACTGAGGATTGAGAGCTGCCTTACAAAACAGAAAATGAATCTTTATCTAGAGAATAAATTGTACATTCATAGAAATATTATTGGAAACACACACACACACAAATGAAATGGTATCAATATCAAATTCTGTATTATTTTTTGTAATCAATATCAAATTCTGTATTAAATTTTTCATCAATATCAAATTCTGTATTAAATATTTCATAAATATCAAATTCTGTATTAAATTTTTAAAAATATTTAACATTTACAATTTAAATTCAATGTGGAGGCGTGGTCAAGAGGCTAAGTATGCTTGAACTTGGCTTGGCTCGGCTACCTATCAAGGTGACTCTAGGTTCAACACACGACTCAAGCAGAGTTCTGTTTACTGAGTACCCGAAGGCAGCACGGAAAACCCTCTCCCAAATCCCCCCCCCCTACTGGTCCACACATAAGATTGGAACACAGCACTCTGAGCATGCTGTAAGCATGAAAGTAGCACTACATACAAGCTATAATTATTATTATTATTATTGTTAATCCTTTTAGCCTATCAAGCCAAGGTCAACACTAACTGATTACAAACTTAAATTGGACAATTCAGAGATGAATAAGTCAGTGGTTAAATACAAATAAATTTAATAAAAATAAAAAAAAAGCTACAACTTTGTGCATACATCATTCTCTCTCCTAAAAATAATTGTCACAAAATCTAGCCTTTAACGGAGGCATGTGGCTGAGTGGTAAAGCACTTGACTTCCAAACAGGAGGACCCTGGGTTCAAATCCTGGTGAAGACGGGTATTTTTAATTTTGGGATCTTTATGGTGCCTTCGAGTCCACCCAGCTCTAATGGGTAACTTCATAGAATCCTAAATGCTGCTGGCAAAATCATTGGCAAAAAACAAACCCCATTTGGGCAGTTGTTTGAGACAAACATCTATAAAAAAGCTAACAAGATCCTCGAAATAAAGAATCACCCTTTGTGTCAGGATTTTGTGATTTTACCATCACAAAAGAGATACAAGACACCGATAGCAAAGACAAACAGACACAAACACTCTTTTGTTCCCCTGGCAATCAAATCATTAAATAAGAACAATCTGGTATAAACTTTGTCACATGTAAATTATGAGTGAGTCTGGTGTGAATGTACACTTTGGTTTCTTATAGTTATAATGTTTTTTGTTTGGTGTAATGCACAAATTGTAAGACAAATTTCCTTAAGGATAATAAAGATTATTATTATTATTATTATTATTATATGAGTTAGGAAAAGTAAAGGCGGCTGGTTATTGTGCTGACAACATGGCACCCTTGTTAACCACAGGTAGTGATGTCATCTCAGTTATAAGCATTCTTGGCTACCAAGTGAAATACATTTTTACACTAATAATGTTGCCAACCAATGTTCTAATATTCCTTACATGTTTCAAAAGGAATAAAAATTAAAATCCTCAAGTTTCTTTCTTTAGATCAGTAAAAAAAAATCATACATTTAAACATAACACATTATATAAACTTCCATTTATTAATTTATAAAAACCACAAAACAAAAACAATTTACTGAATGACTCAATACTAAACCTAACAGTATACCATACATTCAAAACCTTGAATAAATACTTGTGTCGTTATGTGGCTTTCAGAAAAAAAAAAATATAAAAGAATTACAAAATTAATTCAAAATCTTGTGTTTAAATTTGTTTTCTCAAAAGGGTCAAAGTTATCTTTAATCCTTTAAAGCAGCTTCTTTTTATGAATTGAGTATTCTTGATAAATGTAGCTAACATAATTAAGTATACACACACAAATCTGATTAAAAGTTTTACCAAAAAAATGTCACAGACTGTAAAGCTTGGTGAGGAGTTGAGCTAAAGTCACTCTTTATATATTGTCAAAATAGAGCTGAAAGAATAAATATTTGTTGATCAGATAATGTATAAATGTTAAGCTATAAACTGAATGTATAAAGGCTAAGCTATAAACTGAGTACAATTCTAAGTGATAAACTTAATGTATAAATGCTAAGTCATAAGCTGAATAAGTAAATTCTAAGCTATAAACTGAATGTATAAATGCTTGGCTATAAAATAAATGTATAAAAGCTAAGCTTTAAACCAAATAAACAAACTCTAAGCTATAAACTGAATGTATAAATGCTAAGCTATAAAATAAATGTATAAAGGCTAAGCTTTAAACCAAATAAATAAATGCTAAGCTGTAAACTGAATGTATAAATGCTAAGCTATAAACTGCTTGACTATCTAAGTGAGGAGAGCTTAAATTGAAATCACAATGTAAACTAGGTATTTTTAATGGATTTGATTTGCTTGCTGAGAGCCTAAAGGAAGGACTCACAGATATCCTCCCCCCCCCCCCCATATGTCAACAAAAGATATTGACCCAGAATGCACTGTGCTTGCTATAGGAGCATGGAAGTTGTGCTTGCTAAGAACCTAAAGGAAGGACTCACAGATATCCTCCATATCCCCTCATATGTCAACAAAAGATATTGACCCAGAATGCACTGTGTTTGCTATAGGAGCATGGAAGTTGTGCTTGCTAAGAACCTAAAGGAAGGACTCACAGATATCCTCCCTCCCCCCCTTCACATGTCAACAAAAGATATTGACCCAGAATGCACTGTGCTTGCTATAGGAGCATGGAAGTTGTGCATGCTAAGAACCTAAAGGAAGGACTCACAGATATCCTCCCCCCCCCCATATGTCAACAAAAGATATTGACCCAGAATGCACTGTGCTTGCTATAGGAGCATGGAAGTTGTGCTAATCAAAAGCAATAATAATACCAGAAATAATAAACAGCATGACTATTGGCCAGAGATGAAGGCTTCAATTCAGCTTTCATCACCAAATTTTGAAAAGCATGAACTAAAAATGTAAGTCATTCAGTGTTCCCAGACATTAGCACTGTAATGAACATCTTCACCATCACTTGTTCCATAAGTTGGATGGATCATTGGGTCAACAGAGATGCTGCCCATCAAAGCTTTTCTGCTTTTCTCTTAGTGATAAATCTGAAATGTTGACAAATTACCTTTCTATGTTTCTCTGCTGGCTCAAAACCAAGGACTTTACCAACAAAATAAAACTCTTCATCTAATGAGGTTTGTATGGTCTCTGCTTTTCAATAGCCATGTTGCTCCCCTAAAAATGTAAAATATTAATAATTTCTTTACAAAATGTTATGTACTCTTGTTTTCACTATTTTTATCTTATACATGCAATTAAAAGTAGCCTATAGCATAACTGACACGACCAGAGCGACAATTTAAAGTCAAAACTAGGAAAGTTTATATCATACAAAGCAAGATAGAAAAAGGTTGGTCATGGTCCACTAGCAGGTTACTAGAGCAGTTATCTATTTTAGAAATAATCTTTTTAGAGTGATTATATGTGTAACAAAAAAAAAAAAAAAATTATGTTTCATATCACATTAACAAGCAGTTTGTGACACTGTTATGCATCAATGAAGTTTCAAGCATAAAAAAAGATACTTCTATAGTATACTAGCATTACCATTGGTTCTTCCCCCTGATTTGTTCTCAGGCTATACATTGTTTATTTTGGCTAAAAACTCTTTTTTTTTCTGCACTTCCAATAAAATTTCCTGCATTTTATTTTCAGCCCAAAAAGCCTAGTATCAATTACATTGAATTCATAAAGACACATACTTTTGGTGTTTGAATTCTAAGAACACTTTTCTCCCCATCCTCAAACAAACAAAAATGGTACATACAATCTTCTTTCTTCTTCCTTCTCATTTTTTTATTGGAGCATTCAGATGACTGGACCAGTATATGAGATTATTTTCACAGCGTTTCCAAATCAGGGAACTCTCCATATAGTTTCCTTTCTATTGGGGTGTTTTGGGGCCAGTGTCATGTACAGCCTCTTGGTAAAGAGAGCAGTTTTGGAGAAGATGGTCAACATCCACATGGGCAGATTTCAGTTTCTGATTTTGAGCTTCCAATACATATGTTGTCAAATTCTGTTGTGTCTGGTCCTGCGGAAAAAAAAATGATTTTAGATGTTTTACTCCCATGAAACAGTTCTAAAGGCACATCACTATTCATGATTTAGTTTATCTTTACATATGATTTTTTTTTTAATTTGGTCAGTTGTAGCACCTTTATCTGGACATGAATCTTATACACATTAACAAATATTTTACACTTATATTTATAGCCTATCAAGATAAAATAGCCTGATTACCACAAACAGAGAGGTGCGGTGGCTGAGTGGTAAGGCGCTTAGCTTCTGAACCGGGGGTCCAGGGTATGAATCCCAGCTCTAATGGGTACCTGACATTAGTTGGGGAAAAAGTAAAGGCGATTGGTCATTTTGTTGGCCTAATGACACCCTCGTTAGCCATAGGCCACAGAATCAGATGACCTTTACATCATCTGCCCTATAGACCACAAGATTGGAAAGGGGAACTTTATTTTTTTTTTTTTTTTTACCACAAACAGAATTACACAAAAATCCCCCCCCCCCCCCCCCCCCCCCAGAAAAGAAAAAAAACTCTTTTACTGCTTTCATAAATAAAAAGGATGGTAAATGTTATGTCTATAAAACATTACCTTGAAACAAACATTGCAAGAAGTCCTTTGCTTTAACTGCCTACACCTTCAAGTGTCTTTCAATGAACAAATCCTGTTGATCCTCTGCCAACATAAACAAGTTTACATAGATATTAGCATTTCAAAGTCATGGGCCAAAAGCTCAGTCATTTTTCATTTCGCTTCTATATCAATATTTTGATTTTTTTGTTGGCTAAATGATTTGTGTACCTCATAGGAAAACAATGGGGTCCTGGGTTTGAACCTAAATGAAGATTGGGATTTTGAATTTTTAGGGTGCCCCTCAGTCACCCAACTCTAATGGGTAACTGATTTTAGGTGGTGAAAATTAAGGCGGTTAGTCATTGTGCTGGACACATGACGACCTGCTCATTAACCACTAGCCATAGAAACATAACCTTGACATCATTAGCTCCATAGATCGCAAGGTCTGAAAGGTAAACTTTACTTTTTTAAAATTAATATCCACTGTGCATACTGCATCCCATTACTTCTTACTTATGTACAATAGATTTCTCTTTTCCCTTCCTTGTGTTTCTTGAATCAAGTTCCTTTTTATAGGGCATTTTAATACCGCCACAAAGCTAATGGATTATATTATTTGTCATAATGTCCAAAAGTAGAAACTAAATTATTTTATAATGAGAATGTGGGTATGTGTGTTGTCTATCCAGTATCCAAAACTACACATTTTTCAAGTAAAAATCATCAAATTAAACATATTAAAAAGATAATAAAAACCAACAGGGATTATGTGAAGGTCTTTACAAATGTCATTAAGATTTGCGGTTAAACAGTAGACTTCTTTTTATTTGTTTAAATAGATCATTGAGTGTGATACTTCAAATCTTTGGACAGGTGATCATGGATAAAATCTGAACACTTTCATTTAAATTTATGGTTCCCATGGTGGAAAGGTGTTCTACAGCTTCTGCAAAGATCAAGCTCTGTTTTATCCACCATGGTCAAACACATCCACCTTAGACAAACAGTATCCATTTCTATATACAAAAATACATACATATAATTTTCTTTACATATTAAAAGAAAAAGAGAAAGATTACCTGAGGTGACCAGACACCATCAATAAAGCAATATTTTTTTGAGATATCAGTTACTGCTTCGGAAACTGCTGATGGATCAGTCACTGTAAAAAACTTGGTCAGTAAAATTTGAAAAGTAGACAACTCCATGGTAAACAATAAAATCGCCACCTGAAAACACAAATAAACAATAAGAGGATGTAGACACACACAAAAAGGACTACAATGTCTGATTTTAACTTAATGTGAGCCACATGAGTAGTTATAAGCTTATATAGCCTTTAACACAGCAAACATTTGAACTAGTGGCCAACAGTGCACAACATTTTAAGGATAAATGTAGAATATATACCGCTATTTTATTTGAATAAATGTGAATACTAAAGTCAATATAAACAAATATGAGACTGTGTGACAAAAGTTTAACTTAAATATTACATCCTGTATATATATATATATATATATATTGAAGACGAACTCCATTCTTTTCAGATCAGGCAGCTTTCCATACAATTTTTATTCTAAAGGACTGTTGGAGGCCAGTATTTTGTTTGGGCCTCACGATAAAACAAGGTGATATGTTCTTTGGAGGAACTCCACAAGGCATGTTTTCACTGGTTTCAACATCCAGAATAAGTGTTAACTCATTATGTTGTGCCCTGTTCAAAGGTGAAAAATAATTAATTGACTGTGTCCTGATAGAATGTAACATGCATCCTTGATCCTGATGTTTGAGCAACAACTGTTATATTTTTGGTTTATACTACTCTCTTTTTCTTTTTCTCTTCCGGATATAGTGGAATTTAAGAAAAGAAAAAGTAAAGTACCCCTTTCAGACCTTGTGGTCTATAGGGCAGATAATGTAAAGCTCATCTGTTTCTGAGGCCTACTGTTAACGAGGGTGTCATGTGGCCAGCAGAATGACCAACTGTCATTACTTTTCCCCAATTAATGTCAGGTACCCATTAGAGCTAGGTGGACTAAGAGGCGCCCAAAGATCCTGAAATTAAAAACCCCAGTCTTACCAGGATTTGAACCCTGCACCCCAGTTCAGTAGCCAAGTGTTTTACCGCTTAGCCACTGCACCTTCCATGGAATTTAAGACTGCTTACTTATTCTCCCATTTTGGCAGTGTCAGCTTGTTCATCTCCTCTATACGAAAGTGTGCCTGGGATCCATTGGAGAACAGTTTTTTTGCTATTATTGTTGAGATTTATAAGAGCTGTCTTGACTTGTTTGATAGAGGAGGCATCAGATTTGTTGAAAGATAGGAAAGAAATGTTTTTGGTATTCCTTAGAAAGACAATCTGGCTGTTCACAGGTGGATGGTTTATTAGTGTGGTAGCTGCTGGTTCTAATACTCCCCTTTCTGCTCAGTGGCTGTCTGAGAGATCGCCACTGGCTATTAACTTTTCTAATCTTTCTCAATTGAGCCATTCATTGCATAAGACATCTCCATTACCGGTGGATTCTTGAGATGAGCCATCTGTATAATTGACCCACTGGTTATTGGTATATTAGATTTCTTCCTTGAGATCTTTCTGATTGTGATAAGATTTTTTTTTGGTTATAGCAGAAAGAGAGCTTAGGTCCCAGGGAAGAGAGTCATTGCACTGTTTAACTAATTCATAAATTATATTTTATAAGCAGTGTTTCTTTGTTTGAGATTCTCGTATGAAATGAGGTATTTTCAGTTAATTTTGAGTGCCAGACTTGTGGGTTTAAGTTTTGAGTGGGTAGCTCTCTTAGGTTTCCATTTTAGTAAACTGAGTAAGGATTATTATTTCTCTTATTTTGTCCAGAGAAACCAGGGAAAAAATGATCTCTTCCATTGCTTTGAAGGTTGTTGTTTTTATTGTTTGGAGTTAGGTTTTTGTTTTACTTTTTTACTTTGTCTATTTTCTGTAGAATTGACTGCTGAATCCTATGTTGTAGAGTCCTGTGTTCTAGAGTGATGTAGCTGGTAAATTTCTTTTTCAAAATGTAATTAGCTGATTGAAGCTCACAGCCTGCTAGATGATTGGTGTTAGCCTTCCCTGGTTGTCCAAGAAGTCTACATCTGAGTTGCCAGTTACACTGATGTGATTTGGTATCCACTGCATCTAGTGTGTTGTAGCTGGTACATTTCTATTTCAAAATGTTGTGACTTGCTCCAAATTAATATTTCCATTTTATATCTTGTACAATTTCACTTTTTTTTAGTTGACTTTATAGACTGTCATTTTATTCATACTGCCATGTAAGATCTTTAAATTTATTGAACCATGGATTGGGCATTAGAGCTGGGTGGACTCAGAGGTGCCCAAAGATCCAGAAATTAGAAATCCCAGTCTTCACTAGGATTCATAGCCGGGACCCCCAGTATGGAAGTCAAGAGCTTTACCACTCAGCCACCACGCCTCCATCAAATTGATTAGGCTAAAAGTAGTCCTACAAGTTCTTTGAGTGAAAAGAAAACAGTGTTTAATGAATAAAAAAGGGAAGAAGAAACTTTTTTTTTCCCACTAAAGTAAATCAAAGTAAAGTTCCCCTTTCAGACCTTACAATCTATGGGGCTGAGGATGTAAAGGTCATCTGTTTCTGTGGCCCATGGTTAATGAGGTTGCCAGCACAACAACCAGCCGCCTTTACCTTCCCCATCACATCAGGTACCTTTAGGTTGGTAGACATAGTCATGTGATCAGGGCACGGCAGACATATTGTTGGTAAAAATCTGGTTTCTATGCACAGTCAACACAAGCTTTTAGGCACTTACCATGGATAAGTCGAGCAAAGAATGATATAGTCAGAAACAAATATTAATTCTTACACTTTGAAAGCAAGCCAGCGTAATAAAGAAAATGATTTGCTGCCCTCCTTGTGTTATCCAGATCTCTTCACTTATAATCTTGTTCTACTGAAAGTGCTTACACAATCACAAAGGATGAGTTCAAGGTATTCCGAATCAATTTTATTGTTAGACCTAGATTAGATCTAGATCTACTAATAACTAATCTAGACTAGATTCTAGATCTATATTCTAACTATTTAAGTTAGCATATCTAGACATCTATACTATATTCATAATATTGTTTGACATAAATGTAGAATCAGATTGAATAGTCAATATTTATTATTGTCTAGGGCAGTGTTTCTCAAACTGTGTGCCGCCGAAGATTTGCAGGTGTGCCGAGGAGTTGTCAGAATGCCACACGTGCAGCGTTACACAGGTTTGCCTACTATTAAATTTTTATTTTACCTTGTGACGACATCCCAGCTTGCAACGACCAGTAATAGTAGTGGATCGCTACATTATGACGGAAAGGGGTGTTAGCTCTTCAGGTTATGGAGTTGTCCACTATACATATATTATTATAATGACTCAAATGTAGGCCGCCTTAGCAGTTCTTTTATTGGTAACGATAATAATAAGCGATGTGTTTCATGTAAATTTTGTAGGTGTATGCTAATAATAACAAATTATTACTAAGCCTTAATCATTGTTATCCATGGAGAAATACGTTGGTAAGAATGAAACTGCGAAAGCGTTCAATGAAAAGCATGGAACCAAACAAAGGTACAAAGAAGATTACATCGGATATGGTTTCATATCTTCAGGACCTGAAGATTCTCCATTGTCATTCTGTCTGATCTGCAATTCAGCTCTGTTGAATGAGGCGCTTGTTCCAAGCAAATTGAAGAGACACTTGGAAACAAAACATCCAGCTGTAAAAGCGCAACTGAAGGAATACTTCGAAAACATCAGGGCTCAACAAAATAAACAAGCTAAGAAACTTACGAACTACCTAAAGCTTTCAGAAAAGGGATTAATTGCAATTTATAAGGTTGTTCAGTTATTAGCAAATGCAAGAAAGAACACACAGAGGCTGAATCAGTCATTGCACCAGCTTTAGCAATAGTTGTTGAAACTATCCTTGGACCCGATGCTGCCGAAAAAGTTAAAAAAGTTCCTTTGTCAAATAGTACTATCTTGCGCAGAATTGAAGACTTATTGTCAGATTTACAAGATCAAATCTTCGAACACTTCGAAATGACTGACGATGAACTGTCTCTGTTGTGGTCCCTTCAAGTGGATGAATCCACTGACATTAGTGCAAAGCCCAGTTGTTAGCTTTTATTCAGTTCATAAAGGATGAAAAATGTGTCAACAAATTCTTATTTTGCAAAGACTTACCAACTACGACCAAAGGCGAATTTAAGTGGTGAACGAAAACATTTTGCTATTCAAAGTACAGTGGAGACAAACTGTGTCAGCGTTTGCACCGATGGCTGTCCTTCCATGCAGGGAAATAGAAAGGGATTCTTCACTCTTGTGTGTCAAGAAAATCCAAATGTATTAGTTGTTCACTGCATGATCCACAGAGAAGCTCTTGCCTTCAAATATTTGATGTCTGTTCTGGATCAAGTGATTGAAGTTGTAAACTTCCTCAAATCTCGACCGCTTGCATTCTGACTTTCCTCAGAGCTTTGTGAAGCAATGGATTCAGACTACTAATGTCTCCTGTATCACACCAACGTTCGTTGGCTCTCCAGGGGAAAAGTGTTAAAGGGTGTCATCCAACTCAAGGCTGAGCTGATTTCATTCTTGGAGGCTGAAAAAAAAAAAAGACTTTGGATTTTCTATTCATGACGAGATTTGGTGGGTTAAGGTGACATTTCTCTCTGATTTATTTGACAAATTAAATTCATTGAATTGAAGTCTTCAAGGACCATCGGAAACCATCATCATTGCATCATCAAAACTAATATCATTTGGTTAAAATTGATTGTCTTTGTGGCAAAGTAAAATCACGAAAGGACTGCTTTCCTACTTACAATGAATCTGCTTCAAATAAAGAAATCACCCCCGAAATTCTGGACACTTTGAAACACCTGCAGTCAACATTGCAGCATTACTTCTCAACAGTTTGAAGTAATGAATATAAATGGGTCAACTCTCCATTTGGAAACAATGAAGCTACAAATTTTACAACTAAAGAAGAAGAGCAGCTCAATGATTTAAAAAACGATGCAATTCTTAAGTCAAGTTTTCCGAGAAAGCTTGGATGTGTTTTGGATTTCAATCAATAAGTTATATCCTGTAATCAATTTAAAAGCAATCAAAATAATTGTTCTTCCATTTACATCTTTATGGTTTTGTGAGTTTGGATTTTCAGCACTGACTGAAATCAAATCTAAGAAAAGAGAGAGACTTCTTACAATAGACGATGAAATGCGAGTTTGTTTGTCGACTTTGGAGCCTCGATTAGATCGCATTTGCTCTCAAAAACAGGCACAACATTCACATTAAACATAATACTGAAAAACAGGCAAAATCTTTTTTTCTTTTTATTATAAAACATCTGTTGCTCTTCGTGGTGTGCCGCAAAATTTTTGTAGTTTGTTTACTGTGCCGGCAGACAAAAAAGTTTGAGAAACACTGGTCTAGAGCTAGATCAACATTGTTGTAACATATAATGTAGGCCTACATAGATTGTGATAGAGATCTACTCTCTACTCAAGCCTTCAAGATCTAGTATTCTAGATGTAGATCTATGGCTTCATAGATATATTATATACAAAATCTGGATGATGTCTCAGATTAGAGTGTGACTAGATCTAGAGTCTAGCCTACATAATGCTTAGGCTTAGTAGGTCATTCTAGATCTCATCTAGACTCTATAGAATAGATCTAAAAAATCTAGATAACATCTAAAATCTACATCTCTCTGTTGCTGCATATTTTAAGCATATGAAACTTAATTTTTATCTAATAGATATAGCTAGATCTAGTCTTCACTTCTAGGTCACTTGATAAGATAAATAAATTTAGCTTTTATGTAGCACTACTTTCATGCTTATAGTTATAGCATGCTCAGAGCGCTATGGTCCAATCTCATTGGTGGACCGGAGGGGAGGGGTATCTGGGAGTTTTTCAGTGCTGCCTTTAGGCGCTCATTAAACACATCTCTGCACAAGATATATTTGGACTATAATTACAGATAATAGTTACTTATTATTAGATACTAGTATTATATAGATCAGATCTAGCATCTAAACCAAAGAAAACTTTACTATCCAGGCTGAAGACTTTTTAAAGTTTATTTTAGGACTAGGCTCATCAAGACTAGTAACTTGTTGATAAATCTAATGGTCCTAGATCTGTGTTTCTTTTACAACTTTCAAATGCTCTTTTAAGATTTGAAGCTAATTACACCTTAGCCCAAACCTTTTGGCTGTTGCGGCTGAAGCACTTCACTAGTCTCAATTGAATTTTTGGTGTAAACTAGGGTTTTGAATTTCTATATTTTTAGGATGCTTCGAAGTCCAACCAATTCTTTATATTACAAGAGTTCTAAATCAATTATTAAAATGTTATTGCTATTTTTACTTTTGAAAATGTCTACAGGCTTACAAGAGTTTAGCAGCTTACAACCAGTTCCTAGATGGTTGGGTTCAAGATGTTATGGCTTTTAAACCACTAGCAAAGGTAAGTAAAAATATTGTTATATTATAGTTAATATCTTGATATTCAAAGGTATTTACATGTATATGAGACCAATGTCTTGATATGTACAGGTATTTTAAATAATTTTTTTTTCTTTTTAATAGGTCTTCACTCTCAGTGGTTAGCATGTACTGCAGCCCTGGATAGTAATAAGTCAAGATGGTATTATTCTATTCGCCCACTGTTCTTGTATAGTTGGACTTGGTGAGTCCTGCACTCATGTGGCAGACATGGATCCTTGAGTCAAATAACCTACTCACTGAAGCCCCGGCTGGCTTAGAAAAGGCAGATCAACAGAAGATCAAATTGCCTTCATCACACAAGAAATAGAAGACGGCTTTCGAGAAAAGAAACCAACAACAATTGTGTGGGTTGACTTAGAAAAAGCATTTGACAAAGTCTGAGAACAAGGTCTCTTGCTCAAGCTAATCCAGCATCACATATCCCAAAGAATGTACAACTGGATAAAGGAATACCTAAATAATAGAAAAGCCTTAGTTTGCATGCAAGGACAAAGAAGCCACACAGTGGGTATAAAAAATGGCGTCCCCCAAGGAGGAGTCCTATCCCCAACACTTTTCCTAATATTCATAAACGATCTAAATCAAAACCTACCTAGAAAAGTTAAAAGCAGCATGTATGCAGATGACCTTGCCATAATTAGCACAGAAGAATATGTAGGAACATCGAAATTTCGATTACAAGATGCTCTTGATAAACTCAATAATTGGTCCAAAGACTGGGGCATGTCCATCAACACAAAAAAGACCACATATACCATATTCTCACTGTCAACAAAACAACAAACAATAAAATTAACATTAGATTTGGAAGCTTTAGAAAAAAATGACAGCCCTACTTATCTTGGAGTCACCTATGACCCGAGACTAACCTGGAAAAACCAAATAGATAAAACACAGAGTAAAGGCATCCAGAGACTATCCCTCTTGAAAAAATTAGCTGGCACAGATTGGGGAGCTAATCACAACATCCTGAAAAAGGCCTATACCAGTTATGTAAGATATGTATGGTGCCACAGCATGGGGCTCAGCAGCCCAAACCAACCTAAGAAAAATAGACAAGGTTCAAAATATTGGTCAAAGGATAATGACAGGAGCAATCAAAACAACACCCATAAGAGCTATGGAGGAAACCGCTGCCCTGATCTCTCTGGATAAAAGAAGAGAAATAAAAATCCTTTCCCAATTCACTAAATTGGAAACCTTGGAGAGGCACCCACTCAGAACAAAAATCCACAAAACTGGCACAAAAAAACGTCTCAAAAGGACCAATTTCATACAGGAATCTCTAAACCTAAAAAAGAAACACCAACTTGAAAAAATTACTCTGGAATCCTCAATACACTATAATGAATCTCTACCCTGGGACGAAAGCCCTCTTCCTACTATAAGGGACCATATTGAAAACATAAAAAGAAAATCTGATTACAGACCAACAGAGCTCAAGGAAATAGTGAACTGTTTTCTACATACCAATTACCCTAGCAATCAGTGGATCAGAGTTTACACGGATGGCTCATCCCATAAAGCCACCACAAATGGAGGAGCTGGAATACTTATCGAATGACCAGATGGAGGAAAACTAGAAAAATCCATTGCAACTGGAGAGTTCTCTGACAGTCACAGAGCAGAAAGGGAAGCACTAGCACTAGCTGCTACCATGTTAGCAAATCATCCAAGTTCCCCCCATAGTCAGATTGTCTTTCTAACAGACGTGAAAACAACCCTCCAAAGCTTGCAAAACTCTGATTCCCCTCATATTAAAAACCTCAGAACAGCACTTACAAAGCTCAACAACAGCAAAAAAACTGTTATTCAATGGATACCAGCTCACATACAACTAGCAGGAAATGAGAAGGCTGACACACTCGCCAAGAGTGCGAGAACAAACTCACAAGTAAACTCTGCACTCTATCCAGAAGAAATGAAGAAATTAATTGTAGATAAAATAAATGAGAAATGGACGAGCTCCCATCCAAATCACAAGAAAGATGACGCTTACTATAAGCTATCCCGACAAGACCAACGTCTAATCTTTCGACTCAGGACCGGACACAACAGAATGCGACAACACATGTTCCGGAAGCTCAAAATTGGAACCAGTGAAATCTGCCCATGTGGAGTATCACCAGAAAATGCCGACCACGTCCTCCAAAACTGCTCTCTCTACCAAGAGGCCCGTATAAGACATTGGCCCCAAATCACCCCAATAGAAAGAAAACTATATGGAGAGCTCCCTGATTTGGAAACCACTGCGCAGTTCATCTCATGTACTGGTCTAGCCATATGAACACTCCAACATAACAATGAGAACGATGAAGAAGAAGAAGAAATGTGGCAGACACTTTATTTATGCTGGAAGCCAACACCAGGCTAAAAGAGAGTAAGACAGTTACAGGCTTATTATCTTACTGGATAAATCCATCAGAGCTTAAAAAAGTTTTGCCAACTAAGGTTTCTGAGATTGATATCACCTCATTAAAAAACAAAAAGTTAAATTTGATTCTCTTGTGAACAACATCACTTCTAAAAATAAAAATTTAAAGGCTATTAAATCCAAAGAAACTATAAAGCTTAGTATAAATATTTTTAATTCATTTATTGAAAATAATGAGTTCCAATCAGATATTTTACTGTGTTGTGCTAATAGGAAGAATAGGTTTGTGCCTGTGCTTTAACGCTGCTAGGTCTCTCAATGAAAATTTCAAAACAGTCATTTATTACTGTCATCTTCCTGTCATAAGTACAAATAAATTTTTTGGGCCTGAGACTCTCCTTATTGGGCCAGAAAATCAAATCGGATATGTCGACATACATAACATCCAAAACAGTACATGAATATCTTAGATCAGGGGTGGGCAACCTTTTTGTATCGAGGGCTGCATTATTTTAAAAATTGGGAATGGCGGGCCGCATATTTATATACAACTTATAGAGACACTCTAAGCTAACTGTGTAGAATGTCTTTTAATTCATATTTACACTGTATTATATTCACGTTTCTTTTTTTCCCCACACTTCACGTTAAGGAATTACAACAAGAGTTAGCAATTATTTAAACCAATTTTACGATTTTTTTTTTCAAATTGCTGTTGTCATTTTACATTAAAATATCCTGACAAATATACAGTTCTACTTAATGTGCAGTATTTTACTTTTTACACTCGTGCATGATGTTCCGGAACTGTGGAACTAGCTTACTAGTTTCTATCCTTGTGACTGCTGTCAAATTACAGTCAGTCAAAATCGACCAGTAGTAATGCTTGTTTAGTTTCCACAAAGGAAAAGGCTTGTTCACTGAATGAGACAATATATGTCCGGAAGTTAAATGTCGGGACTAGAGAAACTTGCCCATCACCAGAGAATGCTGACCATGTCCTTCAATGGTGCATTCTAAATCAAGAGACCCGAACAAGACTTTGGCCCAAAAACCCTCCTAAAGAACAAAAACTAAAAAAACAAACAATTTTTATTTGTTACTACTAGGTCTAAATCTATTGACTAGATCTAGTGAAATCTAGTCTAGATTATTCTAGATCTACTTGATTATCTATCCTTTTCTAATTCTAGGGCTCTACTCTAGTCACACTAGATCTTGTATATAGTTCTAGATCTAAAATAATTTAAGAGTCTACTAGTTCTATATCTAATAAGTCCTCTAAGTCTAAGAACACAGATTATAATAATTATATTAGAGATCTAAATATTTATGTCTAAATCTATAGTTCTATAGTCTATAATAGACTTATTAAGAACTAAATTTACATAATGATACATAGAAATCTAGAATCTAGAGATCTATCACCTTCTAAGTCTATTTCTAGATAGATCTAGAGTCTACTTCTAGATCTAGTTATCTAGTGCTAGCCCTACTTCTAGATCTAGAATCTAGAAACTAATTTAGGCTATGTAATAAGAAAAGTAGATCTAATAGCCTTATTTAGGCCTTAGACTTACTGTGTCTAAGTCTAAGTCAAGTTAATTAATTAATTTAGGTCTAGATCTTTAATAACGTTTTTTTTTTTAAAATCCTTTTGAAAGTTTCTTAGATTACTAAGAAAAACCAGTTCAAGGAGTTAGTGTTAGAATTAGAATAGTCAGATCTATTTCATCTATGAAAGTATGATAATCTATCAAATAAAATAAAATCATCTAAAATCTAAAAAACAATCTAGACTAGATTAGATCTATTGAAATCTATTCATTCTAATCTAAATCTAGTCTAGATTCTAGATCTAGAAGTCTAGTGACCTAGACCTATCTAGTAGCCTAGTCTAGACTAAGACTAGATTCCTAGATTGTCTAGGTCTAGATGATGATAGATCTAGTAGAGTACTGTAGTAGAGCCATTGTCCTGAAAAGAAAGGGATTTGAATGGAATATTTGGCTAATTAGCACTTACTAGATTCTAAGAATAGATCTAATTCTAATATCTAGACCTAGACTACTAGATCAGTAGATCTAGAGATCTATGTCTAGAACTAGATGTAGATCTAGATCTAGTCTTCAACCATTTCTTCGTAAATTTAGGAGGGTCCGGAAGTAGATGAAATGTAAACAATAAACACAGACCTATATATATTTTATTTTGCACTCAGTATTTTCAATTCGCACTATTAATAAATAATGATAAAATTCAGACTTGGCGGAACAAAAAATCGTGAATGCGGAACGGCGGAACATGTGAGCTTTTTTGATGATTTTGCGGGCCGTTTCCGCATAATGCGAGACTATTGGCATGTCTGCTGTAGGTGTCAGCAGGCCGCATAAAACATTCTGCTGGGCCACATCCGGCCCCCGGGCCGTAATTTGCCCACCCCTGTCTTAGATGCAGTTGTGGGATGAATTTTAAACATAGCTAATACATAGGCTGGTTTACCTAGAATATTTGAAATAATGTGTGTTAAAAAAAATAATTTGTGTACATACATAATTATAGTAGTTAAATTATATATAAATATGTGTAAATGTGAGAAAGTGTATTTTTTTTTTTACCTGTATTATATCCAAGCTATCCAATGAGAAATATTTTTATAATTTAATATAAAGATATATTTATTCAAATCATAATATGCATTCATTTATTTGTGGAAATAAAAGAAATGAATTGAAGTATTGTTTGTATATTAATTATTATTATCTTATCTATTAGTATGAAAATTGTAGATCTATTCATTCAAAAGAGGCCCTTAGTGAAACCTGCAGTACCAGGTTCGAATCTCGTTAAAGACTGGTATTTTGAATTTTGGGATACCTCTGAGTCCAACCAGGTTTAATTGGTATTTGACATTAGTTGGGGAAAAGTAAGGTGGTTGTTCATTGTGCTGGCCAAGACATCCTCGTTAACCGTGGTCCACAGAAACAGGTGACCTTTACATCATCTGCCTTATAGATCGTAAGGTCTTTAAAGTTAACTTGTTTATTTAAAAAAAAAAAACATTTTATTTCAAGATCAATTTTTGTAACTATGTAACTGTTTGAATAACAATGGACGCCAAGAACTAGTTGGTTTTTTTTATAAAGTATCTTAGTTAGTAATTCAAATCAAGATATCTGCCTGGTCATGCATTTTGTGTGATGGACTGTTGAGACTTACCGATGGTTCCGGGTTTAAACCCTGCCCATTCCCATCCCCTGTGGAAATCGATTCTAAAAAGTTAAATCTAAATCTAATCTAGATTGAAAAATTCTAGTCAAGATTATTTTCATAATTTGCCTGTTCTGTATTATGCATACAACAAAAGAAACAATGAAGTTCATTTTAAATAATAAATCAAAATATTTAGAAAAACAACTTGCCTTAAATTTTCTTCTTTGCTGCTTGTTTTTTAATATGTAGTTTTCAAGTCCTTCCTGTTACTCAAAAGAGCTGGTTTTATTAATCTGTATGTGGCTCTGTTCCAAAAGCAATATAATGAAGCCCGCTATGCATCTTCATCTGAAAAATATAAAATGTGATGAATGTTGTGTTGGACAGAGTTTAAGTCTTAGAAAATGAAAGTTTTACTATTTATAGATTCTGAAAAATTCTAGCTTTATAAATGCAATGTCAATAGACTCAAGTCGTATCGAAATAATTTCTTTTACCATCATTTTTATTAGAAATCAAAAATTAGATCTAACTCTATATTCTAGACTGCCGATACAAAAAATAAAATGTGATTTATTTTTTATTTATATTATATATCCAGAGATTTAAGTATCTATTGTATATAGAATTAGAACAGGCCCAGCCTGTGTGGGGGGGGATCGAGTTGATAGTGCTTAAGTGCACTGAACATAATTTCTTAAAAAAAAATAGATAAAAAAATCACTTAGATTTAGATCTAAATCTATACAGACTCTATGTTTGTTTTTTTCTACAATAGTGCTAACATTTATTTATAGATCTATATAGATCTATTTCAACAATAACAAATGTTTGACCTGAGTAGTTGATGTCTTATTTACAAAGTGAATATCAAAGTGGTAATTAGAACTAGACCTAGAATCTAGACTAGTCATCTTGTAGAAGAAAATTAGATCTAGATCTATACATATCTATGGGATAGGACCAATAGCGAACACTTTTGTGCCAGTTTTTAGTTTAGAATTTTATAATGAAAACATCTGCGGACTCCTCACCTATTGGGCTATAAAACTAAATTTGACTCTTTTTTCCATATCAGCTATTAAATTTATAATTCAAGTCAACTTGCGGTATGGGTCGGACATAATCAGCTAACGCAATTTTCGCGGGAGTCATAATGAGCGAAAGGCCGTAAAAAATAGCGAAATAGCATGTTAAAATATAGGAAATTATGCTTCAATTAGTTCTATCATCTAACTTCTTCCATGAAGCATTATAACTATTGTCCTCCTTGTGGCATAAAGCCTAAATTTGTTTTCACTTTCTCGTGCTCCACATCTTTCTCTGCTTGGAACTGATGTCTATATAGCCTACGAAACTTGCGATCAATTTTTTTTCTTAAAAGAAATAAAGAAACTACAAAATTCTATCACGCCACCTTCCTATAGGCTACTCCACGTCGTACTACTCTCCATTTCATAAACTCTCGTTACTCAACTATTTTTTTTTAAGAAATTATGTTCAGTGCACTTAAGCGCCATCAACTCGATCCCCCCCACACACACAAGCTGATTGACCCAAAGGCAGATCCCGAATGCGATGGATTGATGATGTATGGAGACAGATCTACAACAGCTTGGTTTTCGCGCATGGAGACGAAAGGCTCAGGAGAGATCTTGTAATTTTATAAATGTATATTATATGGTAACTCTTATATTTATTACTAAATATATAGTTCGCGTTTTTTCCGATCCTGAAATCGAATATTTTCTCCTGGAAAACTCTTGGAGATCTGAAAACCTAATCTCAGAATGGTGGGGTTACCCTGTGAAAATGAATTCTGCACTTCTTTTAAACATTTATACACATATTAATCTCATTAATTAGTAACAAGAGGTTAACCAGACAGTTAAAAAAAAAGGAGGAGGGCAAAACAGAGGTCCCCCCCCTCCCCCCCGTATCCTGTATAGCTGTTAAGATCAACTGAAGCGTCATTTCACCCTCACTGGCATAGAGGAAAGTAGCTGCCAGCATATGACCTCTGAGAGACTGTTGGAGAGCTGCGAGTCAAACATTTTAGACGGAAAGAAAATGCAGGAAAATATGCTGGTCGCAACTGGGCGTAGTCATGTGAAACACGTAGTGATGCACTCATCCTTAATCTTCGAAATCGAAGACGTTGGGTTAAGGTTAAAAATAGGCCTATTATTTTAATATTTCAGTTTACAAACAATAACAATAGATAAGACAAAAAGAAAAACAGATTAAATCAGTAACTAAAATATTATTAATGGCTTTTTAAGCTTATAATAGGGGTTTCGCTGAATAGGTTTTCAGTTTAAAAGGTCATTTTGAGCGAACACCCCATAATATTTTTTTTTCAACGGAATGAATAGCCTTAGCTATTCTAGCTAACTATTTCCTCGTCAATTTAGAAGCATAATATGCAAATCACCTTAAGTTCGGACCTATTCTCGTTTATCTGGAAATGTTTTGAGAATGAAATTTCCATACATGTCAACTTTGACCTTCAGCTACGCTTTATTTTATTGAGGGAAAACAAAAGTGAATATGTGGGAAATGTAAAAAAATGTCTTTGTAACACCATTTTATTAGTTCTGCAGTTACTTTTGAAATAAATAAGAATGGATAAAAAATACCGGGAGGTGTTCGCTTTGTATGCCATTTCGCTGATGGGCCTTTCCTATAGATCTAGATAAGATCTTGTAAATTCTTGTACTAGATTACAGCTTGTAGTAGTTATACTTATCGTGAAATCAGATCCACTGAAAGCGAACTGTTGATAATCTAGATAAATCTATAGATCTAGTCTAGAATTAGATCACATGTGTATTGCAAGCTTTGATAGGCTTTACTTTTCTAATTATTTCTAAGTTTTGATTGAGAGACATCAGTTATGGCAAGGATTGAAGGATTAAAAAAATGATAATTTGTTTAGTTGATCATCGAATTGCCACATCTCAGCCTAGCTTGCCGGCTAAGTCTTGGTCTTATAAGTTCTAGATCTAGATCTAGAATTACAAATCTACAAGATCTATTTATTTTTAAGTTTTTTGCCTACATATAGATCTAGATTTAGAAGTTGAATAATAAGTCCACACGTAGTGTACAGAAAACTTTATCAGCAGTCGTCAACCGAACGTAAACCAATATGAATATGGTTGTTTATATTGGTAAGGGCGAAACCAAATACCGGAAATATCCAAATGTCGGAAATAATAGGATACTAGATCTATAAATAAATATTAGGAGATTATAAGACTTGTCTTCGACAATCAAGATCTCTCTTAAACTGTCGCTTCTATTTAAGTTAAATTTCGTACACAGGTTCCTTTTACCTCCTAGATGCTTACTAAGAACGGGTTTCGATAGAATAAAAACGTTGGGACCACAATTTGCGAAAAACCACAGGCTTGCTATCAAAGCTTTGTATTTTATTATTGGTATTTCCCAAATCAACTTAATAAGGAAATTATAAGGCTTGTCTCCAAAAATCAAGATATCTCTTAAACTGTCGCTTCTATTCAAGTGAAATCTAGTACACAGGTTCCTTTTTACCTCCTAGATGCTTATTAAGAACGGGTTTCGATAGAATAAAAACGTTGGGACCACAATTTGCGAAAAACCACAGGCTTGCTATCAAAGCTTTGTATTTTATTATTGGTATTTCCCAAATCAACTTAAAATAAGGAAATTATAAGGCTTGTCTCCGAAAATCAAGATATCTCTTAAACTGTCGCTTCTATTCAAGTGAAATCTAGTACACAGGTTTCTTTTACCTCCTAGATGCTTACTAAGAACGGGTTTCGATAGAATCAAAACGTTGGGACCACAATTTGCGAAAAACCACAGGCTTGCTATCAAAGCTTTGTATTTTATTATTGGTATTTCCAAAACAACTTAATAAGGAAATTATAAGGCTTGTCTCCGAAAATCAAGATATCTCTTAAACTGTCGCTTCTATTCAAGTGAAATTTAGTACACAGGTTTCTTTTACCTCCTAGATGCTTACTAAGAACGGGTTTCGATAGAATAAAAACGTTGGGACCACAATTTGCGAAAAACCACAGGCTTGTTATCAAAGCTTTGTATTTTATTATTGGTATTTCCCAAATCAACTTAATAAGGAAATTATAAGGCTTGTCTCTGAAAATCAAGATATCTCTTAAACTGTCGCTTCTATTCAAGTGAGATTTAGTACACAGGTTCCTTTTACCTCCTAGATGCTTACTAAGAACGGGTTTCGATAGAATCAAACGTTGGGACCACAATTTGCGAAAAACCACAGGCTTGCTATCAAAGCTTTGTATTTTATTATTGGTATTTCCCAAATCAACTATAAATAAATATTAGGAGATTATAAGACTTGTCTTTGAAAATCAATATATCTATTAAACTGTCGCTTCTATTCAAGTGAAATCTAGTACACAGGTTCCTTTTACCTCCTAGATGCTTACTAAGAACGGGTTTCGATAGAATCAAAACGTTGGGACCACAATTTGCGAAAAACCACAGGCTTGCTATCAAAGCTTTGTATTTTATTATTGGTATTTCCAAAACAACTTAATAAGGAAATTATAAGGCTTGTCTACGAAAATCAAGATATCTCTTAAACTGTCGCTTCTATTCAAGTGAGATTTAGTACACAGGTTCCTTTTACCACCTAGATGCTTACTAAGAACGGGTTTCGATAGAATCAAAACGTTGGGACCACAATTTGCGAAAAACCACAGGCTTGCTATCAAAGCTTTGTATTTTATTATTGGTATTTCCCAAATCAACTATAAATAAATATTAGGAGATTATAAGTCTTGTCTTCGAAAATCAAGATATCTCTTAAACTGTCGCTTCTATTTACGTGAAATTTCGTACACAGGTTTCTTTTACCTCCTAGATGCTTACTAAGAACGGGTTTCGATAGAATCAAAACGTTGGGACCACAATTTGCGAAAAACCACAGGCTTGCTATCAAAGCTTTGTATTTTATTATTGGTATTTCCAAAACAACTTAATAAGGAAATTATAAGGCTTGTCTACGAAAATCAAGATATCTCTTAAACTGTCGCTTCTATTTAAGTTAAATTTCGTACACAGGTTCCTTTTACCTCCTAGATGCTTACTAAGAACGGGTTTCGATAGAATAAAAACGTTGGGACCACAATTTGCGAAAAACCACAGGCTTGCTATCAAAGCTTTGTATTTTATTATTGGTATTTCCCAAATCAACTTAATAAGGAAATTATAAGGCTTGTCTCCAAAAATCAAGATATCTCTTAAACTGTCGCTTCTATTCAAGTGAAATCTAGTACACAGGTTCCTTTTTACCTCCTAGATGCTTATTAAGAACGGGTTTCGATAGAATAAAAACGTTGGGACCACAATTTGCGAAAAACCACAGGCTTGCTATCAAAGCTTTGTATTTTATTATTGGTATTTCCCAAATCAACTTAAAATAAGGAAATTATAAGGCTTGTCTCCGAAAATCAAGATATCTCTTAAACTGTCGCTTCTATTTACGTGAAATCTAGTACACAGGTTTCTTTTACCTCCTAGATGCTTACTAAGAACGGGTTTCGATAGAATCAAAACGTTGGGACCACAATTTGCGAAAAACCACAGGCTTGCTATCAAAGCTTTGTATTTTATTATTGGTATTTCCAAAACAACTTAATAAGGAAATTATAAGGCTTGTCTCCGAAAATCAAGATATCTCTTAAACTGTCGCTTCTATTCAAGTGAAATTTCGTACACAGGTTTCTTTTACCTCCTAGATGCTTACTAAGAACGGGTTTCGATAGAATAAAAACGTTGGGACCACAATTTGCGAAAAACCACAGGCTTGTTATCAAAGCTTTGTATTTTATTATTGGTATTTCCCAAATCAACTTAATAAGGAAATTATAAGGCTTGTCTCTGAAAATCAAGATATCTCTTAAACTGTCGCTTCTATTCAAGTGAGATTTAGTACACAGGTTCCTTTTACCTCCTAGATGCTTACTAAGAACGGGTTTCGATAGAATCAAACGTTGGGACCACAATTTGCGAAAAACCACAGGCTTGCTATCAAAGCTTTGTATTTTATTATTGGTATTTCCCAAATCAACTATAAATAAATATTAGGAGATTATAAGACTTGTCTTTGAAAATCAATATATCTATTAAACTGTCGCTTCTATTCAAGTGAAATCTAGTACACAGGTTCCTTTTACCTCCTAGATGCTTACTAAGAACGGGTTTCGATAGAATCAAAACGTTGGGACCACAATTTGCGAAAAACCACAGGCTTGCTATCAAAGCTTTGTATTTTATTATTGGTATTTCCAAAACAACTTAATAAGGAAATTATAAGGCTTGTCTACGAAAATCAAGATATCTCTTAAACTGTCGCTTCTATTCAAGTGAGATTTAGTACACAGGTTCCTTTTACCACCTAGATGCTTACTAAGAACGGGTTTCGATAGAATCAAAACGTTGGGACCACAATTTGCGAAAAACCACAGGCTTGCTATCAAAGCTTTGTATTTTATTATTGGTATTTCCCAAATCAACTATAAATAAATATTAGGAGATTATAAGTCTTGTCTTCGAAAATCAAGATATCTCTTAAACTGTCGCTTCTATTTACGTGAAATTTCGTACACAGGTTTCTTTTACCTCCTAGATGCTTACTAAGAACGGGTTTCGATAGAATCAAAACGTTGGGACCACAATTTGCGAAAAACCACAGGCTTGCTATCAAAGCTTTGTATTTTATTATTGGTATTTCCAAAACAACTTAATAAGGAAATTATAAGGCTTGTCTACGAAAATCAAGATATCTCTTAAACTGTCGCTTCTATTCAAGTGAGATTTAGTACACAGGTTCCTTTTACCTCCTAGATGCTTACTAAGAACGGGTTTCGATAGAATCAAAACGTTGGGACCACAATTTGCGAAAAACCACAGGCTTGCTATCAAAGCTTTGTATTTTATTATTGGTATTTCCAAAACAACTTAATAAGGAAATTATAAGGCTTGTCTCCGAAAATCAAGATATCTCTTAAACTGTCGCTTCTATTCAAGTGAGATTTAGTACACAGGTTCCTTTTACCTCCTAGATGCTTACTAAGAACGGGTTTCGATAGAATCAAAACGTTGGGACCACAATTTGCGAAAAACCACAGGCTTGCTATCAAAGCTTTGTATTTTATTATTGGTATTTCCCAAATCAACTATAAATAAATATTAGGAGATTATAAGACTTGTCTTTGAAAATCAAGATATCTCTTAAACTGTCGCTTCTATTTACGTGAAATTTCGTACACAGGTTTCTTTTATCTCCTAGATGCTTACTAAGAACGGGTTTCGATAGAATCAAAACGTTGGGACCACAATTTGCGAAAAACCACAGGCTTGCTATCAAAGCTTTGTATTTTATTACTGGTATTTCCCAAATCAACTATAAATAAATATTAGGGGATTATAAGACTTGTCTTCGAAAATCAAGATCTCTCTTAAACTGTCGCTTCTATTTACGTGAAATTTCGTACACAGGTTTCTTTTACCTCCTAGATGCTTACTAAGAACGGGTTTCGAAAGAATCAAAACGTTAGGACCACCATTTGCGAAAAACCGTAGGCTTGCTATGAAAGCTATGTATTTTATTTTTGATATTTCCCAATCAACTTAATAAGGAAATTATAAAGCTTGTCTTCGAAAACCAAGAAATCTCTTACATTGTCGCACCTATTAAAAAGAAATTTCTTGCACAGGTTCTTTTTACCTCCTAGATGCTTAGTAAGAACAGTTGTTGACAGATTCGAAATCTTGGAACAACCTATAGTGATAATCTGCAGGCTTGCTTTAAAGCTTTTGTATTTTATTTTTGGTATTTCCCGAATGATCTTAATTAAGGACTTAATAAGGCTTGTCTTCGAATCAAGAAATTTCTTAAATTAATTGTTGTTTGTAATCCATTTTTTTTTTTTTTTGTGATTGCTTTTTCGGAATCGACATTTTTGTAATGACTGTTCTGAATCGGACCTATGTTGGTTTTTTTTTTTTTTTTGGTTATTTAGAATCAACTTCTACTCTTTTGGGGGTGGCTGATTGAATAGACTTGTGCATTTTTCATATATGAACATTATTCGTAGTTTCTGTTTTGAATCGACCTGTTTGTTATTTGTAGTGGCTATTTGAAATCGGCTTGTGCTTTTTTTGGGGGGATGGATCTTTAAAATCGGACTTATTTAAGGGGGATGCACAGTGAGAAAACATCGATCTAGGTAAAAAATATCGATATTTTAAAATTAATTGATTTTAATAGTTTAAAATGTCTAGAAAACGAATTCCCTATCAGAATACTAAAAAAACTGCGCTTTATACATCAATTTTGTATTTTAGAAGTAGATGTATAAGCAAAATTTTGATGTTTTGGTTAAAAATCAACATTTTGTAAGCTAAAGTTGATAAGCTAATGTACGCTCTTATCCCTAACAGATGGTATCGATACAAAGGTCTACTTTTCTAGTTCCGATTATGTGCATGGTTTCTCATTCTATAAATATAAACTTTCAAAATACGTCACTACCTCTTTTTTTTTTCCCTATATCCTCATATACACACTCACTAAGCCATATTTACGCATGCGCACTATCAAAGCTACATTGGTAACTATGACAACAAAATTTACACGCATGCGCACATGACGTGAACCGGTCCTTCTTCTGTGTATACATTTGAAAGCCTCGATTCATTATTCAAACTCAGAAATGCCAACAAAAGGTTATATGTTTGGAAAGAAAAAACGTTACTGTAAGCCCAGAGGAAGACATGCTTCAAAGACAAATGCATAATTACAAAGGTAAGTCTAAATCTAGAGTTTTTTATTTACTAGACCAGCGTGTGCTTACACATAAAATAATGAGATAATCACTTTGCTTCATCAATCTTTGAATTCGACAAACGCAACGTGTTTATCATATCAATGAATCACATCTAGATCTATATATATATAGATCTAGACATTAAATTAATATCATGAAAGTGATTGCAAACATAGAGATCTATCCTTTTTTAGATCTAGTATAGATTAGGGACATAGATCACATTAGAACTATCTAGAATGACTAGATATTCTAGATTGACTAGATCTAGACATCTAGATCTAGATCTAGATTCTAAATCTAGATTATCATGTAGTTGTTGTAGGACTTCAACTTGGTCTTTTTTTTTTTAAGATCTAATACATTTATACATATATCAAGGTTCGTACGCGGTCTGGAAAAAGTCTGGAATTTCAAAATTCAGATTTCAGTCTTAAAAAAGTCTGGAAAATTGCTACTTTTCGATGCAATTTTGTTAAATGTCTGGAATTTGAAAAAAAAATAATCCGATGTCATTCAGCCCTCAGGCGCCGTAACGCGCCGTAACCGGTAAAACGCTAGGCTGCTAGATCTAGTTGGGCATAGAGGCTTCCATTAATAGGCTTACTAGATCTATCTATTGACTATTGTGAAAGCATGCGCAATCCACGGCATGTCGGTGAAATGCCAGCCAATTTCTAGACGGTGTACTGTAGACTTAAATCAGATTTAGTAATAGATCTAGTCCTAGACTAGTAACTAGTTTATTATGACTGCTGTTATCTTATCTTATATAATACAGTTGTTACTTCAAAAAAGATGATGATTAGAAGATGTTATTCTATATTATCTAGATGGTCGATCAAATTTCAGTTAGGCTACCAAAGGTCGGGAAGTTTTTGGCCTAGATTTATTTATGCATGGGCGAAACGCCCCCCCCCCCCTTTTTTTAAATAAAGAAAACAAATATATCTCGTCAATGACGTCAATATAGAATATATATAGAGAGTCTAGATCTTGAGTCTAAACCAAAAATATTTGGCAACAAGAATGACTTACTAGATCTAGGTCTACTACTAGATTTAAAAGTCTCGATCTATGACTATGCGCGACTTTTATTACTAGATCTATATCTGTTCTAGGTCTACTAGATCTACTAAATTCTAAATTCTACTAGACTAGATTACTAGATTTAGTCTTGATCTATGCGCCACTTCTTAATAGATCAAGGTTTTCTACTAGCCTAATGTTAGCCTCGATCTATGTGTGATTACCCCCCCCCCCCCCATTAAATAAAGAAAACAAATTATATTATAATATATCTAGTCAACATAGAATATGCCTATAAGATCGGTAAAACTTCCCATCGAAGGCCCCTAGTTTTTTAGGTTAATTATTTGGCAGCTGTCTATGCGCACTTGAGTCTAAACTAAAAGACTAGGCCTTTAGATGACTTCCATTACTAGGTCTAGAATTAGATTTAGTCTTCATCTATGCGCAAATTAGATTACTAGATCTAGGTCTACTACTAGATTTAAAAGTCTCGATCTATGACTATGCGCGACTTTTATTACTAGATCTATATCTGTTCTAGGTCTACTAGATCTACTAAATTCTAAATTCTACTAGACTAGATTACTAGATTTAGTCTTGATCTATGCGCCACTTCTTAATAGATCAAGGTTTTCTACTAGCCTAATGTTAGCCTCGATCTATGTGTGATTACCCCCCCCCCCCACATTAAATAAAGAAAACAAATTATATTATAATATATCTAGTCAACATAGAATATGCCTATAAGATCGGTAAAACTTCCCATCGAAGGCCCCTAGTTTTTTAGGTTAATTATTTGGCAGCTGTCTATGCGCACTTGAGTCTAAACTAAAAGACTAGGCCTTTAGATGACTTCCATTACTAGGTCTAGAATTAGATTTAGTCTTCATCTATGCGCAAATTAGATTACTAGATCTAGGTCTACTACTAGATTTAAAAGTCTCGATCTATGACTATGCGCGACTTTTATTACTAGATCTATATCTGTTCTAGGTCTACTAGATCTACTAAATTCTAAATTCTACTAGACTAGATTACTAGATTTAGTCTTGATCTATGCGCCACTTCTTAATAGATCAAGGTTTTCTACTAGCCTAATGTTAGCCTCGATCTATGTGTGATTACCCCCCCCCCCCCCCCCACATTAAATAAAGAAAACAAATTATATTATAATATATCTAGTCAACATAGAATATGCCTATAAGATCGGTAAAACTTCCCATCGAAGGCCCCTAGTTTTTTAGGTTAATTATTTGGCAGCTGTCTATGCGCACTTGAGTCTAAACTAAAAGACTAGGCCTTTAGATGACTTCCATTACTAGGTCTAGAATTAGATTTAGTCTTCATCTATGCGCAAATTAGATTACTAGATCTAGGTCTACTACTAGATTTAGTACCTAATTTAGTCTCGATCTATGCGCGATTTCCCCCCCCCCCCCCCCTCCCCATTTAAATAAAGAAAACAAGTTATATTATATCTAGTCAACATAGAATATAGATCTAGATCTTAGTCTAAACTAAAAGATAAAAGACTAGAGCACAAGAATGACTTAGATTACTAGGTCTGCAACTAGATTTAGTCTCGATCTATGCACGATTACCCCCCCCCCCCTTTTTTTTTTCCCCAAATCTATTCAATGTAGAATATAGATCTTGAGTCTAAACTCAAAAACTAAAAAGACTTAGAATACTAGATCTACTACTAGATTTAGTCTTGATCTAAGTCTAGATTTAGATCTAGCATACTTAGCATATAGATCTATAATTATAATCTAGTATGGTTATGAAATAGATTTAGATCAATATTATCAATTTTTACCCCGTTAAAAAAAACAAGTCAGTATTCACATAGGCATAGGCCTATTGTGAATTAGACATAAGTAAGCCACTACTACAAATTAAATTTCAAGTTCAATACAGTTACTCTATCTCTAGATCTTTATTTAAAATTATCTCCTCCAATAGAATTATAGGCCTACTAGAGGTAGGCCCTCTAACCTAGGCTAGTCTAAATAAGTCTTTACTTTTTAACTAGTGTCTAATGTTTACGCCACTAAATATCTATATAAAAATTATAAAACTGTTGGACTAGTTATAATATTAAGAATAAGATTTTACAACTAAGTTAGGCCTATTGAACTATATAGGGCCTATTAAATTTCCCAAGTCTAAGTGCTACAAGATTAGTGACTTTTTTTCCCCCTTGTACCGTATGTTCCTTAATAATTGAAAATTATTATTACACCCTAGTCCAAACCTCCCACAGTACGACAGGGGTTAGTTATTGGCAGGGTTTGAACCCAAGATCACGAATACAGCAGTCCAGAGCACATATGGCATGCTCAGGTAGCCATCCTTTTTACTGTTAGTAAGTCTGGAAAACATAAATGTCTGGAATTCATTTTCACAAAAGTTGTATGAACCATGATATATAGATCTACATGTAATATGTCACTTTACATTTTTTACTTTTGATGAATACAATATATGATTCCTAAAATGCATTATAAAATTTAAAATAATCTTTATGTTGTACATAAATAGATGTGACGTGTACTTTCATACTATTGAATTTTTTTTTAAAGAACCTCTAATTTTTTTTTATTTGTTTGCAGCTCTGTTTTGGATACAGCTGGATCTGAAGCAGCAACAACGCAGCCTGCAAGTGCAGCTGAACGAAAAATAATTCTAACTGCAATTACTAACGCTGATAACACCAATAAGAGGCTGCCTGAAGATTTCATATACGTCATGATGAATTCAATGGAATTGACCACAATGGTCTCCTTGTTGTGCTGTCCACATTGCTTCGACAAAAAATTAACCATGTGCATCACACAATCAAAAGGCATGGCTCATTTGATTAAAATCAAATGCCTAAATTGTGAAACATATTTGTGGCCTGACTGGACCTCAAAAAAAGTAATAATGTTCATCTGGATATTAATGTCCGCACTGTCGCTGCATTAAAAGAATCTGGAATCTCGCATTCTAAATTTGATAGGTTTTGTGGACTTATGAGTATGCCCTGCATGCACAGAAATACTTTTAACAATCTAGCTAACATAGTCAACACTGCTATAATTGAAGCTGGTGAAGAATGTATGATTAGGGCATCTGCTGTTGTGCATGGAAGATACATTTCACAACCTCTGACTACAGATGATAGAATAAGTTCAACAGGCTGTCCTGTTATTACAGTTTCTTTCGATGGGACTTGGCATAAAAGGGGCCACTCATCTCATTCGTCACTCGTCATCGACACCGAAGTCCTATCAAATTATTGCTGTGTTTGTGATCAAACTCTGCAGAACTAAATTTTGATGCCTCTAAGCATATGTGTCAAAAAAACTTCAGTGGCTCAGCAAATGCAATGGAGGCCGCAGCAGCATCCAAAATTTGTTCTCACTCTGTGGCATCAGAAAACTTGTTTATGGCATGATGCTGTGTGATGGCGATAGTAAATCACATTCATCTGCCATTACCAACTCAGGATATGATGTAGAAATCTTAAAAGAGGACTGCATTAACCACATCTCAAAAAGAATGTTTAATGCTTTGAACAATTTAAAAATGTCTAACAAAAAAGAACTAAATTATAGGCTTACAAATCCAAAAAATTGAAAAAATTACAAATAACTATTCCAAAGTTCTGCGCCAAAATGCTCCTGACATTCAAAAAAATGAAGCTGGCTGTTATGGGCTCATTTTTTCATATGATGAGCTCAGACCTAGATCATAACCACAGGTTGTGTCCTGATGGCACTACATCTTGGTGTCACACTTTAAGAGATCAGAGGCACTAAAACAGCCATACAAAAAACATAATCAGACCATCACATCAGAAATAGGAAAACTGTTATTTCCTATAACAGACACAGATCTGTTAAAAACATGTTCAAGAATGGGAACACAAAACGCCAATGAATCTTTTCATTCCCTCATTTGGCAAAGATGCCCCAAAACAGAATTCGCAACATTAAAAACTAAGGACGGCGACATACCTTGCTGTTTTAGCCTTCAATAATGGCATTAAATCAGTTTTTGACATATTAGGCGTTCCCTGGACACTAAAGAACATTTCTTTTAGTGAGAAAAAGCAAAATGTCAAACTACAGCTTGTTGTTAGAAAAAGATCAATCACATTAGTGTCCAGGAGAAAAAAATTGAAAAAGCGAAGAATTGAGCATGAGCACCGGGCAGAGGTTCTAGAAGGTCCAACCTATCAATCAGGCCATTTTAATGAATAGTTTTTTTTATTATCTATTATGTTATATTATGTAAATATTCCCTTTTTTTTTTTTATTTTTATGGTTGCAATAAATATTTTATATCATTTTAAAAACTTTAAATGCGTTTTTCTCAAAATGTATTTTTAGGTGCATGTTGTCCACAAGAATCTCAAAATCTTTAGTTCTGTATAATTTAGACTAATAATTTTTCACATGTAGTTTATTGATAGTATATCATAGGTAATAGGCTGCAAAAATTTTCAATATGTTTAATTTTCATTAAAAAAAAGAAAAATAATGATGTGACCGCAGGTGAAAAATGTGGTCGAAAAAAAATAAAAATTTTAAAAATTCATTTTGAGGTTATGATGCGACAAAATGTATTTAACCCATATAAATTTTTTTTTAGTATACACTTCATTCACTACATCTTTAATTAGGTGATTTAATGGCTGAAGGTTACAACACATGACTTCTGAACCTGGTAAAGACAAGGGCTTTGAGATTCAGAATATTTATGATACCTCTAAGTCCACCAAACTCTAATGGGTACTAAAAATTAGAGTGTGGTATCAACCAGGATAACCAACTACTTAGTAGGCTAAAGTTTATATTATTGATTAACATGCATGGCTAGATTCAGTGGCGTCACTAGGGTCGGTGTCACCCAGTGCGGTAGGCTCTCCCTAAAAACAAACAACTATTGTGTTTTTTTTTTTTTTGTTTCTTAAAATTGAACAATAAAACTGTAAGCTAAATTATTGATTTGTTACACCCGAATTTAGGCAGTGTTATCACGGATTGGAAAGCAGGAGCCATCTTTCAAAAAGCACGGCAGATTTGAACAAACAAATCAATTAGCTTGGAGATGAAATCCACCTACTCAAAACAATCATTGTCCCAACGCTACCTTGAAAAAAGACTGAGCAGTGACGGCTGAGAAGGATCATTTGAATAACATACCGAGATAATGCTACCAATAGAGAAATATTTTCCATATCATTAGTGTCAATGTGTAATGCTGAGTTCTTGCTTCCTGAAGTACTCTAGACACGTGACAAGACGAATATTATAAACTAACTGAAGCTCGTTTCAGCAGACAAACATGAAGTTTATTTTACTACAATAATAATACACTGCACTCCTTGTTAGTGCTACAAGTCAAGAAATAATAAACAATCCTATCCGCATAGCAGCGGTATCAAATGTATCAATCACGTCCGCATCTCAGCGGGTAACAATAAGAACAATTACTACTAGCGACACTGGAGCTTCAACTATAGATATCCATTGAAATACGAATACCTTAATATTCAATAAGCACATAATGAAATCAACTCTCAAATATTATTAATCAACAATCATTAGTCCATCGACTTTCATCCTATATACATATATATACACCAGTCCAGGAAGCAACGTCCAACCTTCCTGGACCGGGAGCAAAACCTTACTGACTTGACTTGACTTGACTGAACTCAAAGTCAACTTTATTCATTCTACTTCCTGTTTTCTACATCAGGAATTCCACGTGTCTTTTAAACTCTTAACATGACGTGAACTTTAGATCATGCAATGTCAACTAAGACTGACAATTAGACAAGACGAAACATGTTTACTTAAGTCATCCTTAACACGAAAGCCGAAAAGAGGAGCGCAAAAACATGCCGTCAACGTTTAATCATGGTGTCACACCGATTCAAGAGGAAAGTGTAACGGACTTAGGTTAGTTCTTTGAGGGGCTATTTAAATGCCCCAATTGTATATTGTCAAGAGAGGGGGTGTAAAAAGTGAAATTGTGTGTGTGTGTTTGTTTGTTTATTTTATTAGTTGAGTTGTAGATTGTTTTTAGCACGGGGTTTTTCAAGGGGGGGGGGGGGGGACAATAAGGTTTCCTGTGGTCCGTCTAGTCAGAAAGCTGACCTTGTCTGAGTAGGGTGTTGGTGATTGTTTTTCGGTTATTATGCCTAGAGTAAGGAGATATTATATTATTATTCTTGCTATGTGTGCGTACTGAATATTTGGGGTAATGCTATGATGTGTCATGATACCCTTATGTAATATATTATATTATATATTATATTGTTTGCAGTAAATAAATACTAATTTTCTACTCCGTTGAGTGTACTTTATAATAATTGTACGCTTGTAGAGAACTACAGTTTGGGCATAAATTAGCTCTCAAAGAACTAACCTAAGTCCGTTACAGAAAGTAGTTGTGGAGAAAGCTTGCAGCCCTATGTGTCGAATAGCGCCCTAAGTCCGTTACAGAAAGTAGCTGTGGAGAAAGCTTGCAGCCCTATGTGTCGAATAGCGCGCGAGCGCTTATGTCAATGTGTTTCTCAACATTTTGCATTAATAAAATGTTACTTTCGCCACTCAACTGATCAGATAATTTGTTAAGGGGGAGCGCCTTAATCTCACTCAGAGTTGTCTGGGGGGATCCCCGGGTGCCAAACGTTTTTCTACATTTCTGAGCTTCATAATCTCTTCCCGGTGGCGTGTACAACGTAATATTTTTCTCATAATAGGAAAATTACTAGTCAAATCAAACTGAATTCAGAAAGTTTAGTACATGCTGATTCTAAAATGTGAGAAACATTCGAGGTAGAAATTTGTATTTTTAAAAGTTGTTTTTTTGGGAAAGTGCATTTTCTCGACTTGGGTGTCACCCCCTGATGGGTGCCACCCGGTGCGGCTTTGCACCCCACGCCTCTCCCCATAGTGACGCCACTGACTAGATTTAAACATGAAATGCGTAGGACGTATTTATCTTCTCTTTTGAAGTTATGTCTGTAATCTATATATATTTAAGCTTTAAATGCATGTGAAAATATTAGAGTTAGTAAGGAAGATAATGTGAAGTAGATTGTAAACTAAAAGAAAATGTTTTTGTAAAATAAAATATTGTATTGTCTTCATCACCTCATATCTGAACACAATATCATAATAAAGAATAAACAAGATGTGCTTTAATAGGTTTGTTAATTGACCTCAAAACAAATTTAAATAATAAACAGGTGTAGATTCGACTGATGAGATATCGGTGGACTAATTTAATTGGCTGTCAAGTAAAAAGTTGATTAATTACAGTTATGATTGGCTTATTCTACGACTTTAAATTATTAGTCTACCAACGCAGTTTGCACAGCACTCAGAGAAAATTATTATAGTTCGCCAACAGCTATAGAGCACAACGACCGACCGCTTAAAAATCCCGAAATTAAAAAATCCCAGTCTTCACCAAGACTCGAACCCAGGACCCCAGGTTTTGAAGTCAAGCACTTAACTACTCAACCATAGCGCCACCGGATATGTTACTTACGTGTAATTATTTCATTGATTGCTTACTAGTCCATCTGACAGACACATCATACACACCCAGTCTTACATAAAGCAACTAATCTTTTACAGACCAGTGTAACAAACCGTGTTAGTTATCATAATGGTAGGGCTAAATTCATAGTTGCACGAGATTGTAAGATCCTGGTCAACAGGTCCAGGTGAATGTGTGTAAGGACAGACGAGAGAGCGAGTTGCCCATGGTGACTGGGGCACAAATGAGAGAGTGCATATACTTTCAGAGGCTAGTTTAGACTATAGTTTGGGTTTGAGTAAGTCGAGAGCTTATTAGTAGGAAAGTCTTATCGTAGATAGTCCTTGTTGGTGAGCGTTGTATTTTCTTTTGCGTTTATCTGCGTACGGGACGTACTACTTAATACGTAAATACGTAGAATAGTTAATAAAGTGTTTCATTAACTATAAAGTTCTGAGATGTGTCTCTTTAAAGAGTAGCCTATGTTCATAGGGCCGGATTTAGGACAGGACATGGTGGAGCTACTGCCCCAGTGAATCCACAAGAAAGGGGCCTCCACAAGATTTTAAGTCTCAAAATTTTGACGTTTCAGCCACTTTTATGTTTGTTGTTTTTTGTTTCGAACATTGTGTCCGATAAAACTTTAAATTTTACGATTGACAAGAAAGAAGTGTATGCTTGTATCATGCTTACAACTTGGAAATGCAGTTTCGAATCTCTACGTCAGTGCGTCAAACCAGGACCTTACCCTCCACAAACTCAAAGATAAATTAAATGTACCTTCTTCGTTTAACTAAAAAAATACAATAAAAATTTTGTTTAAGAGTCTATAAAGTATAAAGTAGAATAAATTTACAAGTAGGCCTACTTTGTTGCCCTGAGTTGTCAAGTTCTTTGAATTGGTTGTGTCGTGTGGTACAGTTTGCAGAGAATCTGGGTAGTGAGAAACGTTACAATATATATATATCTTTTCCAGTGCTACAAAGCCAAGCAGCTTAATGACTTATAAGTAGATTAGCAAAGTATAAAAAATATAATGAGAAACAAGGTAGACTTAGACCAAGCTTAATTTAATGATCTAGATATAGTCTTTTTTTTTTTCAAGACTTTGCAGCTACCTTCGTGTACAAATAAAATGACATTGTGCAAAATTTTGAATGCCTGAGTCTTTAGAAAATGTGAATATGTTTATCTTCATGCATAGTGAAAACGAGATTGAATGAGTTCTTGTGAATACAATGACATTGTGCTTATTTTTGTGTGAAATTAACAAATCTTTGGTCACGAAGTAACATTTTGTTTACACTACAGATGATTATATTGTGATTCGCCTCCTGTAACCATATTTTCTTCATAGAGAATGTATGTTTAACTCTTATAAAATAATTGATTTAATAGAGAAAACTTTTTCAAAGTATTATTATAAAAATTAAAATGAGTTTACTACTTAACAGTACTTTGTAGTTGGGCTTCTAAGATTGTAATTGATTAACTTTTAAGGCCCTTTTTTCATTGCTCTTTTTATGGTCACTAATAGAAGTTGCTGTAAACTGGTATGCTCCTCCTGACATCCTCCAAAACTTAGTCAGTCATCATTGACACTTAAACATAACAATTCTCAATCTTATCATTGACACTAAGTCATTACCATTCTCAATCTAATCATTGACATAACATTCTCAATGTAATCAATGACACTAAGACATTACCATACTCAATCTAATCATTGATACTAAGACATTACCATTCTCAATCGAGTCATTGACATAACATTCTCAATGTAATCAATGACACTAAGACATTACCATGCTCAATGTAATCATTGACACTAAGACATAACCATTCTCAATCTAATCATTGACACTAAAAAATTACCTTCTTAATCTAAAAATTGACATAACATTCTCAATGTAATCATTGACACTATGACATTACCATTCTCAAAGTAATCATTGACAATAAGACATTACCATTCTCAATCTAATCATTGACATAACATTCTCAATGTAATCAATGACACTAAGACATTACCATTCTCAATGTAATCATCGACACTAAGTCATTACCATTCTCAATCCAATCATTGACACTAAGTCATTACCATTCTCAATCTAATCATTGACATAACATTCTCAATGTAATCAATGACACTAAGACATTACCATACTCAATCTAATCATTGATACTAAGACATTACCATTCTCAATCGAGTCATTGACATAACATTCTCAATGTAATCAATGACACTAAGACATTACCATACTCAATCTAATCATTGATACTAAGACATTACCATTCTCAATCGAGTCATTGACATAACATTCTCAATATAATCAATGAAACTAAGACATTACCATTCTCAATGTAATCATTGACATAACATTCTCAATGTAATCAATGACACTAAGACATTACCATTCTCAATCTAATCATTGACAATAAGACATTACCATTCTCAATCTAATCATTGACATAACATTCTCAATGTAATCAATGACACTAAGACATTACCATTCTCAATGTAATCATCGACACTAAAACATTACCATTCTCAATCTAATCATTGACACTAAGTCATTACCATTCCCAATCTAATTGACACTAAGACCTTCCATTCTTAATCTAATCATTGACACTAAGTCATTACCATTCTCAATCTAATCATTGACACTAAGTCATTACCATTCTCAATCTAATCATTGACATAACATTCTCAATGTAATCAATGACACTAAGACATTACCATACTCAATCTAATCATTGATACTAAGACATTATCATTCTCAATCGAGTCATTGACATAACATTCTCAATGTAATCAATGACACTAAGACATTACCATTCTCAATGTAATCATTGACACTAAGACAAAACCATTCTCAATCTAATCATTGACACTAAAAAATTACCTTCTTAATCTGTAATTGACATAACATTCTCAATGTAATCATTGACACTATGACATTACCATTCTCAAAGTAATCATTGACAATAAGACATTACCATTCTCAATCTAATCATTGACATAACATTCTCAATGTAATCAATGACACTAAGACATTACCATTCTCAATGTAATCATCGACACTAAGACATTACCATTCTCAATCTAATCATTGACACTAAGTCATTACCATTCCCAATCTAATTGACACTAAGACCTTCCATTCTTAATCTAATCATTGACACTAAGTCATTACCATTCTCAATCTAATCATTGACACTAAGTCATTACCATTCTCAATCTAATCATTGACATAACATTCTCAATGTAATCAATGACACTAAGACATTACCATACTCAATCTAATCATTGATACTAAGACATTACCATTCTCAATCGAGTCATTGACATAACATTCTCAATGTAATCAATGACACTAAGACATTACCATTCTCAATGTAATCATTGACACTAAGACATAACCATTCTCAATCTAATCATTGACACTAAAAAATTACCTTCTTAATCTAAAAATTGACATAACATTCTCAATGTAATCATTGACACTATGACATTACCATTATCAAAGTAATCATTGACACTAAGACCTTCCATTCTTAATCTAATCATTGACACTAAGTCATTACCATTCTTAATCTAATCATTGAGGTTAAGATGTTTCCATTCTCAATCTAATCATTGACACTAAGACATTACCATTCTCAATCTAATCATTGACATAACATTGTCAATGTAATCATTGACACTAAGACATTACCATTCTCAAAGTAATCATTGACACTAAGACCTTCCATTCTTAATCTAATCATTGACACTAAGTCATTACCATTCTCATTCTAATCAATGAGGTTAAGATGTTTCCATTCTCAATCTAATCATTGACACTAAGACATTACCATTATCAAAGTAATCATTGACACTAAGACCTTCCATTCTTAATCTAATCATTGACACTAAGTCATTACCATTCTTAATCTAATCATTGAGGTTAAGATGTTTCCATTCTCAATCTAATCATTGACACTAAGACATTACCATTCTCAATCTAATCATTGACATAACATTGTCAATGTAATCATTGACACTAAGACATTACCATTCTCAAAGTAATCATTGACACTAAGACCTTCCATTCTTAATCTAATCATTGACACTAAGTCATTACCATTCTCAATCTAATCAATGAGGTTAAGATGTTTCCATTCTCAATCTAATCATTGACACTAAGACATTACCATTCTCAAAGTAATCATTGACACTAAGACCTTCCATTCTTAATCTAATCATTGACACTAAGTCATTACCATTCTCAATCTAATCATTGACACTAAGTCATTACCATTCTCAATGTAATCATCGACACTAAGACATTACCATTCTCAATCTAATCATTGACACTAAGACATTACCATTCTCAATCTAATCATTGACAATAAGACATTACCATTCTCAATCTAATCATTGACATAACATTCTCAATGTAATCAATGACACTAAGACATTACCATTCTCAATGTAATCATCGACACTAAGACATTACCATTCTCAATCTAATCATTGACACTAAGTCATTACCATTCCCAATCTAATTGACACTAAGACCTTCCATTCTTAATCTAATCATTGACACTAAGTCATTACCATTCTCAATCTAATCATTGACATAACATTCTCAATGTAATCAATGACACTAAGACATTACCATACTCAATCTAATCATTGATACTAAGACATTACCATTCTCAATCGAGTCATTGACATAACATTCTCAATGTAATCAATGACACTAAGACATTACCATACTCAATCTAATCATTGATACTAAGACATTACCATTCTCAATCGAGTCATTGACATAACATTCTCAATATAATCAATGACACTAAGACATTACCATTCTCAATGTAATCATTGACATAACATTCTCAATGTAATCAATGACACTAAGACATTACCATTCTCAATGTAATCATTGACACTAAGACATTACCATTCTCAATCTAATCATTGACACTAAGTCATTACCATTCCCAATCTAATTGACACTAAGACCTTCCATTCTTAATCTAATCATTGACACTAAGTCATTACCATTCTCAATCTAATCATTGACACTAAGTCATTACCATTCTCAATCTAATCATTGACATAACATTCTCAATGTAATCAAAGACACTAAGTCATTACCATTCTCAATCTAATCATTGACACTAAGTCATTACCATTCTCAATGTAATCATCAACACTAAGACATTACCATTCTCAATCTAATCATTGACACTAAGACATTACCATTCTCAATCTAATCATTGACAATAAGACATTACCATTCTCAATCTAATCATTGACATAACATTCTCAATGTAATCAATGACACTAAGACATTACCATTCTCAATGTAATCATCGACACTAAGACATTACCATTCTCAATCTAATCATTGACACTAAGTCATTACCATTCCCAATCTAATTGACACTAAGACCTTCCATTCTTAATCTAATCATTGACACTAAGTCATTACCATTCTCAATCTAATCATTGACACTAAGTCATTACCATTCTCAATCTAATCATTGACATAACATTCTCAATGTAATCAATGACACTAAGACATTACCATACTCAATCTAATCATTGATACTAAGACATTATCATTCTCAATCGAGTCATTGACATAACATTCTCAATGTAATCAATGACACTAAGACATTACCATTCTCAATGTAATCATTGACACTAAGACAAAACCATTCTCAATCTAATCATTGACACTAAAAAATTACCTTCTTAATCTGTAATTGACATAACATTCTCACTGTAATCATTGACACTATGACATTACCATTCTCAAAGTAATCATTGACAATAAGACATTACCATTCTCAATCTAATCATTGACATAACATTCTCAATGTAATCAATGACACTAAGACATTACCATTCTCATGGAATCATCGACACTAAGACATTACCATTCTCAATCTAATCATTGACACTAAGTCATTACCATTCCCAATCTAATTGACACTAAGACCTTCCATTCTTAATCTAATCATTGACACTAAGTCATTACCATTCTCAATCTAATCATTGACACTAAGTCATTACCATTCTCAATCTAATCATTGACATAACATTCTCAATGTAATCAATGACACTAAGACATTACCATACTCAATCTAATCATTGATACTAAGACATTACCATTCTCAATCGAGTCATTGACATAACATTCTCAATGTAATCAATGACACTAAGACATTACCATGCTCAATGTAATCATTGACACTAAGACATAACCATTCTCAATCTAATCATTGACACTAAAAAATTACCTTCTTAATCTAAAAATTGACATAACATTCTCAATGTAATCATTGACACTATGACATTACCATTCTCAAAGTAATCATTGACAATAAGACATTACCATTCTCAATCTAATCATTGACATAACATTCTCAATGTAATCAATGACACTAAGACATTACCATTCTCAATGTAATCATCGACACTAAGTCATTACCATTCTCAATCCAATCATTGACACTAAGTCATTACCATTCTCAATCTAATCATTGACATAACATTCTCAATGTAATCAATGACACTAAGACATTACCATACTCAATCTAATCATTGATACTAAGACATTACCATTCTCAATCGAGTCATTGACATAACATTCTCAATGTAATCAATGACACTAAGACATTACCATACTCAATCTAATCATTGATACTAAGACATTACCATTCTCAATGGAGTCATTGACATAACATTCTCAATGTAATCAATGACACTAAGACATTACCATTCTCAATGTAATCATCGACACTAAGTCATTACCATTCTCAATCCAATCATTGACACTAAGTCATTACCATTCTCAATCTAATCATTGACATAACATTCTCAATGTAATCAATGACACTAAGACATTACCATACTCAATCTAATCATTGATACTAAGACATTACCATTCTCAATCGAGTCATTGACATAACATTCTCAATGTAATCAATGACACTAAGACATTACCATACTCAATCTAATCATTGATACTAAGACATTACCATTCTCAATCGAGTCATTGACATAACATTCTCAATGTAATCAATGACACTAAGACATTACCATTCTCAATCGAGTCATTGACATAACATTCTCAATGTAATCAATGACACTAAGACATTACCATTCTCAATGTAATCATTGACATAACATTCTCAATGTAATCAATGACACTAAGACATTACCATTCTCAATGTAATCATTGACACTAAGACATTACCATTCTCAATCTAATCATTGACACTAAGTCATTACCATTCCCAATCTAATTGACACTAAGACCTTCCATTCTTAATCTAATCATTGACACTAAGTCATTACCATTCTCAATCTAATCATTGACACTAAGTCATTACCATTCTCAATCTAATCATTGACATAACATTCTCAATGTAATCAATGACACTAAGTCATTACCATTCTCAATCTAATCATTGACACTAAGACATTACCATTCTCAATGTAATCATCAACACTAAGACATTACCATTCTCAATCTAATCATTGACACTAAGACATTACCATTCTCAATCTAATCATTGACAATAAGACATTACCATTCTCAATCTAATCATTGACATAACATTCTCAATGTAATCAATGACACTAAGACATTACCATTCTCAATGTAATCATCGACACTAAGACATTACCATTCTCAATCTAATCATTGACACTAAGTCATTACCATTCCCAATCTAATTGACACTAAGACCTTCCATTCTTAATCTAATCATTGACACTAAGTCATTACCATTCTCAATCTAATCATTGACACTAAGTCATTACCATTCTCAATCTAATCATTGACATAACATTCTCAATGTAATCAATGACACTAAGACATTACCATACTCAATCTAATCATTGATACTAAGACATTATCATTCTCAATCGAGTCATTGACATAACATTCTCAATGTAATCAATGACACTAAGACATTACCATTCTCAATGTAATCATTGACACTAAGACAAAACCATTCTCAATCTAATCATTGACACTAAAAAATTACCTTCTTAATCTGTAATTGACATAACATTCTCACTGTAATCATTGACACTATGACATTACCATTCTCAAAGTAATCATTGACAATAAGACATTACCATTCTCAATCTAATCATTGACATAACATTCTCAATGTAATCAATGACACTAAGACATTACCATTCTCATGGAATCATCGACACTAAGACATTACCATTCTCAATCTAATCATTGACACTAAGTCATTACCATTCCCAATCTAATTGACACTAAGACCTTCCATTCTTAATCTAATCATTGACACTAAGTCATTACCATTCTCAATCTAATCATTGACACTAAGTCATTACCATTCTCAATCTAATCATTGACATAACATTCTCAATGTAATCAATGACACTAAGACATTACCATACTCAATCTAATCATTGATACTAAGACATTACCATTCTCAATCGAGTCATTGACATAACATTCTCAATGTAATCAATGACACTAAGACATTACCATTCTCAATGTAATCATTGACACTAAGACATAACCATTCTCAATCTAATCATTGACACTAAAAAATTACCTTCTTAATCTAAAAATTGACATAACATTCTCAATGTAATCATTGACACTATGACATTACCATTCTCAAAGTAATCATTGACACTAAGACCTTCCATTCTTAATCTAATCATTGACACTAAGTCATTACCATTCTTAATCTAATCATTGAGGTTAAGATGTTTCCATTCTCAATCTAATCATTGACACTAAGACATTACCATTCTCAATCTAATCATTGACATAACATTGTCAATGTAATCATTGACACTAAGACATTACCATTCTCAAAGTAATCATTGACACTAAGACCTTCCATTCTTAATCTAATCATTGACACTAAGTCATTACCATTCTCAATCTAATCATTGACACTAAGTCATTACCATTCTCAATCTAATCATTGACATAACATTCTCAATGTAATCAATGACACTAAGACATTACCATACTCAATCTAATCATTGATACTAAGACATTACCATTCTCAATCGAGTCATTGACATAACATTCTCAATGTAATCAATGACACTAAGACATTACCATGCTCAATGTAATCATTGACACTAAGACATAACCATTCTCAATCTAATCATTGACACTAAAAAATTACCTTCTTAATCTAAAAATTGACATAACATTCTCAATGTAATCATTGACACTATGACATTACCATTCTCAAAGTAATCATTGACAATAAGACATTACCATTCTCAATCTAATCATTGACATAACATTCTCAATGTAATCAATGACACTAAGACATTACCATTCTCAATGTAATCATCGACACTAAGTCATTACCATTCTCAATCCAATCATTGACACTAAGTCATTACCATTCTCAATCTAATCATTGACATAACATTCTCAATCTAATCATTGACACTAAGACATTACCATTCTCAATCTAATCATTGACAATAAGACATTACCATTCTCAATCTAATCATTGACATAACATTCTCAATGTAATCAATGACACTAAGACATTACCATTCTCAATGTAATCATCGACACTAAGACATTACCATTCTCAATCTAATCATTGACACTAAGTCATTACCATTCCCAATCTAATTGACACTAAGACCTTCCATTCTTAATCTAATCATTGACACTAAGTCATTACCATTCTCAATCTAATCATTGACACTAAGTCATTACCATTCTCAATCTAATCATTGACATAACATTCTCAATGTAATCAATGACACTAAGACATTACCATACTCAATCTAATCATTGATACTAAGACATTATCATTCTCAATCGAGTCATTGACATAACATTCTCAATGTAATCAATGACACTAAGACATTACCATTCTCAATGTAATCATTGACACTAAGACAAAACCATTCTCAATCTAATCATTGACACTAAAAAATTACCTTCTTAATCTGTAATTGACATAACATTCTCACTGTAATCATTGACACTATGACATTACCATTCTCAAAGTAATCATTGACAATAAGACATTACCATTCTCAATCTAATCATTGACATAACATTCTCAATGTAATCAATGACACTAAGACATTACCATTCTCATGGAATCATCGACACTAAGACATTACCATTCTCAATCTAATCATTGACACTAAGTCATTACCATTCCCAATCTAATTGACACTAAGACCTTCCATTCTTAATCTAATCATTGACACTAAGTCATTACCATTCTCAATCTAATCATTGACACTAAGTCATTACCATTCTCAATCTAATCATTGACATAACATTCTCAATGTAATCAATGACACTAAGACATTACCATACTCAATCTAATCATTGATACTAAGACATTACCATTCTCAATCGAGTCATTGACATAACATTCTCAATGTAATCAATGACACTAAGACATTACCATTCTCAATGTAATCATTGACACTAAGACATAACCATTCTCAATCTAATCATTGACACTAAAAAATTACCTTCTTAATCTAAAAATTGACATAACATTCTCAATGTAATCATTGACACTATGACATTACCATTCTCAAAGTAATCATTGACACTAAGACCTTCCATTCTTAATCTAATCATTGACACTAAGTCATTACCATTCTTAATCTAATCATTGAGGTTAAGATGTTTCCATTCTCAATCTAATCATTGACACTAAGACATTACCATTCTCAATCTAATCATTGACATAACATTGTCAATGTAATCATTGACACTAAGACATTACCATTCTCAAAGTAATCATTGACACTAAGACCTTCCATTCTTAATCTAATCATTGACACTAAGTCATTACCATTCTCAATCTAATCATTGACACTAAGTCATTACCATTCTCAATCTAATCATTGACATAACATTCTCAATGTAATCAATGACACTAAGACATTACCATACTCAATCTAATCATTGATACTAAGACATTACCATTCTCAATCGAGTCATTGACATAACATTCTCAATGTAATCAATGACACTAAGACATTACCATGCTCAATGTAATCATTGACACTAAGACATAACCATTCTCAATCTAATCATTGACACTAAAAAATTACCTTCTTAATCTAAAAATTGACATAACATTCTCAATGTAATCATTGACACTATGACATTACCATTCTCAAAGTAATCATTGACAATAAGACATTACCATTCTCAATCTAATCATTGACATAACATTCTCAATGTAATCAATGACACTAAGACATTACCATTCTCAATGTAATCATCGACACTAAGTCATTACCATTCTCAATCCAATCATTGACACTAAGTCATTACCATTCTCAATCTAATCATTGACATAACATTCTCAATGTAATCAATGACACTAAGACATTACCATACTCAATCTAATCATTGATACTAAGACATTACCATTCTCAATCGAGTCATTGACATAACATTCTCAATGTAATCAATGACACTAAGACATTACCATACTCAATCTAATCATTGATACTAAGACATTACCATTCTCAATGGAGTCATTGACATAACATTCTCAATGTAATCAATGACACTAAGACATTACCATTCTCAATGTAATCATCGACACTAAGTCATTACCATTCTCAATCCAATCATTGACACTAAGTCATTACCATTCTCAATCTAATCATTGACATAACATTCTCAATGTAATCAATGACACTAAGACATTACCATACTCAATCTAATCATTGATACTAAGACATTACCATTCTCAATCGAGTCATTGACATAACATTCTCAATGTAATCAATGACACTAAGACATTACCATACTCAATCTAATCATTGATACTAAGACATTACCATTCTCAATCGAGTCATTGACATAACATTCTCAATGTAATCAATGACACTAAGACATTACCATTCTCAATCGAGTCATTGACATAACATTCTCAATGTAATCAATGACACTAAGACATTACCATTCTCAATGTAATCATTGACATAACATTCTCAATGTAATCAATGACACTAAGACATTACCATTCTCAATGTAATCATTGACACTAAGACATTACCATTCTCAATCTAATCATTGACACTAAGTCATTACCATTCCCAATCTAATTGACACTAAGACCTTCCATTCTTAATCTAATCATTGACACTAAGTCATTACCATTCTCAATCTAATCATTGACACTAAGTCATTACCATTCTCAATCTAATCATTGACATAACATTCTCAATGTAATCAATGACACTAAGTCATTACCATTCTCAATCTAATCATTGACACTAAGACATTACCATTCTCAATGTAATCATCAACACTAAGACATTACCATTCTCAATCTAATCATTGACACTAAGACATTACCATTCTCAATCTAATCATTGACAATAAGACATTACCATTCTCAATCTAATCATTGACATAACATTCTCAATGTAATCAATGACACTAAGACATTACCATTCTCAATGTAATCATCGACACTAAGACATTACCATTCTCAATCTAATCATTGACACTAAGTCATTACCATTCCCAATCTAATTGACACTAAGACCTTCCATTCTTAATCTAATCATTGACACTAAGTCATTACCATTCTCAATCTAATCATTGACACTAAGTCATTACCATTCTCAATCTAATCATTGACATAACATTCTCAATGTAATCAATGACACTAAGACATTACCATACTCAATCTAATCATTGATACTAAGACATTATCATTCTCAATCGAGTCATTGACATAACATTCTCAATGTAATCAATGACACTAAGACATTACCATTCTCAATGTAATCATTGACACTAAGACAAAACCATTCTCAATCTAATCATTGACACTAAAAAATTACCTTCTTAATCTGTAATTGACATAACATTCTCACTGTAATCATTGACACTATGACATTACCATTCTCAAAGTAATCATTGACAATAAGACATTACCATTCTCAATCTAATCATTGACATAACATTCTCAATGTAATCAATGACACTAAGACATTACCATTCTCAATGTAATCATCGACACTAAGACATTACCATTCTCAATCTAATCATTGACACTAAGTCATTACCATTCCCAATCTAATTGACACTAAGACCTTCCATTCTTAATCTAATCATTGACACTAAGTCATTACCATTCTCAATCTAATCATTGACACTAAGTCATTACCATTCTCAATCTAATCATTGACATAACATTCTCAATGTAATCAATGACACTAAGACATTACCATACTCAATCTAATCATTGATACTAAGACATTACCATTCTCAATCGAGTCATTGACATAACATTCTCAATGTAATCAATGACACTAAGACATTACCATTCTCAATGTAATCATTGACACTAAGACATAACCATTCTCAATCTAATCATTGACACTAAAAAATTACCTTCTTAATCTAAAAATTGACATAACATTCTCAATGTAATCATTGACACTATGACATTACCATTCTCAAAGTAATCATTGACACTAAGACCTTCCATTCTTAATCTAATCATTGACACTAAGTCATTACCATTCTTAATCTAATCATTGAGGTTAAGATGTTTCCATTCTCAATCTAATCATTGACACTAAGACATTACCATTCTCAATCTAATCATTGACATAACATTGTCAATGTAATCATTGACACTAAGACATTACCATTCTCAAAGTAATCATTGACACTAAGACCTTCCATTCTTAATCTAATCATTGACACTAAGTCATTACCATTCTCAATCTAATCATTGACACTAAGTCATTACCATTCTCAATCTAATCAATTAGGTTAAGATGTTTCCATTCTCAATCTAATCATTGACACTAAGACATTACCATTCTCAAAGTAATCATTGACACTAAGACCTTCCATTCTTAATCTAATCATTGACACTAAGTCATTACCATTCTCAATCTAATCATTGACACTAAGTCATTACCATTCTCAATGTAATCATCGACACTAAGACATTACCATTCTCAATCTAATCATTGACACTAAGACATTACCATTCTCAATCTAATCATTGACAATAAGACATTACCATTCTCAATCTAATCATTGACATAACATTCTCAATGTAATCAATGACACTAAGACATTACCATTCTCAATGTAATCATCGACACTAAGACATTACCATTCTCAATCTAATCATTGACACTAAGTCATTACCATTCCCAATCTAATTGACACTAAGACCTTCCATTCTTAATCTAATCATTGACAATAAGTCATTACCATTCTCAATCTAATCATTGACACTAAGTCATTACCATTCTCAATCTAATCATTGACATAACATTCTCAATGTAATCAATGACACTAAGACATTACCATACTCAATCTAATCATTGATACTAAGACATTACCATTCTCAATCGAGTCATTGACATAACATTCTCAATGTAATCAATGACACTATGACATTACCATTCTCAAAGTAATCATTGACACAAAGACCTTCCATTCTTAATCTAATCATTGACACTAAGTCATTACCATTCTTAATCTAATCATTGAGGTTAAGATGTTTCCATTCTCAATCTAATCATTGACACTAAGACATTACCATTCTCAATCTAATCATTGACATAACATTGTCAATGTAATCATTGACACTAAGACATTACCATTCTAAATCTAATCATTGACACTAAGACATTACCATTCTCAATCTAATCATTGAAACTAAGGCATTACCATTCTCAAACTAATCATTGACACTAAGACATTCCCATTCTCAATGTAATCATCGAAACTAAGACATTACCATTCTCAATCTAATCATTGACATAACATTGTCAATGTAATCATTGACACTAAGACATTACCATTCTCAATCTAATCAATAAGGTTAAGATGTTTCCATTCTCAATCTAATCATTGACACTAAGTCATTACCATTCTCAATCTAATCATTGACACTAAGTCATTACCATTCTCAATCTAATCAATGAGGTTAAGATGTTTCCATTCTCAATCTAATCATTGACACTAAGACATTACCATTCTCAAAGTAATCATTGACACTAAGACCTTCCATTCTTAATCTAATCATTGACACTAAGTCATTACCATTCTCAATCTAATCATTGACACTAAGTCATTACCATTCTCAATGTAATCATCGACACTAAGACATTACCATTCTCAATCTAATCATTGACACTAAGACATTACCATTCTCAATCTAATCATTGACAATAAGACATTACCATTCTCAATCTAATCATTGACATAACATTCTCAATGTAATCAATGACACTAAGACATTACCATTCTCAATGTAATCATCGACACTAAGACATTACCATTCTCAATCTAATCATTGACACTAAGTCATTACCATTCCCAATCTAATTGACACTAAGACCTTCCATTCTTAATCTAATCATTGACACTAAGTCATTACCATTCTCAATCTAATCATTGACACTAAGTCATTACAATTCTCAATCTAATCATTGACATAACATTCTCAATGTAATCAATGACACTAAGACATTACCATACTCAATCTAATCATTGATACTAAGACATTACCATTCTCAATCGAGTCATTGACATAACATTCTCAATGTAATCAATGACACTATGACATTACCATTCTCAAAGTAATCATTGACACTAAGACCTTCCATTCTTAATCTAATCATTGACACTAAGTCATTACCATTCTTAATCTAATCATTGAGGTTAAGATGTTTCCATTCTCAATCTAATCATTGACACTAAGACATTACCATTCTCAATCTAATCATTGACATAACATTGTCAATGTAATCATTGACACTAAGACATTACCATTCTCAATGTAATCATCGAAACTAAGACATTACCATTCTAAATCTAATCATTGACACTAAGACATTACCATTCTCAATCTAATCATTGAAACTAAGGCATTACCATTCTCAAACTAATCATTGACACTAAGACATTCCCATTCTCAATGTAATCATCGAAACTAAGACATTACCATTCTCAATCTAATCATTGACATAACATTGTCAATGTAATCATTGACACTAAGACATTACCATTCTCAATCTAATCAATAAGGTTAAGATGTTTCCATTCTCAATCTAATCATTGATACTAAGACATTACCATTCTCAATCTAATCATTGACATAACATTCTCAATGTAATCAATGACACTAAGACATTAACATTCTCAATGTAATCATTGACACTAAGACATAACATTCTCAATGTAATCAATGACACTAAGACATTACCATACTCAATCTAATCATTGATACTAAGACATTACCATTCTCAATCGAGTCATTGACATAACATTCTCAATGTAATCAATGACACTAAGACATTACCATGCTCAATGTAATCATTGACACTAAGACATAACCATTCTCAATCTAATCATTGACACTAAAAAATTACCTTCTTAATCTAAAAATTGACATAACATTCTCAATGTAATCATTGACACTATGACATTACCATTCTCAAAGTAATCATTGACAATAAGACATTACCATTCTCAATCTAATCATTGACATAACATTCTCAATGTAATCAATGACACTAAGACATTACCATACTCAATCTAATCATTGATACTAAGACATTACCATTCTCAATCGAGTCATTGACATAACATTCTCAATGTAATCAATGACACTAAGACATTACCATTCTCAATGTAATCATTGACATAACATTCTCAATGTAATCAATGACACTAAGACATTACCATTCTCAATGTAATCATTGACACTAAGACATTACCATTCTCAATCTAATCATTGACACTAAGTCATTACCATTCCCAATCTAATTGATACTAAGACCTTCCATTCTTAATCTAATCATTGACACTAAGTCATTACCATTCTCAATCTAATCATTGACACTAAGTCATTACCATTCTCAATCTAATCATTGACATAACATTCTCAATGTAATCAATGACACTAAGACATTACCATACTCAATCTAATCATTGATACTAAGACATTACCATTCTCAATCGAGTCATTGACATAACATTCTCAATGTAATCAATGACACTAAGACATTACCATTCTCAATGTAATCATTGACACTAAGACATAACCATTCTCAATCTAATCATTGACACTAAAAAATTACCTTCTTAATCTAAAAATTGACATAACATTCTCAATGTAATCATTGACACTATGACATTACCATTCTCAAAGTAATCATTGACACTAAGACCTTCCATTCTTAATCTAATCATTGACACTAAGACATTACCATTCTCAATCTAATCATTGACATAACATTGTCAATGTAATCATTGACACTAAGACATTACCATTCTCAAAGTAATCATTGACACTAAGACCTTCCATTCTTAATCTAATCATTGACACTAAGTCATTACCATTCTCAATCTAATCATTGACACTAAGTCATTACCATTCTCAATCTAATCAATGAGGTTAAGATGTTTCCATTCTCAATCTAATCATTGACACTAAGACATTACCATTCTCAAAGTAATCATTGACACTAAGACCTTCCATTCTTAATCTAATCATTGACACTAAGTCATTACCATTCTCAATCTAATCATTGACACTAAGTCATTACCATTCTCAATGTAATCATCGACACTAAGACATTACCATTCTCAATCTAATCATTGACACTAAGACATTACCATTCTCAATCTAATCATTGACAATAAGACATTACCATTCTCAATCTAATCATTGACATAACATTCTCAATGTAATCAATGACACTAAGACATTACCATTCTCAATGTAATCATCGACACTAAGACATTACCATTCTCAATCTAATCATTGACACTAAGTCATTACCATTCCCAATCTAATTGACACTAAGACCTTCCATTCTTAATCTAATCATTGACACTAAGTCATTACCATTCTCAATCTAATCATTGACACTAAGTCATTACCATTCTCAATCTAATCATTGACATAACATTCTCAATGTAATCAATGACACTAAGACATTACCATACTCAATCTAATCATTGATACTAAGACATTACCATTCTCAATCGAGTCATTGACATAACATTCTCAATGTAATCAATGACACTATGACATTACCATTCTCAAAGTAATCATTGACACTAAGACCTTCCATTCTTAATCTAATCATTGACACTAAGTCATTACCATTCTTAATCTAATCATTGAGGTTAAGATGTTTCCATTCTCAATCTAATCATTGACACTAAGACATTACCATTCTCAATCTAATCATTGACATAACATTGTCAATGTAATCATTGACACTAAGACATTACCATTCTCAATGTAATCATCGAAACTAAGACATTACCATTCTAAATCTAATCATTGACACTAAGACATTACCATTCTCAATCTAATCATTGAAACTAAGGCATTACCATTCTCAAACTAATCATTGACACTAAGACATTCCCATTCTCAATGTAATCATCGAAACTAAGACATTACCATTCTCAATCTAATCATTGACATAACATTGTCAATGTAATCATTGACACTAAGACATTACCATTCTCAATCTAATCAATAAGGTTAAGATGTTTCCATTCTCAATCTAATCATTGATACTAAGACATTACCATTCTCAATCTAATCATTGACATAACATTCTCAATGTAATCAATGACACTAAGACATTAACATTCTCAATGTAATCATTGACACTAAGACATAACATTCTCAATGTAATCAATGACACTAAGACATTACCATACTCAATCTAATCATTGATACTAAGACATTACCATTCTCAATCGAGTCATTGACATAACATTCTCAATGTAATCAATGACACTAAGACATTACCATGCTCAATGTAATCATTGACACTAAGACATAACCATTCTCAATCTAATCATTGACACTAAAAAATTACCTTCTTAATCTAAAAATTGACATAACATTCTCAATGTAATCATTGACACTATGACATTACCATTCTCAAAGTAATCATTGACAATAAGACATTACCATTCTCAATCTAATCATTGACATAACATTCTCAATGTAATCAATGACACTAAGACATTACCATACTCAATCTAATCATTGATACTAAGACATTACCATTCTCAATCGAGTCATTGACATAACATTCTCAATGTAATCAATGACACTAAGACATTACCATTCTCAATGTAATCATTGACATAACATTCTCAATGTAATCAATGACACTAAGACATTACCATTCTCAATGTAATCATTGACACTAAGACATTACCATTCTCAATCTAATCATTGACACTAAGTCATTACCATTCCCAATCTAATTGATACTAAGACCTTCCATTCTTAATCTAATCATTGACACTAAGTCATTACCATTCTCAATCTAATCATTGACACTAAGTCATTACCATTCTCAATCTAATCATTGACATAACATTCTCAATGTAATCAATGACACTAAGACATTACCATACTCAATCTAATCATTGATACTAAGACATTACCATTCTCAATCGAGTCATTGACATAACATTCTCAATGTAATCAATGACACTAAGACATTACCATTCTCAATGTAATCATTGACACTAAGACATAACCATTCTCAATCTAATCATTGACACTAAAAAATTACCTTCTTAATCTAAAAATTGACATAACATTCTCAATGTAATCATTGACACTATGACATTACCATTCTCAAAGTAATCATTGACACTAAGACCTTCCATTCTTAATCTAATCATTGACACTAAGACATTACCATTCTCAATCTAATCATTGACATAACATTGTCAATGTAATCATTGACACTAAGACATTACCATTCTCAAAGTAATCATTGACACTAAGACCTTCCATTCTTAATCTAATCATTGACACTAAGTCATTACCATTCTCAATCTAATCATTGACACTAAGTCATTACCATTCTCAATCTAATCAATGAGGTTAAGATGTTTCCATTCTCAATCTAATCATTGACACTAAGACATTACCATTCTCAAAGTAATCATTGACACTAAGACCTTCCATTCTTAATCTAATCATTGACACTAAGTCATTACCATTCTCAATGTAATCATTGACACTAAGTCATTACCATTCTCAATGTAATCATCGACACTAAGACATTACCATTCTCAATCTAATCATTGACACTAAGACATTACCATTCTCAATCTAATCATTGACAATAAGACATTACCATTCTCAATCTAATCATTGACATAACATTCTCAATGTAATCAATGACACTAAGACATTACCATTCTCAATGTAATCATCGACACTAAGACATTACCATTCTCAATCTAATCATTGACACTAAGTCATTACCATTCCCAATCTAATTGACACTAAGACCTTCCATTCTTAATCTAATCATTGACACTAAGTCATTACCATTCTCAATCTAATCATTGACACTAAGTCATTACCATTCTCAATCTAATCATTGACATAACATTCTCAATGTAATCAATGACACTAAGACATTACCATACTCAATCTAATCATTGATACTAAGACATTACCATTCTCAATCGAGTCATTGACATAACATTCTCAATGTAATCAATGACACTAAGACATTACCATTCTCAATGTAATCATTGACATAACATTCTCAATGTAATCAATGACACTAAGACATTACCATTCTCAATGTAATCATTGACACTAAGACATTACCATTCTCAATCTAATCATTGACACTAAGTCATTACCATTCCCAATCTAATTGATACTAAGACCTTCCATTCTTAATCTAATCATTGACACTAAGTCATTACCATTCTCAATCTAATCATTGACACTAAGTCATTACCATTCTCAATCTAATCATTGACATAACATTCTCAATGTAATCAATGACACTAAGACATTACCATACTCAATCTAATCATTGATACTAAGACATTACCATTCTCAATCGAGTCATTGACATAACATTCTCAATGTAATCATTGACACTATGACATTACCATTCTCAAAGTAATCATTGACACTAAGACCTTCCATTCTTAATCTAATCATTGACACTAAGACATTACCATTCTCAATCTAATCATTGACATAACATTGTCAATGTAATCATTGACACTAAGACATTACCATTCTCAAAGTAATCATTGACACTAAGACCTTCCATTCTTAATCTAATCATTGACACTAAGTCATTACCATTCTCAATCTAATCATTGACACTAAGTCATTACCATTCTCAATCTAATCAATGAGGTTAAGATGTTTCCATTCTCAATCTAATCATTGACACTAAGACATTACCATTCTCAAAGTAATCATTGACACTAAGACCTTCCATTCTTAATCTAATCATTGACACTAAGTCATTACCATTCTCAATGTAATCATTGACACTAAGTCATTACCATTCTCAATGTAATCATCGACACTAAGACATTACCATTCTCAATCTAATCATTGACACTAAGACATTACCATTCTCAATCTAATCATTGACAATAAGACATTACCATTCTCAATCTAATCATTGACATAACATTCTCAATGTAATCAATGACACTAAGACATTACCATTCTCAATGTAATCATCGACACTAAGACATTACCATTCTCAATCTAATCATTGACACTAAGTCATTACCATTCCCAATCTAATTGACACTAAGACCTTCCATTCTTAATCTAATCATTGACACTAAGTCATTACCATTCTCAATCTAATCATTGACACTAAGTCATTACCATTCTCAATCTAATCATTGACATAACATTCTCAATGTAATCAATGACACTAAGACATTACCATACTCAATCTAATCATTGATACTAAGACATTACCATTCTCAATCGAGTCATTGACATAACATTCTCAATGTAATCAATGACACTAAGACATTACCATTCTCAATGTAATCATTGACATAACATTCTCAATGTAATCAATGACACTAAGACATTACCATTCTCAATGTAATCATTGACACTAAGACATTACCATTCTCAATCTAATCATTGACACTAAGTCATTACCATTCCCAATCTAATTGATACTAAGACCTTCCATTCTTAATCTAATCATTGACACTAAGTCATTACCATTCTCAATCTAATCATTGACACTAAGTCATTACCATTCTCAATCTAATCATTGACATAACATTCTCAATGTAATCAATGACACTAAGACATTACCATACTCAATCTAATCATTGATACTAAGACATTACCATTCTCAATCGAGTCATTGACATAACATTCTCAATGTAATCAATGACACTAAGACATTACCATTCTCAATGTAATCATTGACACTAAGACATAACCATTCTCAATCTAATCATTGACACTAAAAAATTACCTTCTTAATCTAAAAATTGACATAACATTCTCAATGTAATCATTGACACTATGACATTACCATTCTCAAAGTAATCATTGACACTAAGACCTTCCATTCTTAATCTAATCATTGACACTAAGTCATTACCATTCTTAATCTAATCATTGAGGTTAAGATGTTTCCATTCTCAATCTAATCATTGACACTAAGACATTACCATTCTCAATCTAATCATTGACATAACATTGTCAATGTAATCATTGACACTAAGACATTACCATTCTCAATGTAATCATCGAAACTAAGACATTACCATTCTAAATCTAATCATTGACACTAAGACATTACCATTCTCAATCTAATCATTGAAACTAAGGCATTACCATTCTCAAACTAATCATTGACACTAAGACATTCCCATTCTCAATGTAATCATCGAAACTAAGACATTACCATTCTCAATCTAATCATTGACATAACATTGTCAATGTAATCATTGACACTAAGACATTACCATTCTCAATCTAATCAATAAGGTTAAGATGTTTCCATTCTCAATCTAATCATTGATACTAAGACATTACCATTCTCAATCTAATCATTGACATAACATTCTCAATGTAATCAATGACACTAAGACATTAACATTCTCAATGTAATCATTGACACTAAGACATTACCATTCTCAATGTAATCATCGACACTAAGACATTACCATTCTCAATCTAATCATTGACACAAAGACATTACCATTCTCAATCTAATCATTGACACTAAGTCATTACCATTCCCAATCTAATCATTGACACTAAGACATTACCATTTTCAATCTAATCATTGACACTAAGACATTGCTATTCTCAATGTAATTATTGACACTAAGACATTACCATTCTCAATCTAACCATTTGTACTGTCTTGAATGGTGTGAATGTTGATTGAATGGTATTAAGGCCTCTTCTGGCCTTGATGTAGTGTTCTTGTATTCTTAATTAAACACATCACATATTATGGATAAAATAATTACAAACACCTCTCTGTCAGACAAATATTTATTACATCAAATAATAGTTCAGAAAGTAGGCAATCTCAGCCATAAAATAGCATCACGAATTATTTCATATCAAATACAAACTACATCCATAGAAAAAGCTCCAATTAGGTACTCATATTATTTATTCCAATTTCATAAAACAGAGACACCTCCGTCTCTTGATACATCATGGCGCTAACTTACTAAAAAAAACGTCGTGTGATAAAAATGGTACCTCTTTGCTTGACAATGTGTAAGACCCATTTTCACGTGAACTGAAATCATCTCGTGCATCTCACTCTAATCATAGTGTTACACCATTGACACTAAGACATTACCATCCTCAATCTAATGATTGTCTCACTGTTATCATTGGCACTAAGACATTACCATTCTCAATGTAATCATTGACACTAATACATTACCATTCTCCATCTAGACAAAATTTACATGGTCACAGTTTAAAAGTGAGGAAAGCAACAAACAACAATTAAATTTAAGAATCTATATTCATTACCCAGCTCAAATACAAACAGATGCTTAGATAATAATAAATAATTAATAATATAAATAAAAAATTAGTATAAAAAATATCAATAGTGCAACAACTTGTATTTTTTTTTTTTTTTTGCATTTGCACAGTAACAGAACTGGTATAGAAAAATACAAAAGACATAAATGTGGGAGCCAACGCTGAGCCAAAGTAAAAACACAGCATATTTGTATTTTTTTAAGCATTGTTCACCCCAGCAGTAAATCTCTACATGGCAAAATAACAAAGAAAAATTTGAGTAATGGTTTAATAATAATAATGATGCTGAAGATAAAGGATGAGTGCAGTGTTTTCATAAACCCTATTACAACCTACTTTCCTCTATGGCAAAAAGGTGCCTGAGTTAATCTTTATAGTGCTTACAGGAGCACCCCGTTACGCCATCCTTGAAGATACCATTTGGCATGCAGTCGCCCCCCATGTGGGATAATTTTCCAACCCATCACAGCTGTTGAATGATAAGTATTTCTTCTATACTACCCACACCAGCCTCCAGCAGAACATTTTTTTTAAGGTAGTTCTGCCAGTGTATGAAAGTTTGGTGAGAACTACTGGTTGGATATATATATATATATTTAATTGTGAAACTTGAAAAAACTTCTTTTTTGAAACAAAACTAAATATAACTTTTATTACAACATAACACTAACCCTAATACTAACCTAGATGAAATGAAATAAATCTAGTAGCACTAACATAAAATGGTATTTTAAACAAAATCTAACTCACTACAAAAAACCTGTCTGTACAGTTTCAGTTCCCTGGGTAATTTGCATTACACTAGACCATTTTTGTAATTTCACCATCCTCACTGCATATCCACCAACCAATCGCTAATTTCTCAACGTTACCTTGGAAACACCCACACACACACTCCATAACACTGCTATACACATTTTTATGAACATACAAAACATAAATATTGTATAATTATGTCTTTATATAACTTTTGTTTTATAATTATTTTATCTAAGTAATTGACTAAGTAATTGTAATCCTCGTCCTAAATATAATTTTGAGATCTTGTTTTCTAGTCTTAACATTACGAAAGATAACAATCTAAAAGGTTAATAGTTATGGTTCTACAATGCTAAATTTCAGCACATGGAAAGCTTAATGTCTAATTAGAAAAATAAATGTGAAGGTGGTTCTGTACCACACACAGTACCAGAGTGGCAAGGAATTAACTGCAACATGGCAGACGTGCGTTTGAGTTTTGAAGAGCGGAAGCAGATAATTATCAAAATCATCCAAGCCATAACTGTCTGCACCAATAGCTGCAAAGCCAGCTGCTGGAGATGTGGGAATTGTTGCATTGAACAGAACACCATCAAAAGCTCCAAGTGCATTTGTACCCTAAAAAATAAAAATAATTACATCTTATTTATATACCACAGCTTTAATCATTAAAAGATTCCTTCCAAAAAGTTTCAAAGAGAAATGTTTAGGATTCTGAGCAACACAGAGTAAGCTTAGTTTTTTTAAGTATCAGTCTAATTCATTTTATATAATGTTTTCTCAAGCTCAGTTTACTAACAGAAAGTATTTTAATAGGTTAGTTTTAAAATTGCAGGAGATAATAAGAACAGTTTCATTACATTTTTGGTTCTCTGCAGTGGCAATGGACAAAAATATTCACAATGAAAAGCCAATTTCATTCAAGGAATAATTATGTTGGACTAAGTTCAACTCTAATTGCCTTTTTCAACAGCTCTATGTACATAAAAGTTTTGGGAATTCATCTATCAACATGTGACATCAGCATAATGTCATAAACTCTTCTAATAATTTTTTTCATGACATAAGAGATGGCAGATGATATAACGGTTATCTGTTTCTGTGGCCTACGGTTAACAAGGGTGTCATGTGGCCAGCACAATGACCAACCGCCTTTACTTTTCCCCAACTTATATCAGGTACCCATCAGAGCTGTGTGGACTCAGAGGCGCCCAAAGATCCAGAAATTAAAAATCTTAGTCTTCACCAGGATTTGTACCCAGGACCCACGGTTTGGAAGCCAAGCTCTTTACTGTTTAACCATGGCGCCTCCATTTTAAAATTATTTTTTTTTGATTTTTTTCTCAAAAATTGTATACCTTTAAAGTAATCAAGATAAGGCAGAGAAAATGGTTGGGAGGGAGGGGGTCAGAATATGATCCTTTTTGTCCAGTAGATATAGTGGTCAGTTTGTAGACTTCATCAAGCCCTAACTTGAGAACTGCTTGGTCAGACACAAACTGTGAAAGATGGAATGTGATAATATGAATATATATATATATGAATACAATATTAAAGTGCTGACTTATTTATTACTAAAGCATCTCCAGATTTTCTTTTGTTAAGTCTTTCTTTTAACCAACTTGTGTGGCACAGCAGTAGGCTCTTTTTTTTTTTCATTGCAAGTCTATGGTTATTTTTTAAAAATCTTTTTGTCTACCAACACTCTTTAAACTATTTCCCAGGTGGATTCCCTTCTTTAAATTTCTGTCTGTTAACATTTCAGCAAAGGTACAAGATATGAATACATTGCTTATGTCCTGAGAATGTTCTGCATTAGACACTTTAGGCCTACTCTGCTACTCTATCACCTAAATAAATTAAGTTATGCTTCTTTTCCTTGGTCTTTGTTTCACTACCAAGTTTGATACTTAATACAAAAAGAGTCAAAGGAATTCATCAGATTAATTTAATATTTAAAAATAGAATTGACTCACCATTAGCTGTCCCAATGAATGAACCATGATGTCAGGTTGACCATTAACCCTATCTTACTGTACCAGACATTCATGCTTGTTAGTTTAGCCTAAAGATAACAATGGTAGTGATATTTTAACATTCTACTAAATTTATATAACTGGTAATAAAATATTGTTAAAACAAAAGAAAGTCCATAGAAAAGAGATACAAATAAAACATAAAACAGTCTAATTTAAAACTAAATAAAATGATTAATTAACACATTCTTTTTAAGACTGGATGGCTGCCTGGTTGTGCAGTGCACACTGGATTATCTTTCACAATGGTGCCAGGTTCATACTCTGCCAGCTGACATCAAACTTTTGAATTCATTTGTCAGTAATTATATTTTCTTTTTTTTTTTTTAATACAAGCTTCATGCAATAGCAGTCTTTAACTTTTTCTTTATTGTTATAAATTATTTTAAGCAGAAGAATCTAATGAAATATACTTACAAAACTTCCTTTAAGATTTCAAGTTAAAAGTTGTGGGTGAACATCATCCCAGGGTATACCAGGACCTATACAGATAGAGTGGTCATGAGTCTGAAATACAAATAAAGTGATTGTGTCTGAAAAACTTTTTTCTTTTATTAATCAGAGTTAATATGTCATCTAGGTATGTCAAATAGATAAGTTTTCCAACCTGTAGGTATGTCTGACAGATATGTCATAAAGAGTCTTACAGTCTAGTAATGTAACATGCTGACAAATTTTTTCTTTAGAATCTTAAGGGGAGGGGAGGGAGGTAAGAATAGTGCTTTTAAGAAATTATTACTCACTATGGTTTCAATTACAATGGTCAGGTCAGTTCATCAGGGTTGATCAATCCAACATAAGATCCACTATTTGGTAACCTATGCCACTGTCATGCTTTAAATATTTCCAGCCAATAGAAGTAAATTGAGTTGTATGTGCTGAGAAAGGAAGACAAAAAAATGTTTGTAAAATGTTTCACATATTTTAGTTGTTCCCTCAGAGTTGAAGATAATTTACTTCCTAGTCCTAACTTCCAGCAGGATGACAGCAGGCAGGGTATTAACCCAGGACCATCGAGAAGTCCAAACAATATACCACACGACCAGGCAGCCAGCCTGTATGTATTATAAGTGTGATTCAATATGTTATAAATCTATATTTTATATATGTTATAAGTGTGATTCAATTTGTTTAAAACTACAAAATTCATTTTTTTTAGGTTTACTGTTTTTGACAGTCAAAATAGTGGTTTACATTTTTTTCCCACCATTTAAGAATTCCGATTACAATACAAAATTTAAAAAAATAGAAAAAAAACAACCACATACACATATACAAAAGATTTGTAAAAAGCCTTGGCAGTCACATCAAACAATTTTTCAAAACCAACAACATGCACATCCTTGATACAAAACACACACACTGGTCATTTTAGCCATAAGAGATGTACCTGTTACCAGATGTACCAGCAAGGTTGATTGGCTGTATTAAACATTATAAGCAAACCATTATCCATACAGATCTTGTTTCACTACAGAAAAGAATTTTTTCTTGTATCCAAATTCTTATGTATAAGATTTCTATAATGTGTCTTCTTTCTACTATAACATGCTCAGTACACTTTTATTGTATAAATACGGTAAGGGTTATATAATTTGGCTCTAAATGAAAGATTTACCTGCTTTCCATATGAAGGGAGGGAGGGGGGGGGGGCAAACATTATAGTTTCGGTTCTAATGCAGTCATAAGACCATATCTAGTATGACAGTCGACAGTAGAAACTTGCAATTAGATTCCATTATAGTTTCGGTTCTAATGCAGTCATAAGACCATATCTAGTATGACAGTCAGCATTAGAAACTTGCAATTAGATTCCAAGCAATAGTTCTACAAGTATATAGTGAATTTAAGATGTAGCACATAAATTATAATTTCCAAAATCTAAACATAATTTTTCTATTGCACAAAGTTATCCAGCTAGAGCTAAATTTTAAAGTAAGAAGCAATTCACAGTTGGAAACATATGAAAATATAAAGTAAAAATATTAATGTCCATCATGCATCAGGTTTAATTACAAAATGAGGATACTGAACACTTCAAGAACTTTAAATATTTCCTTTTCCACAACCAAGGTAACCAATCGAGCCTAGTAGGAACCGTGGTCAAGAGGCCATCTACGCTTGAACTTGGCTTAGCTTGGCTGCCTATGAAGGGGGCAAGAGGTTCGACACACAACTCGAGTTGAGTTGTGTTTACTGAGTGCTTTAAGGCAGTTAGAAAACCTACTCCCACTGGTCCACAAATGAGATTGGACCATAGTGCTCTGAGCATGCTATAAGCATGAAAGTAGCACTATATGAAAGCCATAATTTATTTATATAGTAAATATTTAGGGTTAGAAACATGCTTACAATTCAAATAGATTTCCTTATTGAATGACACTACAAAATGTAATCATGTATAATCTGGATATTCTTCTTTGTTTTTATTATTCATTAACTTCAACAGACCTACTTTTTTTTCAGTGTCAGAGCAGAAGCACCAACAGATGTTTCATTTTTTTTTATCTTTTTAAAAAAAAAGACTCACAACATAGCAAGTAAACTGCTTTACTATCGAAGTTAGTGGAATTAATTTAGGTGAATAGATAGTTCCAAACAGGATGCATGCCATAGTTTTACTTCTTCTAGACTTAATCATTATTTCAATTTATCAGACAATAGTTACCCAGATAACGATCCTGACTGCCAGGTCGTGCAGTCTGCGCGCTGGACTGTCGATCGGATTTATCGATGGTCTCTAGTTCAAACCCTGCCTGCTCCCATCCCCCGTCACCCTGCAGGAGGTTTGGACTAGGAAGTAAACTATCTTCAACTCTGAAGGGACATCCGAAACATGTAAAACAATTTACAAACATTCCAAAGATAAATACATGTTAAATTAGTTATAACTTATGAAGACATACAGCTATTGACATAGTTTTGATTTAAATTTGAGGATAAAATGTAAAAATAAAAAAACCTTCATTAAAATTATAACAAATAGATAGTTGTATATTCTATAGCCCCATTTTCTAAAAGATCAATAGCAAATATTCTTTTTTTTATGCTTTGTTTAAGCCTGCTTAGCATACTTTATAAAAGTGCATAATTTGACTATAGTAAGTATTGCTTATAATATTAGCCTTTTCTTGCATCAAAGTAAATCAGAAATATTATTTTAAAATCTATTGTTGATTTAACATAATCATCAATTTAGTGGCTCAGAAAAGAAAAAATGTCTGAAAAAATGATTATAATAAATGATTATAATTTTTAGAATAGTTGCGGATTAAAATGTAATAAGAATGCCTTTTAAAACTTGCAATCTATAGGGCTTGCTAATAAAAATACCAAAGAGTGGAGATCTATATATATATATCACAATGTGAGAAATGGCGAGGCATCACTTTGCTGTCAGTACCAAGGAAGATTTTTAGCAGAATCCTACTAAACAGAATAAAGGGAGAATGTGATGAACACCTAAGGGAAGAACAGGCCGATTCAGAAAAGGGAGATCTTGTGCTGACCAAATAGCTACACTCAGGATAATTGTAGAACAATGTGTCGAATGGCAATCTCCTCTCTATGCAACTTTTGTTGACTTTGAAAAAGCTTTTGATAGTGTCGACAGAGAATCTATTTGGACTGTAATGAGACATTATGGGATCCCCAATAAAATAATAACCATAATCAAGAACCTTTATGATGGTTTCACCTGCCAAGTAACCCACTGTGGCAAGCTGTCAGAGGAATTTCCAGTCACAACAGTAGTCAAACAGGGATGTCTTCTTTCACCACTCCTGTTCCTTCTAGTACTGGATTGGGTCACAAAAGAAGCCTACTCTAACGCAGGGAAAGGAATCCAATGGACTCTCACACAAAAGCTGGAAGATCTGGAATTCGCTGATGACATAGCCCTATTATCACACAGACTACAGGATATGCAAGAAAAGGTCACAGCTTTAAGCGAAGTAGGAAAAAGAGTAGGCCTCAAAATAAACCACCAAAAAACTAAAGTACTTAAAGTAAACAATAAACAAAGTGGAGACATAGTATTGAATTCTCAGACAATAGACCAAGTAGAAAATTTTATATACCTTGGGAGTGTAGTCAGTATATCAGGTGGAACAGATGAAGACATTAAACGCCGTATAAATCTAGCATGTCAGACATTTACACAGCTAAAACCAACCTGGAAATCTCCTTACATCTCAAACAAGACTAAACTAAGAATCTTTAACTCTAATGTCAAGGCTGTCCTACTGTATGGTTCTGAAACATGGAGAACAACTGAAGCCACAACAACAAAAAAATACAGACCTTCATCAACAGATGCCTGAGAAATATCCTAAAAATACACTGGTATGACAAAGTAGAAAACACCAAACTGTGGGAGACGAGTGGACAGAAAAATATAGAAGTGCAGATCTTAGAGAGGAAGTGGAGATGGATTGGTCACACCCTTAGAAAAGATACCAGCAACAGAGCTAGGCAGGCCTTAGAGTGGAACCCCCAAGGAACAAGACGCAGAGGAAGACCAAAAAGAACATGGTGACGCAGTGTACTTGAAGAAGCAGAGAAGACCGGGAAGAGCTGGGACACCACCAAAAAGCTAGCAAGAGACCGTGGAGAGTGGCGTGTTTTTGTCGAGGCCCTATGTTCCATGAGGAACTCAAAGGAGTGATGATGAAGACAAGGTGACTCACTAACTTGCATGCTTTTCAATTTGACACTGGAGAGTTATAAGAAATATACACATAAACACGAGGGGAAATATTACTAACTTTTTAAATACTTCAGGAGTGAAAATATGGGTCCACAACCAACAGGGACGATATACAGATAACCTCTACAATACCTTGCTTATGCCAATGACATTGCCTTATTGGGTAAAGAAACCTCTGACATTGCTAGTTTTTTCACACAACTAGAAGAAGCATCTCGACCAGCAGGACTTGAGGTCAATGACAGTAAACCCAAGTACATCGTAATGACAAGAGACAATCAAAAAGATAGGACCATATATTAAAATCATAATATCACAAATTTGAAAATGTCAAAGCATTCAAATATCTAGGAAGTACAATTGATTTAAAAAATGACCTACTAACAGAAATAAAGGAAAGAATAGCAGGAGGCAACAGAGCATTTTATAGCACCCATCATTTACTTAAGAACAAAACAATATCAAGAGAAACCAAGAAAATAATATACAAAACCATAAGACCAGCTGCAGTGTATGCAAGTGAGACCTGAACACTGACAAAGACAACCAAAAATATACTAAATACTTGGGAATGAAAAATTCTTAGAAAAATCTATGGTGCTATACAAGATGAAACAGGGTGGAGGACATGTACTTACCATGAGATATATCAATAGTATGAAGACCCACAGATAGTGACGGAGATAAAAGGCTAAGGAGAGATCTGAATGGAGGGATGTGTTGAAGCCAGCTAAAGCCCTCCATGGGCTGTAGTGCCATTGGGATGGATGGATGGAAAGTGTTTCCTGCAAAATGACTGAAAAATAATGACATTAAAAAAAATAAAAATATTTGCTCTTCATATTTTACTATGTCTTTTAACAGTATTTCTTTCAAAATAACTATTTTGTATTAAATAGGTTAAATAAGATCTAGATGTAGTGATAAATTTCATCATCTTGACATCATATGTGATAAATATACATGACTTGATCAACATATACATAAATCATACAGGAATGGACTGGATTTCTGGATGCACTAAGATTCTACATCATGCAACAATACAGGATTACAGGCAGCACTTTGGCTTTCTTACTGTCACTAATACCGTAGTCTTACTGTAATACTTGATCTAGATTCCGATCTAGACTCTAGTAGACTGTCCCTTAGTTTACTCATAGTCATAGTCACCATATAGATCTAGATATCATAGTTTGGTCAGACGTGAAGACCTCCCGCAGGAGTGGGCATGGTTTGAGCCCATGACCATCAATAAATTCAAATGACAGTCGAGTGCGCAAACAGCACGACCAGGCAGCCATCCACAAATACTAGATCTAGAGATATAAATATATATATATAGAGAGAGATAGATATAGAAACTAGAATCTATATACTAATAATGTAATATAGATCTAATATAATATCTAGAGTAGTTTATTTAATCCGGACATTACATGAATTCAGACACTAGCTGTTTTTGTGGTCATTAAATCTTTTTTTTTGATATTTAATATGAAACTAGCATGTCCATTTCCAATGATTCTGACCCAATTTCCTTCCATTTGGTTGTCTTTTTATGTAAAAGAAAAAAGAATTTCAAATGTCTACATCAGGTTTTTGTTTTTTCCTATGTTACCCGGATGACTTTACCTCTTCCTAGGGTTAAGACTATATTTTTTTGTTGGCTAAGTCTAAGCTAATGAGCCCGGCAATACTTATTCTGTTTTTTGGAGCTGTTTTATTTGATTCATAAGCCAAGTTGTTTGATTTTATACAACAAAAATAATAGGGTGTTTGAATTAAATTACGATTTTCTTACCAAAATTTATTTCAGACAGCCAGTTTTGGACATCAATGTTAATGATCTTATATTATATTTGTTTGTTTGTTTTTTTCATAGAGAATAAATGGGCAAATGTTTGTAGTGAGCTTGGTACATTGAATGTAGTTAAATGCCTAGATCTAGACCTACTTTTTTACCTTTACCTATCCCTTAGTCTGTTGGACCATTGGGGCACCAGGCAAGATTTGTCGACTGTCTTTCTCCATTCCTCCCTTTTTTTTGCCTTGTTTAAAACCTCTCTCAATGGCAGGCCTGTCCATTCTTTAATGTTGTCCTCCCATCGCTTTTTCTGTCTGCCTCTTCTTCTTTTCCCTGAAGGAAGGTCTTTGCAAGCCCCGTAGATCTTGTAATGTGGCCAAAGGTTTTAAGCTTTCGTCTTTTCACAATAGTTAGCAGGTCATCATGGGCTCCGATCGCTACAGTAACCCTGTCTCTGATTTCTTGGTTTGTGATGCGGTCTTTGAATGTGATGCCTAGGATCCTTCTGTAGCATCTCAATTCCATTGCTAGGATCCTCCTCTCAAGCTCTGCATTCAACGTCCATGACTCGCAAGCATATAAAAATGTGGCCATGACCAGAGAGCGCATCAGTCTGATTTTGGTGCTGAGGGCTAAGCCCTTATCTTTCCATATTATTTTAAGTTTCGAAAGGGCTGCTGTGGACTGTACTATTCGGGCCAATAATTCGGGTTTTGTTCCCTCATCTTTTTCACCTCCAATACTGAAGCCTCTTTTAAAGCCCTGATGGCTATTGGCCATAATTTGAGTTTTTTCGGCATTTATTTGCATGCCATATGCTGCGGCAGTCTTGTCAATGCGCATCACCAGGACAGCTAGTTCTTCTTCTGTCCCTGCTAGGCAGTCAATGTCATCTGCGAAGCGCAAGTTAGTAATTCTTCTTCCTCCAATGCTAACAGTACCTTCATAGCCCTCGAGGGCATCTTCCATTATCCTTTCAAGAAAGATATTGAAGAGTGTTGGTGACAGTAGGCAGCCTTGTCTTACTCCAACTGTGGTTTTGAACCAGTCCCCAATATTATTGTTGAAGTACACCGCACTGGTGGCATCCTTGTAGAGGTTCTGGATAACTTTGATTATGTTTTTATTAATGTTGTACTTTTCCATTGTCGCCCAGAGTGCTCCGTGCCATACTCGATCGAAAGCTTTCTTGAAATCAATAAAGACATGGAAAAGATTCTCTTGGTGTTGGAGATATTTCTCACAGAGTATTCTGAGGTTTAGGATTGGCTCCGTTGTGCTGTGACCTTGTCTAAAACCTGCTTGTTCCTCTGATATGATGTTGTCTGCTATCAGTTTTAGCCGGTTTAATATGATTTTTAACAGTACTTTGCTGGGATGACTTATGAGGCTGATGGTGCGATAGTTTTGACAGAGTTGTAAGTTGCCTTTCTTTGGAAGGGTTATTATGAGTGATTGGGTCCAGGGTTTGGGCCAATCTCCTGATTGCCAGACCTTGTTGCAAATCATATAGAGTGCGTTTATCATAGTTTTTCCTCCCGCCTGAAGAATTTCGCCAGGAATGTTGTCAACTCCAGCTGATTTTCCCTTTTTCAGGGTTTTTACTGCTGCTGCTACTTCTGAGCGAAGAATCGGATAGTCATCAATGTTGGAAACTGCCGGGACATTTAGTATCTCTGGATCTCCTGAGATTTCAAAGTTATACAACTCTGAACAGTATTCCTAGGTCGACTATTGTATTTTTTTCTATTATAAAAAGAATGTTTTTGACATTTTTGTTAGGTTTTATTAGATCTAATTAGTTTTTTCCTGTGAAATTAGTCATAAAATTGATTTTTTAAAATAACAGATACAGAGTTATATATCCCTTCTCTAAGCCTGTCTTTGGTGATAGATAGTTTCTGACAACTGTTTAGTGGTGAAAGGATTAATATAGACTAGATCTATTATATAATAATATATAGATCTCTAGAGATAGATTAGATTGATTAGATCTAGATCTATAGAAATCTATACTAAACTGACTAAACGGTATAATTATAATACTATTATAATGTGTATAACATAGATCTACTGACTAGATGGCTACATTGTCTAGATCTATAACTAGTTAGTAGTGTAACTATAATTTAATAAAGTATAGACTCTATAATATAAAAATATAGTATAAATAATATTAATGGACCTCATTCACCAATCGTAAATAAACACATTTAGCCATGGCATAATATTGATAAAACAATAAAAAATATGTATCACGTGACAGCCACTATGGATGGCATACTTTGTATAGAGGATATAGATAATCACGTGGCTAAATGTTGTTTGTTTACGATTGGTGAATGAGGTCCATTAACTATATTTATAATTTTATTTAGTATGAAAAAATATAGTATAAAATAGTAGTATTTTAATTAAGTATAGTCTAGTGACAATAGTGATGGTATAGTCAGACAAATAGTATAGACAGATACTCAGATAGTGTGAGATAGTCATACTATTTTTGTATTATAATTAAGTATAGTCTAGTGACTATACTCAGACTAATAGTATAGACAGATAGTGTGAGATAGTCATAGTATAATGATTATGATAATAATGACTATTGTGATTGTCTAGATCTATAGTAATATATTTTATATAAATAATAATAAATTATAATAGATCTTTTATAAACTAGATCTAGAGTAGTTTATGCTATTTGGACACCTATAGGCTAAAATTTCAAAGTTTGACTTTGACAGCGCATTATTTGACAATGTTTCGACATAGAAAAGAAATAAGTATCAAAATCTTCTTTAGTTTAAGTTTAAGGAGAATAAGGATGACTACTTATATTTGTACCCCTAACCTATATTTGTTATATTTAAGGGCAAAGAGGCCATGTGTTTTCATTTCATCATCATCATCATCACTCCTTTGAGTTCCTCATGGAACATAGGGCCTCGACAAAAACACGCCACTCTCCACGGTCTCTTGCTAGCTTTTTGATGGTGTCCCAGCTCTTCCCTGCTTCTTCAAGTACACTGCGTCGCCATGTTCTTTTTGGTCTTCCTCTGCGTCTTGTTCCCTGGGGGTTCCACTCTAAGGCCTGCCTAGCTCTGTTGCTGAAATGTGAAAAAGTACTTCTTCGTCGATCGTTTCTTTTTTACAAGTAACCTCACTTTAAAAATTAATAAGAAAATTTCGTCAAAGTCTATCCCTTGTTTGAAAGTAAAATAAATATCAGGACATAATCATGCATTTCTTGTGAAATTTTCATGCAAATAACTCAAATAGTTTATAAGTTACAGTATTTTATTGCAAAATTTCCCTTTTTCGGTCACGAAATATTTTTAAAAATATAGGCAAAATTTTCGCCACTAAAATTGCTATAACTTCTGACAACTTCTGTTCTAATTATCTTATCAATAAATTCAGTTTAAAGAGCTCTATACTCTTATCTCTAACTATATCAGTTTCATTACAATATATTGAGTTTGAAATTTTTATCAAAGTACCTAGTCTAGATCTAGAATCTAGATCTAGTCTAGACCCTGAGTAGACACCTAGCTTAGTCCCGAGACCTAGAATAAATTGAAATTCTAAATTAAGTAAATAATTTTAAATACAAACTTGATTAGAGTCTTACCCCAATCAATTGAATCAATGAATCATTATTTATTTATATCCATATTCTACAGCTGAAACATTAATATTCCCATTAGAATCTTATTCTATTAAAGCCTACACATAAGCCTAAATATGTTCCATTTTAAAGGCTAGCAAAAAAAAAAGTAATTTTCAAAAAATCTAAAAAATTCAATCCAACATGCTGCAGTCCACTGCAGAGATACAGATAAACATCTAAAAAAATAGCTTCACTATCGCTCTTCTAGGTCAGAGTTAGTAAGGGTATAAATAGTTATTTAAGTTATTTAAAAACTAGCAGTGTGTGCGTAAACGAAACAACCCAAAATCGGCGACTCGAGTCGGCGCCTTCGACATGGAGGTCACGCTTTAGTTGTCTACCTTCAGTGAAGTCCAGAAGGGCGTCGACGCCGTAGGTGCCATTATCCCATTGGTGGTTAGAAAGGCTTGTATCTAACTACCAGGCCTGGACGTGGGGCTCTTCACCCCTGTCCTGTCTGATGGCTCCCAACGGTAGACGGCCATATCGATTGACTGGGCCAGACCGGACCGTGACGTCAGGGCCGGTCCTAGCGATTGCGGGGCCCTATGCGAAACGGATAGTGCGGGGCCCAGTCTGGTAAGGATAAAGATAATAAGTGCAAATTGCATTTTATTCATTCTTTACCAAGTAAAATACCTCGAGCAAGTTAACTTTACGAACCTTGCGTGTAGCGAAGTCATACAGTATATTCTCAAAATTTTGTTTCTTGCATAGATCACGCTCAAAAGCAATAGCAAATATTGCCAAATTGTTCAATATATCTTCGTGAATTGTTGACCTCGAGTAATTGAATGACATCCCAATATGACAATTTTGTCTTTTTTTCAGGAAATTTCTTGAGCCCGTAGAAAATCCGGATACCGAGGGAACCCTGATATATAAGTTGTAATGGTTTATTTTAATAATATACACTTAATATTAGCGCCGGGCCTATGAAAGTGCGGGGCCCACTGCTGCCGCATAGGTTGCAGTGGCCTAAGACCTGCCCTGCGTGACGTGTACACAGCGCACAGTCCCCGTTCCTGGGCCCCACTCGCTACAAGTGGCCGAGAACAGTGCTAACTGAGGGGAGCTTGTCTCATATTCCTATACTGTAACCGCCACTGTTCCGTGCAAGGACCGCCACTCCAGCTAACGGGACACTGATGACGGCCCCCTTGTGGAACGGCGTGACTAACTTATTGGACTGGGTTCCGGGCGTTCTTTCCATCCCAACACCGAGTGAGAGAAAAAAAAAACAACAAAAGCTCACCCAGGGAAGCCCGGCCGGGCCTGGTTCACTACTCGTACTTTGACTATCTAGTCTCCACCCACTAGACGTTTCCATCGGAGGGCCACGCTGAGGCGACGGGTAGCTGAATTCCTCCGGAGTTTCCACCACTAGACGTTTCCACCAGAGGGACACGCGAAGGGTAGCTGGAATTTCCTCCGGCTAGTTGACCACCAGTAGCGGCGACTCCCGGCCACTCTAGTTGTCAAATGGTTAAATATTGACTCTATAGCTTGCCATGTTTGTGTTTCAGACGTCAATAAGATAAACTTCTTGCGGAAGTAATCTTTTTTTTGTAATTCGTATTTATAATTTTAAGTTCTCACTTCCTGGTCTTCGCTTTAAATGCTCTAAATTTTAAATTATCTCGAATTATGTAATTTGAGATCGATCTAAGTATGGGGGAATACTAACAAAACAAATATAGATCAATAATCTAGGCCAGGCCCTAGGCTATGCTGACATAGTTTGAACGTAGAATTTGTGTACGCTATTAACTTCCCCACATTTTAACATGTTCAGATGATTCGTTTAAAAATGTTTTTCCATTGAAAAAGTCAATGTGATAGATAAATAGATAAATTTTGTTACAGGAATTTAAGTTAGTAATGAAAATATTGGATTTCAGAATACGCACATAGATTACTTTGAGTGATCTTGCTCCTCATCAGCAATGCAAATTACTTGGAACAAAAAGGTCTTTCAGAAGTACTGGATACACTATCTGGACAAGAATAGGAACATAAAAAAGGCAAAATATGAAAATACTTTTTAAAAAGCTTTTCTATGGTATGGGGAAGAACTCCACATTCGCAACTATACATTTCAATATTGTAAAAGGAAAGTTTCCCTTTCAGACCTTGCGATCTATGGGACAGATGATGTTAAGGTCATCTGTTTCTATGGCCAACTTTTAACGAGCAGGGTGTCATGAGGCCAGCACAATGACCAACCGCCTTTACTTTCCCAAATTAAGTCAGGTCACCATTAGATTTGGGTGGACCGAAATTCAAAATCCCAGTCTTCACCAAGATTCGGACCCAGGACCCTAGGTTTGGAAGCCAAGCGCTTAACCAATCAGCCACCACGCCCCAGTACAAATTTGTTATTTATTTTGTTATTGATTCATGTATTTTCTTCGCCAAGGAATAATTGTGCAAAAGTTTCACTCAACTTGATCCAAGAATGGGAATGGGTGAAATGACATGTTCAAACTTTTTACCAGACAAGAGTTGGTATACGCTTTGTAAAAACAGGTTTATTGTGTAAGTGATGTGGGTTTTTTTTTTTAAGTTTCGGACACTTCTTTTGAAATGAAGATCATTCATTCCAGGGCAAACCTCATGCGTGACGTCGGGGAGATGACGTCACTGACGACGAGCATTGAAGTGCATATCACTCGAACAGGCGGCCACCAGGGGCGTAGCTAGGAATTTTCCATCGTTGGGGGGCCCAGGGCTTGACCTCTTTTGAGGCCTCTGTATTTTGCGTAATATTTTTTTTATGTAAAAAACACACTAATTTGGGTGCTTTCTCAAGTGGGGGGCCCGTGGGGATTTTCAAATACCCCCTCCCCCCCCCCCCCCCAATTTTTTTTTTACAAAGCTTATATCAACTCTGTCTGTTTGGTCAAAAAGTTTTGTAGTTTTTTTTTTTCAAAAAGTATTTTTTTATGTTTTCTTGTTCATATATTAATTTTTAAGAGATGGGAATTTTAAGTCACTGTCCACTGAAGGAAAACCTAGATCAAAGTCAGCGCTATTGTGTCTCTATTGCAGTGTTTCCCAAACACTTCGCACGTTCTGAGTATTTAGCGAAACTTTTCGCTTATTTGTTTTTCACTTGGTGGCCTTAATATGGATTGTGTATGTGTGTGTTTATATTGTTACGATCTTCTCTATCAGGCCTTCTGCAAACACTGCCAACAACACACCACATCTAAAACAACTTGACTACAAGAGCTTCAATAAACAAAGTGGCGGTTTAATGACAGATTACAACAACAGCCAATAAACACAATTGGCTACACTAACTGAAATGCTTTTCTTCACAACAGAACTGCCTAACTAATCTCTACAAGTCTCTCTAGCTCGCACAGCTACATCTTAGAGGACTCTCAAGGTACTGCACAGTTTTTCTCTTGCTGTCCTGGACTCAACTGTCCTTTCTTTAAACTGACTTTACACACTGAGTCTCTCCCCCGTAAAGGCTATCTGTCACATGACCTCAGCACAGGTCATACATGCGTGCACTAGCAGTACTGTCCCCTTATTCAATAGTTTACCTGTGTGATCATCAAACACACTGGAATTATTTTTTTTCAGGTTTATCCTCCGTTGCTATGAATATTATGATTCATATAGGAATTTGTTGTTCTATGAAGTAGTCCTTCCAACATTAAATACTAATTAATATGCCTTATATATCATTGTAAAAGGTTTCGCAAAGAGCAGTTTCTTGAGTATTTATTGATTTTCACGAGCGGCACAAATATTGAATCTGCTGAACAAAACTCAAACCTTTGCTGCCTTGCGATCATTCTGGAAGTCGAGAGAAGTCAAAAGTATATAAGAAGTTCTAGGACACAGAGAAGGTTGACTTTACTTGCTGTTCTATCCATGAGCGAGAAACGGCAAACGTTTAGAAATAGATTCACTGGTTTCTGAATTACCTAATTAGAAGAACAAAAAAAAAATAAAAAAAATGTTAGATTGATCTAATATTAGTTGATAGACATGAAAATAAATCATCGCTAATTATCAATGTAAACTAGTTTTAATTAACTAGATTTTTATTACACACAATATAGATGGCTGCTCGGTCATGTTCTATGCGCTCCACACTATCGTCTAGACCAGTGGTCTTCAACGGGGGCGTTTTCGAGATTTTGGGGAGCTCTGGGAGCCAAAGGGACCACCAACCCCCCCCCCCCCGTCACGCGTGAGACCGTGACCTCCGTGACTCCATATCGAAGGTGCGAGGAGACAGAATTCCAGTAGTGAAGTTTCAACTTGATCAGAAAATAGGTGCTGAAGTAGGCCTAATAACGTGTTCAGATTTTTTTCCAGACGGACAGAGTCAATTTAAGTTTTGTAAAAAGCCTCTCCACTAGTACAGTATGTCAGGAGACGGGGGTGTAAGATGTGAGTCTGTGTGGAAGTTGTTTATTATTGTGAGTGAGACATGAGAATTGTGTTGTTAACATTTTTTAATTCAGGGGAGACTATGTGTGTGTGTGTGTTGGGCCAGAAGTTCGAGTGCTAAGCTGGTCTTTGATAGGAGTGGGATTCTGTTTGTTTATAAAGAAGTGGTTCTCAAACTGTGGTCCGCATGCGACCGCGGGGAGGTCCGGAAAAAAAAAAAGAAAATAGTTTACAATTTAAAAAATTTCTTCGCTGATAGCCAGTTAATTCGATCGGGTAATTCGAATAATAATTGACTCGCCCATCTCTACTGTTTATTGTTTCTTAAAGACTGTTGGGGGGCCAGAATTTTGTTTGGGCCTCACGATAAAACAACGCGATGTGTTCTTTGGAGGAACTCCACAAGGCATGTTTCACTAGTTTCAACATCCAGAATAAGTGTTGCCTCATTATGTTGTGCCCTGTTCAAAGGTGAAAAATAATTCATTGACTGTGTCCTGATAGAATGTAACATGCAGCCTTAATCCTGATGTTTGAGTGACAACTGTTATATTTTTGATTTATACTACTTTCTTTTTCTCTTCTGGATATAGTGGAATTTAAGAAAAGAAAAAGTATAGTACCCCTTTCAGACCTTGTAGTCTATAGGGCAGATGATATAAAGGTCATCTGTATCTGTGGCCTATGGTTAATGAGGGTGTCATGTGGCCAGCACAATGACCAATCACCTTCACTTTTCCCCAACTAATGTCAGGTACCCATTAGAGCTGGTTGGACTCAGAGGTGCCCAAAGATCCAGAAATTAGACCTTGCGACCTATAGGACAAATGATCAAAAGTCATCTGTTTCTGTGACTGACAGTTAATGAACGAGGATGTCATGTGGTCAGCACAACGACTGCCTTTACTTTACCCATCTACTTTAATGTTGTGTATTTATATTTCTTGTTGTGTGTTGTGAACTGATCTGTTCTAGTGTGTCAAAATGTCATGGTGTCCAGGTCAGCTTGTGTGTGTGTGTGTGTACTGTGTTATTGTGAACAGTTTTGTCATTCTTGTTCAATAAAACCTAGCTTCAAGACATGTCTTCATGTAGTATTGTATTAGGTCACTACAATCACATAATTCAAAATAATGTTTCATTGAGATTCGAACCCGGTACCCCTCGGTTTAGAAATCAAGCGCTTTACTACTTGGCCACATCAACCCTAACCCCAACCCCTTAGATCAATAGACTATATCTAAATTGAAATCTACTTAGTAGGCCTATCTAATAATAGTTGTGATTATTTTAAGGTCTTATTTTAAAAAAAGCAATAATTAAAAACCTTTATGCCCATTATGGCAATGAATTTGTCAAGGATTAATCATTTATTTAAAAAAAAAAAACGAGAGTTTATCGCCCGCCCGGGAAGCATGCTACGAATCATCCCAAATATATGCCCATGAATGCTTATAGTTCAACGGCTACAATGGGCGATGCATATATTATCTTGTATATTACAGAAGTTAACTTAAAAAAAAAAAAGAAGATAATTATATCCTACGCATTTCTTGTGTCAATCTAGTCATGCATGTTAATCAATGACTTAAACTCTGCCAAGTCGTTGGTTTTCCTGGCTGATTCAGGTAACTCATTCTATTCTTTAATGGCACAAGGAAAGAAGGAGCATATTTACAAATTTGTTCCAGCGTACGGAATAAGAAATGTGCCTCTATCTTTGTGTCTTTCTGAGTATTTATATCAGGTTTTCTTTTTCTATGTAAGTTCTGGTTTAGTGTTTTATGTATTATAGATACTTTACGCTTTACTCTTCTGTCCTGAAGTGTCCCTAAGTTTAGTGATTTTACTAATGGTGTTACTCTAATCAAACTAGAAGGGACGCAATACCAACTCATTCTCAAGGATGACCATTCTTTGTAATCCGTTTTTGGTGGTCGGTGTTGATAGGTTGTCTGCTGTACAGGAGAAATTCAGAGGAATACTAGAGGTTGATCTCAGAAAGCTCCAGTACGATGATTCATTTAGTAACTGAAGCCAGATAAAAATGATACCCCAGGATGTGACAGCCAAACCCAATAGAGACTGGTTTGATGAGAACAAGGTGAAAATTTAAGAGCTGCTAAAGAAAGAGCACAACTGCTATCGTTCTGTTCTTGCAAACCCTAATGACAATGCAGCCATATCTCCTAATAAAGCTTCTTGTAACACAGCAGTTAAAGTTAAAGGCTAACATTATCGACAGATGACCAACTCCACTAGATGACTTCCTTTCTGCATATTTTCTAACACACTCGTCACTTTCCACAAGTCCCCTAACTCTCCGATACCCAACACTTGACCGTGTGTCACGGTTGACCACACATAGTAACCGTGTCAAAACACTACTTCAGATGGTGCATTACTTTGCATTAGAAAACGTTTGCATATGACGTAACGCCAAAAAATCACCTTTCTTAACCCTTATGCCCCCTTTGTAAGAAATCGTAACAAGACTCAATCCCCCAATCCCCCCGGTAGAGTAACAAGAAAATTTTAATTTTACAAAAGGCATATTTATTATCATTTTTCCAATCAAATTTTTCATCATTGTATGGATAGAAATGATGGAAAAAGTATCGACTTTTGGCACATTGATGACGTATTCAGTTTTCTACTGTACATTTACATCGGTCGTCCGACGGAAAACCCCTGAAGTATTTTTGTCATTAATGTTGTTTTGAAACAAGTGATATTGGCTTTCCACGACAGTCGAACGTATGAAAACTAGGACCCGCGAAAGATAAGGGGCCTGTTATTTCATTTAAATATTTTTTTTTGTTACATTACAAATCTTCAAACTCCTCCCTCCCTTGTAACAAATCTTCAAACTCCTCCCTCCCTTGTAACAAATCTTCAAACTCCTCCCTCCCTTGTAGCAAATCTTCAAACTCCTCCTCCCTCCCTTGTAACAAATCTTCAAACTTCTCCTCTCTCCCTTGTAACAAATCTTCAAACTTCTCCTCTCTCCCTTGTAACAAATCTTCAACTCCTCCCACCCTCCCTTGTAACAAATCTTCAAACTCCTTCCTCTCTCCCTCCCTTGTAACAAATCTTCAAACTCATCCACTCTCCATTGTAACAAATCTTCAAACTTCTCTCTCCCTTGTAACAAATTTTCAAACTCCTCCCTCCCTCCCTCCCTTGTAACAAATCTTCAAAATCCTCCTCTCTCCCTTGTAACAAATCTTCAAACTCCTCCCTCCCTTCCTTGTAACATATCTTCAAACTCCTCCTCTCTCCATTGTAACAAATCTTCAAACTCCTCCCTCCCTCCCTTGTAACAAATCTTCAAACTTCTCCTCTCTCCCTCCCTTGTAACAAATCTTCAAACTCCTCCTCTCTCCCTTGTAACAAATCTTCAAACTCCTCCTCTCTCCCTTGTAACAAATCTTCAAACTCCTCCACTCTCCCTTGTAACAAATCTTCAAACTCCTCCCTCCCTTCCTTGTAACAAATCTTCAAACTCCTCCCTCCCTTCCTTGTAACAAATCTTCAAACTCCTCCTCCCTCCCTTCTAACAAATCTTCAAACTTCTCCTCTCTCCCTTGTAACAAATCTTCAAACTCCTCCCTCCCTTCCTTGTAACAAATCTTCAAACTCCTCCTCCCTCCCTTCTAACAAATCTTCAAACTCATCCTCCCTCCCTTGTAACAAATCTTCAAACTCCTCCACTCTCCCTTGTAACAAATCTTCAAACTCCTCCACTCTCCCTTGTAACAAATCTTCAAACTCCTCCTCTCTCCCTTGTAACAAATCTTCAAACTCCTCCTCTCTCCCTTGTAACAAATCTTCAAACTTCTCCCTCCCTCCCTTGTAACAAATCTTCAAACTCCTCCCTCCCTCCCTTCTAACAAATCTTCAAACTCCTCCTCTCTCCCTTGTAACAAATCTTTAAACTCCTCCTCTCTCCCTTGTAACAAATCTTCAAACTCATCCACTCTCCCTTGTAACAAATCTTCAAACTCCTCCTCTCTCCCTTGTAGCAAATCTTCAAACTTCTCCTCTCTCCCTTGTAGCAAATCTTCAAACTCCTCCTCTCTCCCTTGTAACAAATCTTCAAACTCCTCCTCTCTCCCTTGTAACAAATCTTCAAACTCATCCTCTCTCCCTTGTAACAAATCTTCAAACTCCTCCTCTCTCCCTTGTAACAAATCTTCAAACTCCTCCTCTCTCCCTTGTAACAAATCTTCAAACTCCTCCTCTCTCCCTTGTAACAAATCTTCAAACTCCTCCTCTCTCCCTTGTAACAAATCTTCAAACTCCTCCTCTCTCCCTTGTAACAAATCTTCAAACTCCTCCTCTCTCCCTTGTAACAAATCTTCAAACTCCTCCTCTCTCCCTTGTAGCAAATCTTCAAACTCCTCCTCTCTCCCTTGTAACAAATCTTCAAACTCCTCCTCTCTCCCTTGTAACAAATCTTCAAACTCCTCCTCTCTCCCTTGTAACAAATCTTCAAACTCCTCCTCTCTCCCTTGTAACAAATCTTTAAACTTCTCCCTCCTCCCTCCCTTGTAACAAATCTTTAAACTCCTCCCTCCCTCCCTTCTAACAAATCTTCAAACTCCTCCTCTCTCCCTTGTAACAAATCTTCAAACTTCTCCTCTCTCCCTTGTAACAAATCTTCAAACTCCTCCCTCCCTTCCTTGTAACAAATCTTCAAACTCCTCCCTCCCTTCCTTGTAACAAATCTTCAAACTCCTCCTCCCTCCCTTCTAACAAATCTTCAAACTTCTCCTCTCTCCCTTGTAACAAATCTTCAAACTCCTCCCTCCCTTCCTTGTAACAAATCTTCAAACTCCTCCCTCCCTTCCTTGTAACAAATCTTCAAACTCCTCCTCCCTCCCTTCTAACAAATCTTCAAACTCATCCACTCTCCCTTGTAACAAATCTTCAAACTCCTTCTCTCTCCCTTGTAACAAATCTTCAAACTCCTCCTCTCTCCCTTGTAACAAATCTTCAAACTCCTCCTCTCTCCCTTGTAACAAATCTTCAAACTTCTCCCTCCCTCCCTTGTAACAAATCTTCAAACTCCTCCCTCCCTCCCTTCTAACAAATCTTCAAACTCCTCCTCTCTCCCTTGTAACAAATCTTTAAACTCCTCCTCTCTCCCTTGTAACAAATCTTCAAACTCATCCTCTCTCCCTTGTAACAAATCTTCAAACTCCTCCTCTCTCCCTTGTAACAAATCTTCAAACTCCTCCTCTCTCCCTTGTAACAAATCTTCAAACTCCTCCTCTCTCCCTTGTAACAAATCTTCAAACTCCTCCTCTCTCCCTTGTAACAAATCTTCAAACTCCTCCTCCCTCCCTTGTAACAAATCTTCAAACTCATCCTCTCTCCCTTGTAACAAATCTTCAAACTCCTCCTCTCTCCCTTGTAACAAATCTTCAAACTCCTCCTCTCTCCCTTGTAACAAATTTTCAAACTCCTCCTCCCTCCCTTGTAACAAATCTTCAAACTCCTCCCCCCTCCCTCCCTTCTAACAAATCTTCAAACTCCTCCTCTCTCCCTTGTAACAAATCTTCAAACTCCTCCTCTCTCCCTTGTAACAAATCTTCAAACTCCTCCTCCCTCCCTTGTAACAAATCCTCAAACTCCTCCTCCCTCCCTTGTAACAAATCTTCAAACTCTTTATTCAGTATTTACTTTCACTTAGAATAACACACAAGACAAACAGGCTAACGCATCCAGGTCCAGACTATATAATACTGTTGAGCAGTCAAGGTTTTTGAGAAGTTATATATAGTTCATGATCATTTACACTGTTCATTATAATATACCCGCTGGAATTCATCAATTATAAAGTCATAGTCACAGATATAGGAGCATAAGCGAGTAGTCAAAACAACACCAGTTTTTGATGTTCATTACAAAGATAGAAGATATCAAATTTTTCTTAGTTAATGACTTGTTGGTGCGTTTACCCTAAATTAATGCGGTAAACTGGCCCAGGTTTTAAGAGAGTTTGACTCTTACCGGCTGGACATCCTTGGGATCTGCGAGATGCGGTGGACATCAAGTGGACAAATAATCACTGACTGCAAGGAACACACTGGTGGTGTAGGAATCATCTTGTGTACAAAAGCAGCTTCAACGCTGATTGCTTGGAAGCCAGTCAGTGACCGCATCATTACAGCTTGACTCCAAACAAACCAAATTAAAAACACTATCTTCCAAGTATATGCCTCTACAGAGGATGCAGAAGATACCATCAAAGATGATTTCTATAATCAACTTCAAACCACACTTGATGAAACACCCACTGATGACCTAATTCTACTGATGGGAGACTTTAACGCCAAAATCAATCCCAACTTAGAATACAGCAGTATTTAAAATCATTTTAATATTTGCAACGCCATGACTCTGTTTCGTAATGGTGGCAATATCCACAAAATAGAAAGTAATAATTGTAAGTTCGGACCTAGGGAAGACATATGCACTCTGGATATTGCTATTTAGTGCATGATATTAATTAGTCAAATCATAATATTATTATAGTCATTTTATACTTGTGGTTGAGGGACACGTGCTGATAGATGGGAATCCAGTTCGAATCCAATGGAGACTAGTAATTTAATTAGATTTTTAAAACTCGATCTAAGTTGTGTTGCCTTATTCTTTTTACAATAATGGTTATAATGGATATGTAGCCAAACATTTGTGGCAATAAGTGGATCAAGTTCAAATCCCGATGTAGCCCAAGTAATTAATAAGTAAAAAGAAAGTTCTCTTTTCAGATCTTGCGGTTGATGGTCATCTGTTTATGTGGCCCACGGTTAACGAGCGTATCATGTGGCCAGCACAACGACCAACCGCCTTTACTTTTCCTCAACTAATCTCAGGTACCTATTAGAGCTGGGTGGACTCAGAGGCGCCCAATGATCCCGAAATAAAAAAATTCCCAGTCTACACCAAGATTCGAACCCGGGACATCTGGTTCGGAGACCAAGCGCTTTACCAGTCTATTTAAATACTTAAATAGTATTTAAAAAAACACTTATAATATGTTGTCATGATAACATTGACGTCAACAGCATTTCAGCTTCCCAGCACAGGACAAAGATTCATCTCTGTAACAGGTTCAGTTCAACTTCATATAACAACGTTCAGGTTAACACAACGATCTTTTAACCAAGAAGAATGGTCACCATCAACGAGGATAACAATGTTCAGGGCGTTCAGGGCAGCACCAGAACCCACAGTATCAAAATATAACGCCAAAACTGAAACCCTATAGAAAACAAATAACAGGGAACCTTGAAAGTAACTTCTCATCTAAAACTACAAATACAAATACGAACGATACCATATTAAATAATATTTATAATAAGAAATAAAACTCACCCTAAACAGGGGTCACAGAGTCCTATCAAGAATAACTTCAAGCAGTGGCGTAGCTGGGTGGGGGGAGGGGGGAGAAGAATAGCTTACAGATCAAGCATAAGATGGCGTATCAGCACCAAATGCCAATGAAGAAAAAGTCCACCCAATGTTCAGAACCGCTGATCTATATAGACATATATCTATTTGTTTCTTTATAATGGGATGTTGTTTGCATACCTTTTATATGTCCTTTTATTTACACACTGCCATAAAGTTGAAGGTCCAAGCAAGTACACCATCAATGTAAGAAAGAAATGTAAATATCTGATCATAAATCTAGTTCTGTCAATGAAAAGGACATCAAGGGCGTATCGGTAAACAAGGTCTGTCAATGAAAAGGGCATGAAGAGCGTATCGGTAAACAAGGTCTGTCAATGAAAAGGGCATCAAGGGCGTATCGGTAAACAAGGTCTGTCAATGAAAAGGGCATGAAGGGCGTATCGGTAAACAAGGTCTGTCAATGAAAAGGGCATGAAGGGCGTATCGGTAAACAAGGTCTGTCAATGAAAAGGACATCAAGGGCGTATCGGTAAACAAGGTCTGTCAATGAAAAGGGCATGAAGGGCGTATCATTAAACAAGGTCTGTCAATGAAAAGGGCATGAAGGGCGTATCGGTAAACAAGGTCTGTCAATGAAAAGGGCATGAAGGGCGTATCGGTAAACAAGGTCTGTCAATGAAAAGGACATCAAGGGCGTATCGATAAACAAGGTCTGTCAATGAAAAGGGCATGAAGGGCGTATCGGTAAACAAGGTCTGTCAATGAAAAGGGCATGAAGGGCGTATCGGTAAACAAGGTCTGTCAATGAAAAGGACATCAAGGGCGTATCGGTAAACAAGGTCTGTCAATGAAAAGGACATCAAGGGCGTATCGGTAAACAAGGTCTGTCAATGAAAAGGGCATCAAGGGCGTATCGGTAAACAAGGTCTGTCAATGAAAAGGGCATGAAGGGCGTATCGGTAAACAAGGTCTGTCAATGAAAAGAGCATGAAGGGCGTATCGGTAAACAAGGTCTGTCAATGAAAAGGGCATCAAGGGCGTATCGGTAAACAAGGTCTGTCAATGAAAAGGGCATGAAGGGCGTATCGGTAAACAAGGTCTGTCAATGAAAAGGGCATGAAGGGCGTATCGGTAAACAAGGTCTGTCAATGAAAAGGGCATCAAGGGCGTATCGGTAAACAAGGTCTGTCAATGAAAAGGGCATGAAAGGCGTATCGATAAACAAGGTCTGTCAATGAAAAGGGCATGAAGGGCGTATCGGTAAACAAGGTCTGTCAATGAAAAGAGCATGAAGGGCGTATCGGTAAACAAGGTCTGTCAATGAAAAGGACATCAAGGCCGTATCGGTAAACAAGGTCTGTCAATGAAAAGGGCATGAAGGGCGTATCGATAAACAAGGTCTGTCAATGAAAAGGGCATGAAGGGCGTATCGGTAAACAAACAGTTGTAACCCAGTCCCAGGCATGCCCATGGTGTGTCGTGTGAAATGCGAAATGTCCTATCTCGATGGTACCGAGTTGTCACTCTGCCCGCGACCAGAAATAGGAGGGAATAATGTATACTATAAAGCAGAAAGTGAAGCGTATGTATGTATGTATGTATGTATGTATGTATGTATGTATGTATGTGTGTATGTGTGTATGTATGTATGTATGTATGTATGTATGTTTTATTTATGTATTAGGTATGTATTTATGTGTGTCCCGAATAAAAATCAAAACCTTTGACCAAGCTTGATAAAACTTGGCATAAATGTTCCTTAGAGCATGGCGGAGACAGTAGTGCATATTTAATGTCCCCCCCCCCCCTCACAACCGGAGTGCCCTAAAAGTAGACAAAAAGTACCTAATTGTATTTCTATCAAAAGAGCGAAACTTTTTAACAAATCGGGTAAACCTGTTTTGACCTTTATTTATATTGGATATAAATATGTTGGCTGATCACTCTACTTCTATTTCTATGGCAAAATTATTTTTAAAAAAATGGGAACGCAACATTTTCCAAGATAGACATAGATCTATATTCAGTCCAGTAGATTAGTAATACCCAAACTAAGGCCCGCAGGCCGCGGGTCATATCCGGCTAGTGCTCATGTAAGACGAAACGTCTTAAACTTATAAGACGTTGAGACGTTCGATTATAATCTCTATAAATGTGTGTCTAGTCTTGTATAGTGTTGGCTCCAAATCTAAAAATGAAGCACTTGAGTATTTAGAATGTGCGTGGGGTAAATAACGTATTCAATTAGGCCTACTAAAGGGACGTAACCCTTCGATGCAGTATCTGTGATTACTGACATTACTAATATTAATGAGGGATTCAATACTAATAATATAATAATATTTTATTATAATATAATATAATATTATGTATGTTATGTATATTATATATAATATATAATAATACCAGTACCTCAGAAAATGACATTGAAACTAATAGTAGTAGTAGCCATACAAACAACACAAACATTTCACATGACAACAACCATTGGTTGATAAAAAAAACTACAACCCTTTCAGGAGGCTAGAGATTACACTTCAGACTACCTAAAGAGATATGAAATTAAAATGGTTAATTGCAACATAAGGGGAGGATGAGTGGTCTCAAATTTGTCAAAATCACAATCATACTGTACAAAATGGCTACCAAATTTAAAAAAAAAAGGAATTGCTGAATGCATTTGGACACAATGCCAGCACATTTAGAAAAAAATATTTTGAAAACACACGGTCCAACCAAACAGAACCACAAACCACTATAAGCTAGGAAGAAGACTATTTTAATAAATGGATAGGATTTGAGGAGATTGTCAGTACCTTTGAGATAAAATAAGATAAGATAAGATGAAAATTCAGTTTGACTACAATAGACAACCTCAGCGTAACTACTTTACAAAAAAAAAATATAGATGCAAATACGAACAACATTCACACACACGAAACACATACACACTCACAATCAGCGCTTTATGAGTTTGACTTGTATGTACTTCTCGATGACGACAGATGATCTTGTAACACTCTGACCGAAAGTGTGGGATAAAGGAGTTTTTAAATCATACTGTTGTAGTCCTAATGGAAAGGAAACGACCACTTCGTTCAAGGATTAAATTTTTTTATATTGGTTGACAACTTTATAGCTAAATGTGACCCTCAATTACAATCATTTATCAAAGATGATATTACTGAGATAATAAGAACATATAAAAATGCATATCCCAGTAACTCTTTTTCTGTTAAAGACAAAAACAATATTGATTTAGTGGGATACACACAGGAAAACAGTACGGATAATGGGAATAGAAGTAGGGATAGCCAACATTTTAGATATAGCAATAATAGAGATAAGTCAAACAACAGGGAAAAAAAAACATGTTATAGATGTGGGAAAAAAGGACATATGGCTATGAGATGCAGGGGAACACAAAATAGGTCAAACAGTAGGAATAATTATAATAGGTCAGGTAGTGCACATAATTACAATAGGGCAGATAGTAGAAATAATTATAGAGCAGACAGTAGGAATAGGTACAACAATTACAGTAATAACACATACAATAGGAGTAAAAGCAGGGAATTTAAAAATAGAGATTCTGTCAGAGTATTTTTTGTTAGGGAAAACAAAATAGCCTTCAACCCAGCTTTTATAAATAATGTGCTAATTAAAGCAATCCGAGATAGTGGCTGTAACACACTCGTGGTTCGTGCTGATTCGATTGAGCCTCAGTATTATAAAGGATACAAGGAAAGTGGAGTTAGCAGATGGTAGTGTGAAGGAAGTATTTAAAGTGTTCACTGGGACACCTTTTTACACTGGTCATTGTGAGGGTGTAGCCATGCCTAACATGAGACATGATATGCTAATTGGAAACTTAACAGGCTTGAAGGAATCCTCAAGACAAGAAATTAAATCATGGAAAAAGAAATATGAAAGACTAAAGCAATACAGTAAGGCTGAAACAGAAAATGACATAAGTAATATGGTAGTAACTAGGTCTAGGGACAAGCCAAAAGAAGAAATACAGGAGTCTATAGTTATAACTGAGGAAACAGTTAATTGCAAAGAGGACAATTAGAATGAAGAAGAAATAATAGAAGTTAAAATACAAAATCAAGAACAGGATGTAACACAAGCAGGACAACAGAAAGATGGAACTAAAGAAATGAAAACAGAAGAATTATAAGGAATAAATAAATTGGCCCAAGAACAAAGACAGGATAACATAATTGGCAAAAATTTATGATAGAATTACTGACAGAAGAAATAATAATCCTATTGAGAAATTTGTCATAGAAGAAGAAATACTGTTAAGGAAAACAAAATAAATGGTAAAGAAATAAAACAATTAGTCTTACCACAAAAGTATTGGAAGGATGTCATGATTTTGTGACATGATAGCAATTTAAGTGCACATAGGAGTGTATCAAGAAATGTTTTAGAAATATAGCAACACAAAGTGTTTTGGCCTAAAATGAAAGTAACTCTATCAAAATACATAAGATCATTTGATATGTGTCGTAGAAGAGGACTTAAGGGTAAAGCTCCATTACAGTCAATGGATGAACCAAATAAACCATTTCAAAAGATAGCAATAGTTCGCTTATTAAAAAAGGAAAGATAGTTCACTTTTCCAGGTAGCTTCTACATTAACAGCCCAGTTTATAAACGTTGAAGGTCATGGTACCAATCCATCAGAGAAAATATAAGAGCCCTAAAGTAGGTAATGATAAATTTTTAAACCCTTTTTTTTTTTGGAAGGGATGATTTTCTCCACTTTGTACTGACGTTTTGGCGGGCCGGATGGAAACACATCGCGGGCCGTATCTAGCCCGCTGGTCGTATTTTGGGCATCACTGATCTATATTATCATGACGATTTTATCATTCACATCATTATTGAAAATGCTTGAGTTGCGTCCATGTATAACTTTCGATCATGATAGTGACCTAAAGCTTAAAAGAATTCTCTCTCTCACACACACACACACAAGCACACAGGGGCGTAGCTAGGAATTTTCCATCATTTGGGGGGGGGGCGGGAGCATGACCTCTTTGGGGCCCCCCTGCATTTTGCGCAATATTCAATATTTAATGTAAAAAAAACAATCATTTGGGGGCCACCTCATGTGGTGGGGCCCGAGGGGATTTTGGCTACCAATGAAAGGGGCTCGAGGTTCAACACCAAATTCAAACAGAGTTGTTTTTACTGAGCGCCTACAGGCAGCACGGTAAAAGATTCTCCCAGATACCCCCTCCCACTGGTCTGAGCATGCTATAAGCATCCACAGTGTTATATAGTCTGGACTAGGAGCCGATAACATGTTTCGCCACGGCCGCTGGTACCACAATTGAGATCCAAAGAAGTCCAAAGATAGGTTCTTATTGAGAACAGGCGAAGTAGATGAAGGTTACAAAATAAAGTTGTTGCAGACGGCTGGGGCTGGCGGAAGGCAGGTTTCGAAACCATTAGAAGGCCTGTAGACATGCCACCTAATTTCAAGAACCCTCTAGACCAGTTACTAACCACTGCTCTGCTCCTTCCAGCACCCAGCTTCGTTACCCCCCCCCCTCCCCTTGCACGAAACACATCACCCAAAATGTCAACACGTCCAACTGCCGGATGTTTTTCTCGTGTAGCAGGCATGCGCGCGCACACTTAACTTTTGGTAGTTGTTTATATTAGTTGTTTCGTTGTTTCCTTAACAAAACATTGGAAAAAAAGTGATGTAGCGAAATGGTGTGTGTGTGTTTATATTTTATAAGCAGTCTAATGGGGTAGGAGCGAGATCATTCGTTATTGAAGGTGTCAACACTGACCACTGACTGACGTCACTGCCTGTAGACAGGTTTTTACGACATGTCAACGAGCTATTGGTCTAAACTGCCCAAAGATTTTTTTAAACGTGAATCCCTTTTATATTTACAAGAAACCTCTCAAGGGTGCCAGCTAATGTCAGGTTTTAAATGCCTTAACGCTAATGTCAGAAGGTCATGTTATAAACAACATCTTGAGGTCAGACGGTTAGGTTATGAACAACTTTAGACAAGCGTTGTTTTTAAAATGTATTTATCTTCTTATCTTATATATTACAGACGTTACTTCAAAAAAAAAGATGATTACGTCCTACGCGTCATGCATTTAGTCATGCATATTAACCAATGACTTAAATTCTGCCAAGTCACTGGTTTTACTGGCTGGCTCAGGCAACCCATTCCATGCTCTATTAGCACTAGGGAAGAAGGAGTATTTGTACAAATTTGTCCTAGCGTATGGGACGAGGAATGTGCCTTGATCTTTGTGTCTTTCAGAGTATTTTATTAAATTTTGTTTTTGTATTTGAAGTCTGAAGTCTCCTTGAGCTGTATAGCACCGCGTTAAGGGCTGAAGATTGTGCATCAGTGCACTCTAGCATTAGGTGCGTGCACAACATGACGACATGACATGCCACAAGCTAGCTCCACCAATTCGCTCCACCCAATCCACCTTGTACACACTAATTTATCTTTAACCAAACCCTAAAATAGAGTAAATGAAGTTTCCCTTTTAGACCATGCGATCTACAGGGTAGATGATGTTTAGGCCATCTGTTTATTTGGCCAACGGTTAACGAGCAAGGTGTCATGTGGCCGGGCAACGAACAACCGTCTTTAAATTTCCCCAACTAAAATCAGGTACCCATCAGAGTTGGGTGAAGTGAGGGGGGTCCTACAAAATTCAAAATTAAAAACCCAAATCTTCACCGAGATTTGAGCCCAGGTTCGGAAGCCCAGAGTTTAACCATTCAGACACCGTGGCCCCAAAGAAGATAGATATTTAATAATATTAAAGTACACATTTTCAAACCTTGAAATCTATAAGACAGCTGATATAACGATCATCTGTTTCTAGGGTCGCTGTTAACGAGGGTGTCATGTGGCCAGCACAACGACCAACCGCATTTATGTTACCCTAACTAATATCAGTACACATTTGAGCTGGGTGGGATCAGAGGGTACCCTGAAAATCCTAAAATTCAAAATCCCAGTCATAAAACAAGGTTCGAAGCCGTGTGCTTTATCCCTCAGCCGCAACAGTTGTAATATTACATTGTCCGAAATCTAATTAGCGTAAGCTGGAACGCCAGGGACCATTCTCGACGGTAGGATGGGCTCTTCGGGCAAATGCCCAACCTGTGGCAGTGGATGTGTATCTAGGATTAAAGCTTTTTAGTCACATTAGAAGTTGCAAAGGGAAATAATTATTTCCAGACGTAGAATGCCAGAGATCCTTGAATGATGTAAATAGAATATATACCACACCAGAGCTCCTCATTGTCACGGGTGCTGGAGTATAATTTTAGCTTCTTAAACCTTTCATTGTATGGTATGTTTAAGTGTGTGTTTTTCTGTCTTCTTTGTATAAGTGTACTTGAATGTTACTCTGCATGAAGTGTTCTTGTATAGAGTGTTCTTGTATGTTCTTAGTAAGGAGTGTTCTTGTATGTTATTTGTAAGGAGTGTTCTTGCATTTTATTAGTAAGGAGTGTTCGTGTATGTTCTTTGTAAGGCATGTTCTTGTATGTTCTTTGTAAGGAGTGTTCTTGTATGTTATTTGTAAGGAGTGTTCTTGTATGCTATTTGTAAGGAGTGTTGTTGTATGTTATTTGTAAGGAGTGTTCTTGTATGCTATTTGTAAGGAGTGTTCTTGTATGTTATTTGTAAGGAGTGTTCTTGCATTTTATTAGTAAGGAGTGTTCGTGTATGTTTTTTGTAAGGCATGTTCTTGTATGTTCTTTGTAAGGAGTGTTCTTGTATGTTATTTGTAAGGAGTGTTCTTGTGTGCTATTTGTAAGGAGTGTTCTTGTATGTTATTTGTAAGGAGTGTTGTTGTATGTTATTTGTAAGGATTGTTCTTGTATGTTATTAGTAAGGAGTGTTGCTGTTTGTTCTTTGTAAGGATTGTTCTTGTATGTTTTTTGTAAGGAGTGTTCTTGTATGTTATTTGTAAGGAGTGTTCTTGTATGTTATTTGTAAGGAGTGTTCTTGTGCGTTCTGTGCATGAAATGTTGTTGTTTGTTCTTTGTATGGAATATTCTTGTATGTTCTTTGTATAGAGTGTACTTGTATTTTCTTTGCATGGAATATTCTTGTATGTTCTTTGTATAGAGTGCACTTGTATTTTCTTTGCATGGAATGTTCTTGTATGGTCTTTGTATAGAATGCAATAGTATGTTCTTTGTAAGGAGTGTTCTTGTATTTTCTTTGAAAGGAGAGTTCTTGTGTGTTCTTTTTATAGAGTGCACTTGTATGTTCATTGCATGGAATGTTATTGTATGCTCTTTGCAAGGAGAGTTCTTGTATATTCTTTGTATAGATTGTTCTTGTATGTTCTTTGTATGGAGTGTTCTAATATGCTCTTTGTATGCAGTGTTCTTGTATGAAATTTAAAAAAAAAATGTTTATCATATCATTACACATTACAAAACAGAATCAATCCTAGTTTCCACCTTTATATTAGACTTCATTTAAAAATTAATAATCTTAGATTAAATCTTAGACTTAATCATAGTTTTAAAGAGTTCGAAAACGGGACGGTGACAGTCGGGAGCGCATCACAAGGCAGCGGTACTTGTAGCACTGGACGTAGTCTTAGTTTTAATCGTATACATATCAAAGTTGTAATCATAAGATTTAATCTTAATATTAGCATTAATCACAGCCTTATTCTTTATTTGCTGCTAAGAACTATAATGATTGAGCTCTGTTATGATGGGTAGATTAAATTTTCAATAATCTGAGGTATTAGTTGGATACCAAACCTCTACACGTATTTGATAGTAAAAATGGTCAATGTATAAAAACTTTGTTGTTTAGTCGATTATCTCTATAAAAACATTTAAACAAACATTGTCCATAGCGAAATATTACTTGTATTCATCATCATCAGGTTGGCGTTTGCTGATGAGGTTGACGGAAGTATTGCTCGCGCCAGTGCTGCTTTTGGCAGACTTCAAGAACAAGTGTGGCAACGGAGAGGACTCAGCATATCCACAAAACTGACAGTCTACAGTGCTGTAGTTCTCCCCTCACTCCTATATGCATCATAGACCTGGACCCTATACTCCCGCCACACCAAAAAGCTAAACTCCTTCCACCTACGCTGTCTAAGGAGTACCCATAAGGTGCGTTTACTATAACTGCTTTTAAATTGAATTCATAACTCGGAGTTGGCAAATATACACACACAAAAAAAAGAGACATAAACCTCATGAAATGTTCGTTTCACTTTTCGAGCCAGGTTGGCTTTGTTGTATCTCTGGGCCCCTGGCTCCACGATGGGTATGATGGAGACGATGAGGGCCATGACTCCACACAGAAGATGAATGAATAGTTTTAGGACTGCATCTCTGATGGCTCCTGTGTGGGATAATACAAGAGAACATTATTAGGGGAGAAATAAAGGTGACATAAAATAATCCATTTATCATATTAATCATCATCATCTAACTCCATCTGAGTCAGGGCTTGAGAGTCTCAAATCCTCTCTTGCAAAAGCCCTGGACAGAAAACCTGCTGCTTTGCGTAATGCATACATGTCACCGTAGGGGTCAAGAATTTTTGGTTTCCCAGACCTGTCGAGACGGAGATTATAACTTTGCATCTGTGCATACTAATCTACAAGTGAGGATGTTATGCGTTGGGTCATTTTCTCATGTTAGTTAGTGATTTATTTGTTAGTAAACTTAACTTTAATCATTACAAATTTGAGTGTTTATTAAATTATAATGTATTCCATATAAAACAATTCATTAACGACAGTGGCGTAGCTAGCAATGTGGGGGTGGTGCTGGCCGCATGGGGCATCAAGTTATGAGGGGCATCAAGCTGAGCACAAACTTTGTCAGTAAAAACTACACATTTGTATAACACATGAAGAAACACAAACAAATGTTTTTATGTCTATGCTTTGTTTTTCTCCTCTTTTCTTTCTTCCATTACATGTAAGGTGTAGAACATGTTGAATCAAATTGATTACATTTGTTTAAAGCCATGAAGGCAACGCACTTGTACACTTTCTTCTGTGGTACATGGTAAAAGGATACTACATTGTTCAATGCTCTGTATTTATATGAGGGACAAAGCTATGTTGGTACATTTTATACTAAATTGTTCAGTACACTAGTTTTATCTAAATCTAGATTGCATTAATATGTCTCTTGACTAAAGTTGACTGTTGTAGCTTACTTTCATTTCACTGTGATTCCGTTTAGTTTCAGTCATTTTGGAAAGAATTCACAGCTTTTTTTTCATTGGACCATATTGTTAAAATCAACATATTGTTAAAATCAACATATTGTTAAAGAAATTATCATCAAATTTAAGCAATATCATGATGTGATATGAGTTTTTGTCGCTTTCCCAATCCTAGAATGAAAAACATTTTTTTATAGTACTATGGACAAAAACAATGTGGATAGAAAGAGACTTCAACGGTTGTCGCAGTTTCTTCAGAAGCTTTCAACTCAAGAAACAAGGTTCCGTTCAGCTCTAGAGTTAAAAAGAAAAGCATTCACTAGATGAACCTGTCTCGAATATCGCAATCTTGTTTTGCATATTTCTGACAATTGTGGTACATGCTACATGCAAGAGAAATAGTTCTAAACTTTAGTTATGCAAGAATTACTTTCAATGGACTGATGACACATTTGGCAATTTTGTCAATTGAACAAAGTTGGTAAGAAAAAAAAAAGTATTTTGATAATTTTCTCGATAAATTGCTGGTAAGAAAGCAATAAGATGTATCTTTTTGTAAAATTGATTTTATTCCGAATCAGCAATACTTGAACATTGACTACATATATATTTCTATTGGAGAAAAAAGGACGTTTTACTGTTTCGTTCCCTTTTTTTTTTGGAGGACAATATGAAGACCTGCCGCACCGGGCATCAAGTACCCTAGCTACGCCACTGATTACTAATTGATGAACTCGTGTGTCGTTTTGTTTTGATTGCTTCATGTATTGTTATCTACTATGAATAACTGTGCAATAGTTAAATTTAATCCGAGAATGGGAAGTTGAAGAAATGTGTACAAGACAGACGGACGGAGGGAGTTAATATAAGCTTTGTGAAGAAAAAAATAACAGTACTAACTCTTACATTACACTGGAAATCTGTCATGGAGTTACAACAGCGTATTGTATAATAAGGCAGTGCCGCCTCCACGTTTCAAAGATGTGCATTTTTACAACGAAATGAGATTATATTTACAAATACTCAATCTCTTTATTTACAAACATAACATACTTTTAGAGATGTCTGTGACGATCACACTTGCCGGGGATTATATTATCAAACTTGACAATTCAATGAAATGAAGAAAGAAACATCTCTCTGTATTTTCTTAAAACTTCTTTAATAATACTTCTTCAACTTTCACATCAAATTAACTTCTCAATTCAATAACAACTTGACTTGATACTTCATAAATAAAACTTAAAGATACATTCAACTTCAACTAATGGACCCACTAATATCACAAAACGTATAACCATTACTAATCGAGGACTAAGCGAGGACCCCGTCTAACTGACTTTCCCTTAATTTATACCTTTCTTAAAGGTACATTCCAGAATCATGGAAACTTCTCCCCCTAATTATTTTAGTAACTTTGACCTTCTAGAAGCTGACGTGTGCTATTTTTTTCCCTTAACCTCTTTATTTGATTGGATACCTAAAATTAACTTGTTTACGCTGGACACTTGCACTGGTTTGACATCGAGCTTTTAGAAACTGGTCGAAATAGGTCACAGACTCGACTCGTGACAATGTCAATACTACTAAGTTTATTTATATTGGAGCTTCAAGAGGGCAGGGGCCTCAATAATAAAGGCATATTCCTTGTTCCATATGCCAGGACAAATCTGCAATAACGCTCCTTCTTCCCTAGTGCTACTAGAGCATGCCAGCCAGGAAAAGCTAATGACGACAAAATTTAAGTCATCTGTTAAGAGGCATGACTAGATGCATGACGCGTAGGACGTAATCATCTTCTTATTTGAAGTAACGTCTGTATTATATAAGATAAGATTTGAAATTAATTAATTCATTACAAGAGAGAGAGAGAGAGAGAGAGAGAGAGAGAGAGCTTTAATCACAGTGTAGAACGGAAAGAAATTGAAGGTGTACAATCATTACCAGATCCATATTTACGTATAGGAAAGCTATAGCTAAGTTAGGGCCCTCAAGTAATAGTTTTCACTGGCATATACGATCTGTACTTATAAAAGGCAAAAAAAAAGGGGGCGGGTCTTAATTAAGTAAATAAAAAAATTAAAAAATTAGGGCCTGTTCAAGAGTAGGCCTAAATACGGGACTAAGACTAAGACCGCTTTATTGAACCTTATGGAAATTGGTTGTGCTTACAAGGACACAGTTCTCATATAAAAACAACACAACAGAAACATACACATAAATACAACAGACAACATAAAGAGTTCATTCGGAGATTACACAACTTTTATGCAGGTCACAGCACGTGACACACACACACACACACAAACACTGGGCCGATCCTAACTATTGCAGAGCCCTATGCGAAACGGAGTATGCGGGTCCCAGTCTGTGTAGGGATACGGATAATAAGGGACAATTAAGAGTTTGTATTAGAAAATAATTGTGTCATCGCATTTTATTCTTTCTTTACTACGTACAAAATCACGATCAGAGTTTTTAAAAAATATCACTTTTATTCTTTTTTTTTTAAGAGATCGAGATATTTTACATCTATATTTTACATCTATATCTGTATATGCCAGGGACTCTTATAGTAAAAAAAAAAAGGAAAGGAACTACCGATTTAGGTTAAAATTAGTAGTATTTTAATTAAACGAAAGCTTACAATGCCTTTTTATATCGCGCGTAGAATTGACGTTTTCCATAATAATGACACACCAAAACGACAATTTTGTCTATTCCTGAAGATTTTCATGAGTTTTCAGGAGATTTAGAGTTAGCGCGGGCTTATGAAAGTGTGGGGCCCACTGCGACCGCATAGGTGGCAGTGGCCTGAGGCCGGCCCTGTATACACACACAGGAAACAATCCCAATGTGATTGTAACTAAGGGTTACGGCATTGGCGTAGCTAGGGTCGTGGGAGGAGCTGGGAGGATTTGAATATTCCTAGAGGGCCCCCACTTGAGGGGTGCCTCCAAATGAGTGTTTTTTTTACATTTAAAAATGAAAAATTACGCAAAATGCAGGGGCCCCCAAAGAAGTCAAGCCTACCCTGCCCCCAATGGAAAATTACTAGCTACGCCCCTGGGTTATTGTGACGCAATGTAAGACCACAACGGAGACAAAAACTTGTTTTTCTTTTCTGCCGGAGAGCGGAGCAGGCAGAGGAGGTAATCCATAAGCTAAAGGACGTTAATTACCAAATGCTCTATACCAGGGATGCCCAAAGTACGGCCCGAATTCTTAATAATGTTTTAAAATTTAAATTGGCGAACATTTTGTAATATACTCGACACAATTCATCAACACATTGTAAATACATGATTAAATCGAGAGCGCAGAGTGACTTCTTATCTTCAATAGATGTTTGTTTAACTCGGAAACTAATATAGATCTAGAATCTAGTTGTTTCCCATAAAAAAAAAACTTAGCCCAATCCAATGCAGTTATGCGTATTAATAAGAAAAAAAACCTAGCCCTATCTCGTATTGAACACAGACTTGATATGTCATTCAAGGCTTCTTTGGATGGGTTGTATCTGTGAACAATATGGGCGCGGCGGCTGAATGGTTAAGCGGCTTGGCTTCCAAACCTGGGGTCCTGGGTTCGAATCCCGGTAATGACTGGGATTTGAGTTCGGGACTATCAGGGCGCCCCTGAGTACACCCTCTAATGAATACCTGACTTCAGTTGGGGACAGTAAAGGAGCTTGGTCTTTGTGCTGGCCACATGACACCCTGCTCGTTAACCGTTGGCCAAAGAAACTGATGACATAACATCATCTTCCCTATAGACCAGTGATGCCCAACATAATTCGACCTTCGGGCCATTTTAATTTCGACACTCGTGTCGCGGGCCACATGAACGAAAAGGTACAAATACGAAAAGAAATTGACCTGAAACAATGTTATTACAAACTCTGGATCTAGTAATTACATTAATTAATGGGATATTGGAGGTTTAGTTTTTACACGTCGGAAAATTGCATTACTTCTCTACTTAAAATGTGAGCAACATTGTAGCTCGCTTTACTAACGACTCATTTTCTTGTCTCTTTTTGGTAAATATTGCCATCGATCCTCCAATTTATTGGAGTAGTTGAACTATATCTTTATTCGCGGCTCAAACCAAGTATGCAGTCGTATTTGGTTTATAATGCCGTTTTTATTATGTTATTTTCTTTTTTTTTGAACACCCTTAGTTACTTTAGAACAGTGGTTCCCAAACTTTTTTGTCTCGTAGACCCCTTGCCATGTTTTCTGGTTTTCGGTAGACACCCTGCTTAACATTCAAATCTTTGCAAATTCAACATTTTTTAAAATCTAATTTCTATCTGTACAAAAAGTAAAGTTCCCCTCTCAGACCTTGTGGTCTATAGGACAGATGATGTAAAGGTCATCTGTTACCGTGGACTACGATTATCGAGGGTGTCATGTGGCCAGCACAACGACAAACCGCCTTTACTTTTCGCCAACTAATGTCAGGTACCCATTAGAGCTGGGTGGCCTCAGAGGCGCCCAAAAGATCCCGAAATTAAAAATCCAAGTCTTCAACAGGATTCAAACTCGGGATCCCCTGTTTAGAAGCCAAGCAATCAAAACAACTCCTAATTTCTATCTGTAGAGAGTTGAAAAGTGAAAAAGTAATTTAAAGCTACATTTTTAGAGATTTTAGAAATCTCCAATTAAAATAGCAATATGTATTGCAAAAATCTCCAAACACACTGGCCTTAAGTATCATTTTAAGAGCAGTTTCTCGTGTATATCTTGATGTTTCACGTGTTGCTCGAATATTGAGTCGCGAAGATGTTATCATTATCGGGAGAAAGAGCGAAGGCGAGTAATTGTCGCCTCAACCAGTAAGCTTCGAGCAGGAAGGGCTCATTAGTCTTGGCTGGCTACCCACATAGCAGAAGTAAAACTGAATTTAAAACTCTCCTGCCTTGCAACTCAAACATGGAAAAGGTTGTGTGGGTCAACCCAGAGGAAAAATAAGGAGCCGGCGACTCTTATGCAGTTTGCAGCACACATCACTATACCGTGTCAGAGCCTGTGACGCTGCTGAACCCAAACTTATATATGTTGTTAGCAAAGAATGACATAAGAAGCTTTTAATTTTATAACTCATGCCACCAAAGCGACCTTGAATTGTATTGTTGCTTAAAGAAATTCTTTTAATAATATCAGATGTAGTTTTGTGTTAAACAGGTTTTAAAACTACAACGGCTGATAAAAATCAATGTTTTACTTATGGTGTTTTCCGCATTTTGCCATAAATAAGTAAATTTCCCCTTTCAGACAATGTGATGATGTTATGGTCATCTGTTTCTTTGGCCAACGGTTACCGAGCCGGGTATCATGTGGGCAGAACAACGACCAATTGCCTTTACTTTTACTAACATAAGTCAGGTACTAATTAGAGTTGGGTGGACTCAGGGGAGCCCTAAAAGTCCTGAAATTCAAAATTCACCGAGATTCGAACCCAGGACCCCAATTGCGAAGCCAAGCACTTAACCACCACCACCACATCCTGTAAGACTCACAAGCCACCACCTTCTCTATATGATGCTGAATAGAGATTTTGTGGGTCTATTCTAAACTTTATCTTTGAATGTTTAAAAGTTTTTTAAATCTATATCTTTTTATCAGGGTGATATTGTCGCAGATGATCCTCCAGCGTGATTAGTTTCATATCGTCATAAAAAAGGCAATCAGCAACCGCTTGATTGACAAGGAAAGAATGTACAATTTTTAATAATCAACGCTATACTGTCTACGTTCCTTTTTGTTAAACATTATTTAGGCCTACATGTAGACAAAATTAAGTTATTTTAATAAGCATTGAAATTAAATAAAATTTTTCGTTTGAATAGCAGGATAAATATTCAAATGATAACTTAGGTACACATTATATCTAGTGTGAAGAATTACATTATGGATGTAAAAATTAAAGTCACGACCAGCTTCAATGAAATCTATTATCATAGACCCCCTAGGACATCTCATAGACCCCCAATTTGTTTTTTCACTTTCGTAGACCCCTTGGAAGTCTTCGTAGACCCCTGGGGGTCTATATAGACCACTTTAGGAATCACTGCTTTAGAAAACAATCATGCTGGCTTATAATTCTGTGCCACAACATGTAAAGATCCGTTCACTTTTCCAGGTAGATTCTCATTCAGAGTCAACTTTCATAAACACATAAATGTGTGTGGGGGGAAGGGGAGAGATTTTTCTACACTTTGTTCTGACGTTTCGGCGGACCGGATAAAACCACGTCGCGAGCCGGATCTGGCCCACGGGCCGTACTTTGAGCATCACTGCTATAGACCGTATTGTCTAATAGGGGGAACTGTACTTTATCTCTGAACAATATTCATAGAAAAATATCCTCTGAGTCAGAGATAAGACTAGAAGAATGTTGACGTCCTCCAACTCTTTGCTGTTAGTACTGGAAATGAAATGGGCTTCAAATACTAAAACATTTCGACCATTTTTGTATGCCCATGAAATTCGTCATGTTACTGAGAAACTATGACATCAATAGTACCGTAAAATGCGTTGAATTTGAAAGTCTTCTTTTGAGTATTCCCTTCTTGGTCATTAGTAGTAGGCTCATCAAATAGCTTCTTAACTTTCCGCAATCGTGTAGAGCAGCGGTTCTCAACCTTTTAAGCTCGGCGACCCCTTTTTACAATCCCACTCTGCCGCGACCCCCCCCCCCGACACACACATACAGCAATAGAAGAGTAGGCAATAACAATCCATAGTTTCGATGGTGTTAAGCGACCCCTGGCAAATGGTCAATCGACCCCCAAGGGGGTCGAGACCCACAGGTTGAGAACCCCTGGTGTAAAGGGAAAAAAAAACTGCATCAACAATAAAAGGTTCTGCTACTTTAGCAGCCCCTTTTATCTTACACTCAAAAAGTCATTCTCTAATTATTTATTTCATTATAGATCTTCTACAGTTGTTTATCTGCTTTATGTAGATCTTGCTGCTAACTTTCCAACATTTTTAACTCATCGTTGATTGCGCTTACAATTGTGCACTGGACAATAAGAAGAACATTATATACAAATGTCTCTTATGGCCCTCTAAGTGCAAAAGTTTTTTTTTTTTTAATAAACACAGCAGAAAGAAGTCAGTTTAGATCTCTGACTTAAGTCCCAGAATTCTGCAAAGTGTGAATACAAAATACCTATAATTAACTATGTTATAGTTATAGAAAAAAAGAAACAAATTGAGCTTTCAGAAAATTGAATAATTAGGAAGTATGTCACAATTTTGATTCCTGACCATCAGGACTATCCCTATAGACTAAAATGTTATTGTCAACCCTCTTCCCATTTCCATTTTCTCTTTCTCTACAACACATAAATATTTTCTTAACCAAACTCTTCCCCCCCCCCCACCCAGGGCCGGTGTGAGGCCATTACAACCTAAGCCTCAGCAGTGGGCCCTGCCCTTTCTTAGGCCCCGCGCTAATTCTAGATCATAATCTTATATCTTATATATTACAGACGTTACTTTAAAAAGAAGATGATTACGTCCTACGCGTCATGCATTTACTCATGCATATTTAACCAATAATCATAATTTTCCCTTATTATTCTTATCCCTACACAGACTGGGCCCCGCTCAATCCGTTTCGCATAGGGCCCTGCCCCCCCCCATTCCTTGAATACTATTCATGGTTTTATAAAATATACAGAAGAAGAGTGGAATGATCAAGCAACTATTGTTACCTCAAATGCACGGTCAGTGCTAGCCACCGCTACAATTAAGACCTGGTTGAGAGTAAATTCTTACAATGAAGTAATCTCAAATGCACGGTCAGAGCTAGCCACCACTACAATTAATCTGGTTGAGAGCAGTTTCTTACAATGAAGTAATTTAAGTCGCTAGTACGCTGACTTTAGCTTAAAAACACTGATTAATGTTTTAAAACGAATATAACGTTTTGGGTAGAAAGTTAAGAACATTTTGAGGAAGCTTTGTAGATTCTACTTTTTAATCGGTTCTTACAAAAGAGTTTTTTTTTTCACTTTGATATCATCCCCTAAATCTCATGTGGCCCCTTTTTGTCATCCGTCATGGGCTCAAGTGAAATAAACCCCGTTGAGCTAGTGTTGCTACGTCACAGGCTGTGTCCCCTGATGGTCGTGGTCCCGGGTTCATTGAACCCCTTTGTGACACTGATACCATGCTCAAATAGCACTAGGAAATATGGAGCATTTGTATATATATATCTCAGCTTATGGAATAAGAAATGTACCTTTATCTCTGTGTCTTTCTGAGTATTTATACAGGTTTTGTTTTCTATTTGTAGATTTATAGCTCGTATTTGGCAAATACAGACAAGGAAAACCTCCCCTAATTAACGTTATCTAATTAACTCCTAATTAACATTACCTAATTAACATTACCTAATTAACATTACCTAATTAACATTACCTAATTAACATTACCTAATTAAATTTACCTAATTAACATTACCTTATAAAAATCACCTAATTAACGCCACCTAAATAACATCCCCTAAATTAACGTCACCTGATTTGCATCAACAAAATAGGCGCTGTCGTTATTATATTTTAGTTAGGGGAGACAACTCCAGAACGTGAGACTGAAAGGTTGTGTAATTGTAGTGAATTAGATCATGTTAAGAAATATTCTTACTAAAGTCTACTCCATGTATTTGGTTTCATACTAACTTGATTTTGTCTATATTAAAATTAAAGTTCTATCTAGTTTTGTTCACAAAATGAAGTTATTCAAGTTATTTGAAGTTTTATTTGTTTAGATACATAACGCCTATAGCGGTTTAATTGTTTGCCAGCTGATTGGTGCTACGAGTGAACGACAGGCAACAACACACACTATCATCAAATCATGTATAATTTGTACAGTAGACACACGCACACACATACGCAGTACAATAATTGTTTTTTTTTATCATACATGTCCATCTCAGATCTGTGGATGACGTCAAAGGCAACCTAAAAGCAGTGGACATTGATACTGACCACTGGGAAGACTTAGTCCTAGACTGCACTTCTTGGAGAGAGATGGTGACCAAGAAAGCGATGTACAGGGAACATAAGAACATGGGCCTCAGCTCTGGAAGAAAAACGTGCCAAACGAGAAATGGCTGGCTCCTCTACCACCAGAACGAATGTCACCTTAACCTGCGATATATGTGGACTGGAGACGAAAATATTAACACTATGTTACTATCCAGTGAACCACTAGTCTGTGAACCACTAGTCGTGAACCACTAGTCTGTGAACCTTTAGTCGTGAACCACTAGTCTGTGAACCACTAGTCGTGAACCACTAGTCTGTGAACCACTAGTCGTGAACCACTTGTCTGTGAACCACTAGTCTGTGAACCACTTGTCTGTGAACCACTTGTCGTGAACCACTTGTGTGTGAAGCACTAGTGTGTGAAGCACTAGTGTGTGAAGCACTAGTGTGTGAAGCACTAGTCTGTGAAGCACTTGTCTGTGAACCACTTGTCTGTGAACCACTTGTATGTGAAGCACTAGTGTGTGAAGCACTAGTGTGTGAAGCACTAGTGTGTGAAGCACTAGTCTGTGAACCACTTGTGTGTGAAGCACTAGTGTGTGAAGCACTAGTCTGTGAAGCACTAGTCTGTGAACCACTTGTCTGTGAACCACTAGCCGTGAACCACTAGTCGTGAACCACTAGTCGTGAACCAAAAGTCGTGAACCACTAGTCTGTGAACCACTAGTCTGTGAACCACTAGTCTGTGAACCACTAGTCTGTGAACCACTAGTCTGTGAACCACTTGTCGTGAACCACTAGTCTGTGAACCACTAGTCTGTGAACCACTAAGTCGTGAACCACTAGTCTGTGAACCACTAGTCTGTGAACCACTAGTCTGTGAACCACTAGTCTGTGAACCACTAGTCGTGAACCACTAGTCTGTGAACCACTAGTCGTGAACCACTATTCGTGAACCACTAGTCTGTGAACCACTTGTCGTGAACCACTAGTCTGTGAACCACTAGTCTGTGAACCACTAGTCATGAACCACTAGTCTGTGAACCACTAGTCTGTGAACCACTAAGTCGTGAACCACTAGTCTGTGAACCACTAGTCAGTGAACCACTAGTCATGAACCACTAGTCTGTGAACTACTAGTCTGTGAACCACTAGACGTGAACCACTAGTCTGTGAACCACTAGTCGTGAACCACTAGTCGTGAACCACTAGTCTGTGAACCATTTGTCGTGAACCACTAGTCGTGAACCACTAGTCGTGAACCACTTGTCTGTGAACCACTAGTCGTGAACCACTTGTCGTGAACCACTAGTCGTGAACCACTAGTCTGTGAACCACTAGTCCGCGAACCACTAGTCCGCGAACCACTAGTCCGCGAACCACCTAGTCCGCGAACCACTAGTCCGCGAACCACTAGTCCGCGAACCACTAGTCCGCGAACCACCTAGTCCGCGAACCACTAGTCCGCGAACCACTAGTCTGTGAACCACTAGTCGTGAACCAGTTTAAAAATAAAGAATTAATTGTTTAAGGTAGAGAATGGGTGTGTGAGAAAAAAAAGTGTACAATTATCTAAGAGGACAAAACCCTACATATTGATCCATATCTATGAATACTGAAGGCTCAGCTTTCCTTGTTGGTATCAAGCAAAATAATTAATTAGCATTAATTAATTTATTAATTGTTTTTTATTATTGATTCATGCTTTGTCTATGCCAATGAATAATTGTGCAAAAGTTTTAACTTGATCCGAGAATGGGTGTAGGAGAAATAACGTGTAAAATCTTTTTACACAACGGACAGACAGACAAGAATGAGTTGATATAGAGATAATTTTAACTAACACCAAAATTTCATTCCACCGAAATTGAATTTAAATAATCATAGACATTAACTCTAGCAACATAAAAGAATGGACGGGCCTGCTATTGAAATAGGTTCTAAGTCAAAGGACAAAGTGGAATAGAGAAAGACGGTCGACAAACCTTGCATGATGGCCCAACGGTCCAACAGGATTCTTTCTCGGGGGGGGGGGGGGGGTAAGGGTTGTTATGGATTGTGTGTGTGTGTGTGTTTATTTATGGTGAAGATGGGAAGATGTTAGCGTGCGAATGATGCAACATAGGTGGCGTTGTCGTCTGTGGTCTTAATTAGGACAGACGACTCCGGAACCTGAGACTGAAAGGTTGTGTCATTGTAGTGACTTAGATTTTGTTAAAAGACATTATTACTAAAATCTAGTACATTTGTTTAAATCTCACATCAACTAGATTTTGTCAATATTTTAATAAAAGTTTTATTTTGTTTCGTTCACGAAAGGAAGTTATTTAAAGTTTTATTAGTCAAGATATAATACGCCTATAGATGTCTACCAGCAGTTTGGTGCTACAAGTCAACGAGCGTCAACAGCATGGGGGATTGGGCGGGGTAAAAATGTTCCAGTGTTTTTTAATCTAACATTCATTAATTATTAGGAGGAAAATAATCGCTCTAGAAGTTGTAAAAGGGAGTACTTTTAATTATTTTGTTGTTACGAATCTGTTTGATAAAACCTTCGTCTCGATGCTTGTTGATTGTATCAGATTCCGCAAAAAAAAAAATCTCGCGTGAGAAGGTACAAGATACATTTATAAAACATTTATCTTATCTTATTTTCCCTTTCTCCTATAAGACAAAGAAGATATAAAAAACAAAAACAAATGGGGAGATAATTTTCCAGTCTCAATGTGTTTGCATGGAAGAGATTTTGGAAAAAATAAATCTTGGAGAAAATGTAGGCCTATTTAGCTTTTTACTGCACGACTTAAGGTTCTTAATAACTCACACTTTTGAGTGCACGGAGTGGTAAAGAAATATAGATAAAAGCAAAACAGACTTCCGAAAATCCAACTCATTTTGTCCTCTATTGTTAAGCTTTGTCCTCCTTTTGTCCTCTATTGTCAAGCTCAGTCCTCATTTAGTCACCTAATGCCAAGCTTTGTCCTCGTTTTGTCCTCTATTATCAAGCTCTGTCCTCATTTTGTCACCTTTTGTCAAACTGTCCTCCTTTCGTCCTCCATTGTCAAGCTTTGTCCTCTTTTCAATCATACTTTGTCAAGCGTTGTCTTCTATTGTTCTTTTTTTTTTCTTTTTCATCAAGCTTCGTCCTCTTTTTGTCCTCTTTTGTAAAACTTTGTCCTCCTTTTCGTCCTCTCCTGGGTGTGCAGGTATCTGGAAATCTGTTTGTTACCGTAGTTGATTATGTTAAGAGGATAGTTCAACTCTACCAGGCCATAGGTTTTGTCTGAATAAGAAAACTCTTTAAACAAAGAGATGAAAGAGAACAAAGAGATCTTCCGAGTTTGCTGTCAAAAACTCTAGTAAAATCCCGACTTCCACCTCACTTTATTCATCTCTTTCAAAAGTCAGACCAAAAAGCATGAAATAGATCTGACTCTTGAAAATCTCAGGGATTTTGATGGCGATCGAAACAAATAATAACCAGCAGGGCTAGATGTTGTTAGCGCCTATTCAAAAATGTTTGCATGAAAACCATGGAGCTATACTAATGGAACACCAGCTTCGAGATTTTATGATCGGAGTGTCGCACATGGCTAGCTACATGGCTAGCTACGCTTCTGGCTAAATAAAATAGACCTAATATTTTAAATATGTACAAAACATGAGATAGTAAATGAATGAACAAATCAAAACATGCCCAATACAAACCACTTCCTATACCTAAAAACATAACGTTTAAACAAGAAAACTTCACACGCACACTACACCAATTAAAGCTGGATGGACTCAGAAGCGCCGGATTCTGAAATTAAAAATCCCAGTCTTCCCCAGGATTTGAACCCGGGACCTGGTTTGAAAGCCAAGTGCTTTTTCTGCTCAACCAAATATCCTCAAAATAAAAAAAATCTCAGTCTTAACCAGGGTTTGAACTCGTGACCCTTGTTTGGAAGCCAAGTTGTGCTTTTTCTACTCAGCCACCCCACCTCCATCAGAACTATTAACCCAAGTTAAACAAAGACTTGCAAATCATGGAACACATGGAACATTAATTCTGATTTCAGAACTTGTCTGATAATCTTCCCAGGATCACCTGCAATACAGCAGCTTTTTATTTTCAGAAATCTTCATGATGAATTATTTACTCTAGCTTATAAGCAACATCTATCCAGTTCACTTTGAATGTCTATACTTATTTTTTCTGCAGTTATCCTACAAGATTTATTAAAGTGAAAGTCCGATGGTTTTGACAATTTTTGATATAATATGATTTTGATTTACAGAAAATGAATATATTATTCTTTTTTTTTTTAATTTGCAAGAATAACTTAGTAATTCAAAGTCCACAACTCGCAAGCGTATAAAAATGCAGAACTAGAGAGGAGGATCCTAGCAAATGGAATTGAGATGCTACAGAAGGATCCTAGGCATCACATTTAAAGACCGCGTTACAAACCAAGAGATCAGAGACAAGTTTACTGCAGCGATCGGAGCCCATGATGACCTGCTAACTATTGTAAAAAGACGAAAGCTTAAATATGGCCATATTACAAGATCTACGGGGCTCGCAAAGATCTTTCTTCAGGGAACAGTACCAGGAAAAGAAGAAGAGGCAGACAGAGAAAGCGATGGGAGGACAACATAAAAGAATGGACGGGCCTGCCATTGAGAGAGGTTCTAAACAAGGCAAAAAAAGGGAGGAATGGAGAAAGACGGTCGACAAATCTTGTCTGGTGCCCCAACGGCCCAACAGACCAAGAGATAGGTAAAGGTAAAGGTAAGGTAAACTTAGTAATTGATGTTTTTCTGACATAATTTTTCTGCGCATGCAAAACGGTCAGATTTTCACGGAATTTCTGTGTGACGTCACGAGTGGGCACTCAAATCCTATAGATCTACTAATCCGAGCACCGGTACTTGTCTTCCGCGAATTTAATGTGAGCATATGCCTTTGTAAATTATTTGCTCTTCAGCCGAATAAATATTTCCCATTTTCCCATTTTAAAACTTCATCTCTTGGAAACAAATGAAAAGGGACACTAATTTCTGTGTCAGCATACTTGTGTGTTTGCCACTCATTGCTGTGCTGGTCACTTATAGTGTTGGTCAATTCTAGAGTGCAGTCATCACCAGTGTGAACACTAGTTTTTCTGTTTGAGAAAATTTGCATTTAGGCCAGTGATGTCCTAAACTAAACCTTGTTGTCGTAATAAAAGCAATAGTTAGTTATTGTACCAAGGTGTTTGGCTGTTGGTTTAGTCAAAGTTCCATATGTATGAGACCTTATCTTTATTGTCATAATTTTGTCATAATTATGATACTAATTAAAATTGAATGTTAAGCCCCGACTGACTTGTAAAAATGAACAACTTTTAATTAATTAATTTTTAAGTAATAAGGTATGGTGGGGGGGGGGGGTGTTGGGGAATCAGTTTAACCAATGCACAATAATTTGTTGATAACAGCTCTGGAACATTGGCTAAGGAATTAATGAATAGTTGATCATTTCTCTCATAATTTAAAAACAAAAGTAATTTTAACTTGTTTTTTTCAAAGTGAAAGCTTTATGTTTGAGTGAATGAATAGTTAATGTTTGAGTGAGTAAAGGCTTTATGATTTTTGAGTGAATGGATTATTTTGCTTTATGTCTGAGTGAATCAAAGCCTATTAAACATTCAGAGATTGTGATGTTAATACTAAGTCTGTGTGTGTAGTTGTGACCAATTGTATGGTATTGAAAAAACATGTAAAATGTTTGAAAAGTTAGTTTAGGTATTTGTTTATAGATTTCATTTCACTTTTTATTTTCATCCTTTTTCTATGGTCAGTATCTTCATATCTGTATTGTTATGAATGGTATAAATCTAACTAGTTTCTGTATGAGTTACATTTATATATATGATGCTTGTCATAGAATTGGTCATTCTTTTATTGTTCATCTTGATTTGTTTCCATTATGCTGACAGTAAAAGTTTTGTTGGTCAAAATATTTACTGGGAACTTCATTCTGTCTATTGGTTATGTTGTTACTAAAAAAAACACATTGCATTCAAATACCTCCTGACCCCTATTTTGTTTAGGATATGTGTTTCCTGTGAGTTACTATTAATTTTATATTAATCTACATCGATATATTTTTGACCTAGTTGACTGCAGTATATATCAACCTAGATTTAAGTTGACTTCGGTATATATCAATCTAGATTCAAGTTGACTGCATCAGACCATTTTTTTTATATTGGTGGAGTGGTTGTGTCTCTTGCCTATCTGTTGAAGTTCTAAACATCCAACCAAACGTAATGCGTCTTGTCTGTGTGTGCCTCTAGCTAGCCAGCATAACGTATTGTCTTGTCTGTGTCTCTAGCTAGCAAGCATAATGTAATGTGTCTCGTCTGTGTGTGTCTCTATCTAGCCAACACAATGCAATGTGTCTTGTCTGTGTGTGTCTCTAGCTAGCCAACACAATGCAATGTGTCTTGTCTGTGTGTGTCTCTAGCTAGCTAACACAATGCAATGTGTCTTGTCTGTGTGTCTCTAGCTAGCCAACACTATGTAATGTGTCTTGTCTGTGTCTCTATCTAGCAAGCACAATGTAATGTGTCTTGTCTGTGTGTCTCTAGCTAGCCAACACAATGCAATGTGTCTTGTCTGTGTGTGTGTCTAGCTAGCCAACACAATGCAATGTGTCTTGTCTGTGTGTGTCTCTAGCTAGCCAACACAATGCAATGTGTATTGTCTGTGTGTGTCTCTAGCTAACCAACACAATGCAATGTGTCTTGTCTGTGTGTGTCTCTAGCTAACCAACACAATGCAATGTGTCTTGTCTGTGTGTGTCTCTAGCTAACCAACGCAATGCAATGTGTCTTGTCTGTGTGTGTCTCTAGCTAACCAACACAATGCAATGTGTCTTGTCTGTGTGTGTCTCTAGCTAACCAACACAATGTAATGTGTCTTGTCTGTGTGTGTCTCTAGCTAGCCAACACAATGTAATGTGTCTTGTCTGTGTGTGTCTCTAGCTAGCCAACACTACGTAATGTGTCTTGTCTGTGTGTCTCTAGCTAGCCAACTCTACATAATGTCTTGTCTGTGTGTCTCTAGCTAGCCAACACTACGTAATGTGTCTTGTCTGTGTCTCTATCTAGCTAGCACAATGTAATGTGTCTTGTCTGTGTGTGTCTCTAGCTAGCCAACACAATGCAATGTCTGTGTGTGTCTCTAGCTAGCCAACACTACGTAATGTGTCTTGTCTGTGTCTCTATCTAGCAAGCACAATGTAATGTGTCTTGTCTGTGTGTCTATAGCTAGCCAACACAATGCAATATGTCTTGTCTGTGTGTCTCTAGCTAGCCAACACATCTATGATTATTCATAAAACTCAGTCAAAAACACTAGACACATGTTTTAGTATAAATAATGTATTCATATTATTGTTCGGAAAATGACATTCTTGTATCTGTCATTTAGAAGTTGACATTATTGCATCGGTCATATTTATTTGTTATTGTGTAGCCTGCCTGTACTCATAATCCCATTTTTAGAAACATATGTTGTACTCCCCCCCCCCTTTTTCCAAAGGTTGTGTAGAAATGATTGCTAGGCTGTGCCCAGTAGTTCCTCTAGAATACACTGCTGTCTAGCACTGTTACACTCATGTCTAGATAATAGCTACATGGGATGGGTTTCACTATAAGTTGGTTTGTTATTGCTAGGCTGTGCCCAGTAGTTCCTCTAGAATACACTGCTGTCTAGCACTGTTACACTCATGTCTAGATAATAGCTACATGGGATGGGTTTCACTATAAGTTGGTTTGTTATTGCTAGGCTGTGCCCAGTAGTTCCTCTAGAATACACTGCTGTCTAGCACTGTTACACTCATGTCTAGATAATAGCTACATGGGATGGGTTTCACTATAAGTTGGTTTGTTATTGCTAGGCTGTGCCCAGTAGTTCCTCTAGAATACACTGCTGTCTAGCACTGTTACACTCATGTCTAGATAATAGCTACATAGGATGGGTTTCACTATAAGTTGGTTTGTTATTGCTAGGCTGTGCCCAGTAGTTCCTCTAGAATACACTGCTGTCTAGCACTGTTACACTCATGTCTAGATAATAGCTACATGGGATGGGTTTCACTATAAGTTGGTTTGTTATTGCTAGGCTGTGCCCAGTAGTTCCTCTAGAATACACTGCTGTCTAGCACTGTTACACTCATGTCTAGATAATAGCTACATGGGATGGGTTTCACTATAAGTTGGTTTGTTACAATTTATATTTATAATATATATATATATATATATATATATATATATATATATATATATATATATATGTACAGAACTATTTATGCAATTAACTGCTGTTAAAAGTTAGGATAGTGATGTGATCAAATAGTGTTGAGTGACCTTTTGGTTTTTCATGGGACAAGAAAACAGAAGACACTGCATGCACAGAATAGCTCAAGTTTTGAAATACATAGTTCAGTGCCTTCACATCAAACTAGTGATTGTGTTTAGAATGTATTGTTTTAACATCTAAATTATAGTTGTTGAACTTTGGTCTCCCACACAGTAAATTGATAGGATCCACTGAAGTCAGTTGTATATTGATCAAGGCAAGTATCCATTAAGTATGTACATAGTTGAGTGACAATAGCCACAAGTGTATGTTGTTTCTGATGCAACTATCTTTCTATCCCATAATTCTCTTGGTGAGCACATAATGTAGTGATGATATATTTTGTACAAACTATTTAACTATCTCCATACAATCCTCAGGTTTTTGTTCTCTGTGTTTTTATAATACAGACTGGATTCAATTACAAATGGCATTTTTCATTAAGGCTTTTATTAAAAGGCATGACAAAAACAAAGTCTGTTACATTTTAATCAATGTGCTGTCAAAGTTTTAGTTCAATTTAGTTTATGAAAATGTATTTTGATTAAGTCTGATAGTATTCTAATAAACAATGCTTGCTAAAAGTTAAAAAAAAATAAAATAGACATTTTCAAATAATTTTCAAATAGCGTTTTTTATTGCAAAGTTTTAGCAAATAATGCTAAATTTACCTTCAGAGATAAATGAATGTATTTCTCTTTAAGGCTTTGGCAGATATTTGAAAATATCAAATATAACATGACAATACAGGGTAAATGTTTGGCATAGACTATGCAAAGATCATACATGTAATATAGAAATTTTGTTTGATAATTAGCAGTAAAAAAAAGTAAATGAAAGGTTTCAAATGATGGATAACTAGAATCATCAATAAATTGAAATGTATATTTATATATATATAGACCAATATAATTCAAAAACATGTGATCTAGATAGAATAGGAAGCACTTGGAATCAACAACTAAAGAACAATAAGTCTGTGTTTAGAATAACATCATATGTTTACACAGCATTCTGTACATTCTGGACATAAACAATAAATTGATGCCTAGAGGCTGATAAATAACATAACTTATAAATTGTTATTTTGTATGATGATGTCATTCAATAGTATAGGTAAGTGCAAAAGGTCAGACTGTTATGGGTCATGTGACAGTATCAAAAAGAAAGTAGCCAACAACAAAAACATTACTAAAACATAAAAAAACAACTCAACCCAACATATAACAATCAACAACACAATGTAACAGTCACTCATCACATTTATGCTTTCTTCACAAAGTATATTCATTGCTAGATCCTTTTGACCTATCCACCACAATTCTTTTTTTATCCATTAAGTCAAAAAATTCTTGCAACTTAGTTGCAAACTTAAGGTCATCATTCTTTACTGAACTATTGCCAGCAGGTATAGCTGATCTGTTTTCTGTGAGTTGTGAAGAGTCATGGAAAGTTTCAGTGTTAGGCTGACAGTTGTTAGCTCTCCAACTCAACACTAATTCCTCTGCTTCTAAGCACTTCTTTAATCTGACAACTCGATTCAAAAGGAGGCTATTTTTTTTAGACTTTTTCTGAAACAAGACAGTTGTTAGCTCTCCAACTCAACACTAATTCCTCTGCTTCTAAGCACTTCTTTAATCTGACAACTCGATTCAAAAGGAGGCTATTTTTTTTAGACTTTTTCTGAAACAAGAAACACAATTCCATTTAAAAAACATGAAAGCATTGATTAATAAAAATATGAAAGACACTTCAACAGAATTAGAAACAATCAAAATCAATAAATTCAAATTATTTTTACATTATTAAGTTTTTATTTATTACAATATTTATTGACCTTTTCAAGTACCAGTGCTTTCTCTTCTATTTCCACATTCTCTGACAAAAATTCTTCCTGTTGCAGTGCTTCAACCAGTGCTTTACTGGCCTCCTCCTCTTTCTTTGCCTCTTCGTCCTTTTTTTGCCGAATCTATTGAATAATAAACATTTTCATATAAAAGAGATTCAATTCTAGTGAAGTTCTACCTACGTCCATAAAGGAACAAGAATTTTTTTTTTGAGTTTATTGATATAAGAAAACACTCAACAAAGCCTTGGCACAACTGATGCTATAAAGACAGAGTGCTATAGCAGTAATGTATAGCCACAGAGAAGTAGATCGGGCTCAATGCAAATAATATATTTTTTTAACCATTTAACACAACATGTTGTTTTATGGAGGAATTGGCAGAGAAATGGTATAATTAATAGTTACTTTTGCACGAGCCAGCATTGGAAGTGTCTTTTTGTGTAGGACAGTTGTTAGGGTAAAATTTTTGTTTTGGTCATTGAATTTCATTGATTTTGGTATCTGTTGTGGTTATTTTGCAGATGGAACAGAGCTACAGTTCAGTTAAAAAATAAATCTAGATCTACATATATTTAGTTATTTAAAGAGAGAAAGGGGCTGTAAAGAAAGATCTGGTCTGCGTGACAGTAACAGTTGATGCTTGATCAACATTATTAAAGTATGATAATCAATATCCAGATGTTCTTGTTAATCAAGTTTTGAAACAACTAAGTCTAAATAGGGGCAAAGGGGTAGTACCTTTGATGGTCCGGTATGCTGCACTATTAGGTGGATGGCCTCACTGGTCCCCTTCCGACCCCTAAATCTCACACATGTGGCTCCAAGCGCCTTGCCCTGGAAAACCGCTTCAGCTGGCGGACTAAACCATGTGAGGGGGTGGTGATAACATGGCACCACTGGGCGAAAGGCCTTCTAGACTAAGGTCACCAGCCAGGGAGGAAGAGTCCCAGGATGGACTACAACGGCCACATGTTCAGGACCAAGGCGAACCAACAAATTAGAGGTACTCAGTTGTGGTCAAGCACAGAGAGGGATGGGCGCCGCAATGCAAGTATTTAGCCCCCGTTACACCAAATGAGATAATGACAGTAAATAAATCCATACCGGCTCGGCCATAGCCCGGGTTACCAAGGGCCGCTTCTACAGTCACAGACCAGGACGGAGGTGAGAAGTGTATTACTGGTCCGTGCAAAAATAAAATAAATACCAGGAATAAAATCACCATAGGAACATGGAATGTGAGATCACTAATAGAGGAAGGAAAAGTTGAAGAGCCCACACATGAAGTTAACCTAATTCATTTCAACATCATAGGACTCTCTGAAATGCGCTGGAAAAACATAGGTGAAACAACCACAGAAGACGGCCATAAGACTAAGACTACAGTGGACTACAAGATGTCCACGAACAAGGAGTAGGATTTCTTGTACACAGGAACTACAGCAATTGCATTGAGAACTGGTACCCTATATCTAGTCGACTCATTTCCATAAGTTTAAAGGCATCACCCTTCAATATCACCATCATTCAAGCATACACTCCTACATCAACATATGAGGATGAGGCAGTAGAAGAGTTTTATGAGCTATTATAGGAAGTGGTCAATAAAGTTCTGAAAAAGGACATCCTTGTTGTACAAGAAGACTGGAATGCCAAAGTAGGAAGTGACTCCTACCAAACCTGGAAAGGCACTTGTGGAAGATACAGTAACCTCTCAACCAATGAACGAGGTCAACGACTTTTAGAATTCGCGAAATACAACAATCTCTTACAGGCTAACACACTAGGATGCCACAAAAATTGTGTATAACCACATGGCACAGTCCGAAGGAGAATACCACAACCAGATCGACTATATCAGCGGTTCTCAACCTTTTATGCTCGGTGACCCCTTTTTACAATCCCCCACTCTTCCGCGACCCCCGCACACACACACACACAGCAATAGAAGAATAGACAATAACAATCCTTATTTTCGATGGTCTTAGGCGACCCCTGGCAAATCGTCAATCGACCCCCAAGGGGGTCGCCACCCACAGGTTGAGAACCCCTGGACTATATCATGGTGCAATTGCTATGAAATGATTTTGATCTAGATTTTCTTTCTTTTTGTTTTTAAGTTATAATTAGCCACAACTGAATTAATTGAGACCACTTAATTATGCCAGTCACTCCCCCATTACTACTATCAACTAATAGAAATTAAGCAAGGAAGGTGATTCAAATATATGCCAAGTCACCCTGTCAGATGAAACAAGAGAATCACCTAAAAACATCAGTATGGGAATTTTGTGGGACGCAGCTGAGAAGCACCGAAACCTCCCAGATACCATCTCTCCCCACTGGTCCACAAAAGAGATTGGACCATAGCACATTGAGAATGCTATATATAAAACTTATGAACCAGAGAGAAACACTTATACAACATGATGAAGGAATATGAATGAAAGATGCACTATAAAAAAAAAATGTCATCGTAACTACCATGTTTACTCTAAAAGAATGACAATTAAAACTTTAAATTCGTTTCCATTTCTAGGAATTATAAAGTTTATTCATATTTCACCTGCTGGATAGCAGCTTCATATTCTTGTCTGATTTCTCCAGGACAGGAAATTTGTCGTCTTTCCTCTGAAACAAAATGGGAGCTTTTCAATAATTTTGTTCAGCTCTGAAACAAATAGGAGCTTTTCAATATTTTTGTATCATTACTCAAGGTTAAAGCCATTGTCTTTGCATGAATCTACCTTTAGTCTGGTCTGTTTCATTCTAAAGGTGGTTAGAATCACAGTAATGATATTTTTCTGACCATTGTCGAAAAAAAAAACGCTGGCTAAGACTGTACATCTATTTAAAGGGCTTGCAAAACTTTTTCTGCAGGGAACAGTTCCAGGAAAAAGAAGGAGAGGCAGATAAAAGATGCAATGGGGGACAACATTATGAACTGTACAGCCCTGTCTATGGAAAAGCTGCTTATTCTGGCAAAAGAAAGTAATGGAGAGAATTTACCAACAGTTCATGGATGCCCTAAAAAGACTAAAGGATTACTGAAGGTGATTTTATCTTTATGTTCTATATTTCTCAAACATCCTTGATGGGATTTTATTACTATTTTTGATACCTAGAAAAATAACAATCCAAAAAACATTAATTTCATGTATTTCAACTTACTGGCTTCAAAATCATCTTCATCATCTTCACTGTCGCTTTCTTCACTGGCTTCCAGCCTGCGCCTCACTTTTTCAGGGAAGGCCTCTTGGATGTCTGTCCACTTTTCCATGTTTATCAATTTATTTTCCTTGGCAGCTTTTCTGGCCCAAACTGAAATGCGCTTCCTGCAGACTGGACATGAGAGGTTGGATTTTTCCACTGTTTCCTTGTAACATTTTAAACACAGTGAGTGATTGCAGGGAAACGTTACAGGCTGGATGAGTAAGCTAATGCATACTGGGCACATGCACTCAGATTCAGAGAGCATTTATTTTCCTGTAATTATAGATAGCAAAGCAAATTAGAATTTGGTCTGAAAAAAAAACTTTTTTTTTATTTGATTGCACAGACATGCCTACCGCCAAGACCCAGAATGTGGAACACTCAGGTTGAAAATGTGGAATTTTGGGCCCCAATGTGGAACATACACGCGGTTACGTTTGTCAGCCATACTGTACGCAATAAAGAAAAGTCTTGATTTTTGTGATCCATGTCATTGCCTTATTATTTCTCAGGATCCTATGCTTGAATTAGATTAAAAAAAACACTAAATGTAGTTTTTGTATCTATTATGCAAAAAGCTTGCTTTGTTTACCTTTAAAAGGAATTCTTGGTTTGCCAGGTGTCTTGTGTCATTTTGGAAGAGTCGCATTGTGCAGTAGCAATCACCGGAGCAATCTAAAGCATATTTAATTATAAATAGAACACAGCATTGCAAAAAGAAAATTGATTTGATTTGATTTGTTGATTTGAGGCACATCGGCACAATTTAGGCCATGTCGTGCCTGCAGTCCCCTAAGGACTACTCTCTCTCTAAACAACAAGGGCCAGATTCTATACAGTAATATAATTAAAATTAAGAAAATTGGACAAGATTTGTAATAGAGCAAAAACATGTTGAGAGACTATTATGGCAGTTGTGAAATGGGGGAGGGAAGAAGAGTGAATGATGAATGTTTACATATTTTACAAAGTGAAAATGAACCTCCTGCAAAGCTAAATTTACCTTTTTTAAAGTCTTCACATATTTGACTTTCTGGCGATGGTTTTGATGACCCATGTTTTTAATGGCTTCTTTGGTCAATCTTTCCATTTGCTCACTTGTATATTTGTCTGTTTCTGATGATTTAAAATAATAAATAAATATCACTTTTCAGTTGTTTTTCTAGTAGATATCTAAATATATTTTTTAAAGACTAGTCTTAATGACACGAGTAAGTATTGTTACATGTTGCACTGAAATATGCTCATCTATTAGATTTGTATTAGATTCTTTGTTGTAAAACATATTATTAACAAACAAAAAATGCTCAATTCTAATTAATAACTAAGAAATTTGCTAATCGCTGAGTAATTATTAAAAAGAAAATATACAAATATAAATGCTACAAACCCAACAAGAATTTTTTTTCCATTTGAAAATTATCCAAGACATCTCTGAAAGGCTCTATTTTTTTAATCAGTTTCCAGCTGGTGATAAAATGTAAAACAATTTTTGTAAACATTTTTTTTTCAAGTGCAAGTCATTCATTCCATTTAGTAGACAAACTGTTATAGGTTTAGGACATGATTAATCAGGAATTTTCTTTTACAACATCTAATATCACCACCACAACAAACAACAGAGCCCTAAGAGAAACAGGTAATTAAAAACAATACAAAATTGTCACTTTGTTGGGACATGGATGAATGGCACTTTAGCTACCTATCATGTGGGCACAGAAATATACCAGATACCTCTCTTACAATAAGGCAAAATCTTTTCCCAGATACCCCCCCCCCAAACATACACATACCACACACTAAGTCCACAAGTGTTTGAACCAGAGAGCACTGAGCCTGCTATAGCATGAAAAATGCGCTATACAAAAGTAATTTTAAATAAAAAATTTCTTTTCAAAGATAAAATGTTAACATCTTTTCACTGAAGCGCTGTAGCTGAGCGGTACAGTGCTTGGCTTCTAAACTAGGGGTCCTGGGTTCGAATCCTGTGAAGACTTGGATTTTTTAATTTTGGGATCTCTGGGCACTTTGAGTTCACCCAGCGCTAATGGGTAACTGACATTAGTTAGGGAAAAGTAAGGCGGTAGGTCGTCATGCTGACCAGTTGAAACCCTTGTGAACTGTAAGCCACAGAAACAGGTAACCTTTACTTTAATCTTTTAACTGAGAATAATTTTTAAACATAGTGTACCAGGAGAGAAATGTACATCAAACAATAATTATGGACTTACTTTTCTTCCAGCTGTGATGACAAAGCCTCCTTGTCTTTTTCCAAATGGACAATATAGTCTTGAGCTCTGTATTGTTTGATTCAAGTTACTTCTCTCATTCTCACAGTGCTCAAGCTTCTGCGTCAGTTCTGCTACTGATGAGTTCAAAACGGAGCATTCTTTCTTGAATTGTTCCCTTTCATTAGCTAAGCCTTTCTCAAGGTCGTTTCTAATGTATTCTGATTCCACTAAAGTATTAGCTAGATTTCTAATTTCAGCTTTCAAATCTGCTATTTCTTTCTCTTTATTCAAAATAGTTGATTTCATCTGTGAGTTTTCTAATTTGTATGAGTTTAGAGACTCCCTTTCTTTATGCAGTTGAGACAAAACAGTTTGACACTCTTGCTTAGTGTAATCTAATTTCTCTTTTAATTCTATGGTGTCGTTCTGTAATTCTGATATGGTAGCTTTCAAATGGTCTTTCTCTGCCTTGGACTAAATTAATTTTTTCAGTTTTTGAAATCTGCTATTTCATTCTCCATTTTTAAAATGGTAAAATTCATTGCTGAGCATTCTTCTTTGATAGTGCTGACTGAACTCTTTTCTTCCAAAAGTTGGGATGAAACAGATTGAAACTCTTGCTCAGTATTTTCTAATTTCTTTCCCAATTCTAAAGTCTCTTTCTGTAACTCTGTTATTCTGCTGCTTAACTTGACTTTCTCTGCCTCTGATTCCTCTAGTAATACTGATATGGATGATTTTAACTCTTTCTGTGACTTGTCTCTCTCGGCTTCAAGCTGAGTAGCAATGATATCTTTAGTTTTCTCTAGACTGGCATTCATTGTCACTAGCTCTTGGATTGTTCTGTCCATTTGATTGTTTTCCTCATCATAGATTTTCCCCTCCCTTTGCAACTGTATTATTGTTGACATCAAAGTGGCACATTCTTTCTTATACCTTTCTTTTTCCTCATTCAAACAAGAAGACATGGCATCCCTATCTTTCTCCAAATTAGCTTTAGTGTTTTCCAACTTTGAAATGATTTTTGCTAATTTGATTTTCTCGGATTCTAGTTCTTTCACCTCATTCTGAAGTTTAGAGACATAAGACTGAAGTGACGAGCATTCTTTCTGTAGATTCTTTACAATGTTCTTTTCCTTTTCCAGCTGAGCAGAAATAGCATGGCTCTCATGTTCAGCGCTGGCTCTTTTGCTTTCCAAATCTGTATTTTCCTTCTGCAATTCTGAAATGGCTTTGTTTAATTTGTTCTTTTTACTTTCTAGCTCTTTCAGGTTTTTGTTACATGAAGACAACTTCTGTTCCAAGACTTTATAATTTTGTTCAAACATATCCTTTTGTTTGTTGGCCCCCGTGAGGAGAATGTCCAAGCTTTTGATCTGGTCCTGTGCTTCTTTTAGTTTCATGTGCAAGGTCTCTATGTGTCCAGGCATTTCATTTTTGTCTGTTAGTCTGTACCCTGTTTGAGGGAAAAAAAAAAGCCCTGAATAGACATCATTTCCAATCAAATAGAAATTAGTCTTATAGTGATTAATAAAAAATACTGTCAGGAATAGTTCAAGTATATTTTAACTTTTTGGTCTTATTAATTATTAGCTTTATTCTAATATTAATATATCTATTATTTACATATATTATCTTTTGTTGCTAGAGAAGACACTACAGTACAAGTTTATAATCATAAAGGTATTTTGCCTTTGTTAATCCATTGTATATCAATTACCAAAAGGGTTTTGCTAATAATTTCACTTGATTTAGTTCCCTTTTCAGACCTTGCAATCTAGGTCACGTAAAGGTCTTCTATTTCTATGGCTAACGATTGATGATTGTGTCATATGTCAGCACAACGACCAACTAATTTTGTTTCCCAAATAATGTCATGTACCCATTTGAGTTGGGCGGACTCAGAGATATCCTAAAAATCCAGAAATTCAAATTCCCAGTCTTGAATATTCCAACCAGAGGCCCCTCGGTTTTGAAGCCAAGCATTTTACCCATCAGCCACCACACCCAATCACCCAATTAAACATCAATATATTTTTTTAAATTAGACATAAGACTAAGAAAATGAAATGCAGTGTTATAAGATGGCTTTGAATCTGCTGCACACAATGATTACCCTTAGTTTACTTTGAATAACTACTTTTAGTTGATTTACACTATGTTTTATAGAATCATTTTAATGTCGGATAGAGTTCCAGAAAAGAACAACATGGCCTGGAGAGTGTGAATGTGCCATAACTGCAACCTGCAAAACAGTTTTTGTTGTCTTAAACAGTTTTTCATAGGATGACCATTTAGCGGCAATAAATCAATAGGCCTGAATTATGAAACAGATATGAGAATTTGGGGTCTAAGCTATTAGATTAAGCCTTGGGTTAACAACAACCATAAATACATGAAATTAAAACTTTACTTTATTATTTTCAAAAGTAAAAAAAAAAGTTGTTTGTTTCTCATGCTTATCTAAACATACAAAAGGTTATATTTACCTGTTGCTTAATGCATTGAATAAGTGAGTTTTAATGAATTTTCGAGTCAATAGGAAATGTGCTCATCTTCAATCATGAAGGAGGAGCTATTATATATATATATATATATGGAAATGACTCCCAACTAAATCAGAAAAGTTTTGAATCCAACTATTTGACTTTGCAATCCTCATGCACACTAAAACTCTTTTACTAATTTAAAAGTCAATAATCCTGTAACATTCAATGATTATATTTTTCCTTGCCCAAGTCCATAGATTGTTGAAGTCTTTATTTTACCTATGTCTTTATAAGTCCTTCCACTTTGATCTAATCTGTTAAGGGATCTTGTTCTGTTGAGGTCCAAGTCTGCAAAAAAAAAAAAAAGTAAACATATTATTCAATTATTTAAAAACTACAATTTGGACTTTTCTTTTCTTATCTATTGTAAGCTAATTCTTAGTATTTTTAATAAGCTAGCATAGATTTAAGATTTATAAATATTATACAATGGATACAATACAATATATTTTAATAATAATAATAAAAATATATAAAAGGCAGACCTTTAATAGGACCATGGTGATCACCTAACAGATTGTAACTGCCGACTCAAGGAATATTATCTAATGACAAAGTAAAAAACAAAGTCATACACCTTTTTAGCATACATAAAATATTCTTTAGAAAATTTACAATTACAATTTAAATAAATCTCATGGTAGGTAAAGTTTTTAAAAGCACTCTATACAGTCCAGTTGTTCCATCTTACTATCTTTCCATCTAACTCAAGTAAGTGTCTAATCTTGTCTCAATATATAGAATAGGTCTAGATTTAGAAAAAAAATAAATTAAGACCATTTTATAGATCTAAAGCGATATAACAACAAGATATAGTTTTAGTCAATTCTAGTCTGGATAAAATGATGAGCTATTTCAGCAACAAATGTAAATTATATTAGATTTCAATACTGGGACTATTGACTCTTGATAGTTCAATGGTTCTGGGACTGGAAATGGAGGAGGGGTGGATTGTCAATAACACCTGATTACCAAAGGTTCTTTAGCTGAACTTAAAGGAATTTAGAAGTACATGTCAAGTATCAGTAGTTTCAAATATTTCAGTACTATTGTCTCTAATGATGGAACCAAACATGACCAGAATTGCACCGTCCACAGCAGCACTTGTTAAGTCAAAACAATATGGAAAGACAAAGGCAAAAGTTAGCCCTCAACACTTAAATCAGACTGATGCAATTCATGGTCATGGAGTCACATTCTTGTATGCTTGCAAATCTTGAATACTGACTGCAGAACTAGAGGATGCTAGCAATGAAATAGGGATACTAAAGAAAGACCCTAGGAAATCACTATCACATACTAAGATTAAGAGATCAGAGACATGATTGGTTCAGCTATTAGAACTCCACAATGATCTGCAAACGACTGTCACTGTCAAATAAACAAATAAAGCAAAAACTAAAACTCTATGACTATGGCCATATCACAAGACCTGACAAGGTCCAGGTCTCACAAAAACTAGAAAAACTAATCAGGGCCGAACATGTACACTTTACTTTATTATACTCATTTAGTAATTATAGTTATAGGCTTGCAATTTATTTGTACTATAACTTTATTTTATAACTTGATTCAAGTTAAGTCACTTAAGACGGTAATTTTACTTAAGACTAGCTTTTATTTAATTAAATAATTAAATTTATTATGCATAATAATCATACTAAAAAAAAAAAATAGACCAACTTAACTAGACTACTGCATTTGTTTCATTGAATCTATTATAAAACTAATCGCATCACAGTGGCATGATTTACACGAGCCCAGTCAGACATTGTGTTTGAAATATTTTGGATAATTGTATCCCAGCACTTGTGTAAATCTGCATTGAGAAAATTAGAGTACACTTCTGTCAAGTTTTGAATTGCTTGAAAGATGTGATCCCCGTAGTCCTCAGCCGTTCCACCACTCAGGTCATCTAAAGCAATTACTTAAGTATTCATCATCATCATCAAACTCCATTAGAGTGAGGGCTTGATAGGCTCAAATCCTCTCTTGCAAAAGCCCTGGAGAGAAACCCTGCTGTCTTGCGTAGTGCATAAATGTCGCCATACAGGTCGAGAATTTTGGGTTTCCCAGACCTGTCGAGATGGAGATCAGCAAGTCTGGGGCAGTCAAACAGAATATGAGGCACGGTTTCCTCTTCTTCCACGCAGCGGGGGCACCGTGAATCAAAATTGGCTGCGAGAAATATGAGCCAACAGGACAGTGGCCTGTCCTGCACTGTGCTATAATAGCTTGCTCAGGCCTGGACAGCCTCCACCACAGGGAAGTGCGGTCAGGGCACCTCATGCACTCCTAGACTCCACGGGCTTTTTGGGACTTGTCCTAGCACTCAAACCACTTTTCCATTTCTGTTTTTTGTATTATAGCCAGGGCTTGATGCAAGCTTACAGCCTGTTCAGTGGGTGGAATTTGCCCTCCCTGGTTGGCCAAAGAGTCTGCAATTGTGTTGCCAGTCACACCTATGTGACTCAGTACCCACTGCATTATTACAGGGGTGCCATAGCGTTGTTTGATGTTATGTGAAGGCATGATGACAGTGCTGATATTGGGGGGCCATGGTCCGGGGCTTTGCAAAGCCTGTAGTACAGATTTTGAGTCAGTGACCACAACAATCTGTGTTGCCCTCAATTTCAAATGTCCCTCGCCGAGTTGAGAGTCAATGACCTTTAAGGCTTCACAGACTACCATGGTCTCCGCATCAAAACTGCAAACACAACCACATGGTCAAAAGATTTTAATTGTGTAAGAGCCAAGAAAGTTGATGTAGGCTCCATAGCCTGCTCTTCCAGAATCTTTTGATGCCGACCCATCAGTGTATGCAAAAATAGCACTGGGCATGAAGGTATTAATTGTCTCCAGAGCTAGGATTTAAAGGTCGTTAGATGAACGACTTAGCTTAGTGGCTTAGTGAAAAAAAACTGTGTGAGATGAGATGATGTCACTGGCTAAGCAGGGGGAAGGCTAGTTAAGACTGCCTCCCCAGGTCAAAAGTTTTAAGGTCAGATTGAGTTTAGTAGATGATAGATTTACTTATTAATTAAGAAATTAATAGTAGAAGTAGATCTAGTATTAGTAGATCTAGTAAATTTCTAGCTCACAAATCAAAGCTGATTTCATTATTAGTATTTATGATTCTTACTAGTTTAGAGTGTAAATATTAAAGTAAATTAAGGGGTCTTGAGCAACAAGAAATGCCAGATGATTGTTTTGTTTTAGTTAGCAACATTGGTGTCAGAGTAATCTCCCTTTACCACCTGTTGACCAATTATTAAAAAATTGTAATCAAGAGTTATGAAAGAATTAAAAAAAAAAAAAAAAAAAACTATTAGAATATATGCAGAATATTAGGCTTTACAAAGCCTAATATGTTATTATTTTTGTTCACAAAATTTTTCTAGACATAGAATATCACCAAAACTGTCCATGGCCATTATTTTCTTTGTTAAATGGCATTTTCCACTTTGTAAGCGCCACTAAAGACTTTATGGCCAGGCATGATATCTAATATGAAAAAAAATTAACCTTTGTTCTCTATCCTAACGTCTGTATTGGAGTATTGGTGAAAACAAAAAAGTGATATTTTCATTATAACTAAAAAAAAGATATCTTATCAATACTTCCTTTATTTTATACACCGGATCCACCAAGTTATCTATTTTTAATTTTCGTCATGTACGAAAATATCCAATAAATCCTCTTTCTTCTTCACAATTTCTATATCTGAATAGAGTCTAGATTGGAATACACATGCATGAATTGTGGCAAGTATACCGCTCTAGAATTGGCTTGATTAGCCACACCAAGTTCTGCCTCGTCTCAAGACTAAACCAAAACCAGTGACTCACCTGGGCGCATCCATTGCATTTCGAGACAAAAGGAGCCATATATATATATATATATATATATATATATATATACACACACACATTTGAGACCAAAAGAAAATCTGCTGCCGAGGACAAACGCAGACGACGAAAAGAAAATCTAAATCGACCACCTGCGGACAATGGTTATGCTTGCCCTGGATGTGGCAAAATATGCAGGTCACAGCTGGGGCTGCGCAGCCACGGGAAATACTGTATTCTTCATTAATCTTTGTAATCGAAGACAAGCCTTATTATATATAATAATAAATAAAATAAATTCTGCCCTCTTACGTAATCTTTCATTTCGAGGATAGTGTAAATCTTTTCTGCCTTGTATAGAGACCCACGGAAATAATTTAATCATTATTAGGAGACGGCGACGTACAAGGTTCTATAATGTTATGTAAATACGCATGTCATGTCTATTATTATATTAGCTACGTCATCGTGCATGTTTGTGTGTTTGTGTGTATATGTGTGTATATGTGTGTGTGTGTCAATGTCGGATCCGGCTCAGACCGTACTCTTCAAAGCAGATTCAGTATATGTTAAAAAAAAAGTAAAGCTCCCCTTTCAGACCTTGCAATCAATAGGGCAAATGATGTAAAGGTTTTCTGGCCCCACAGTTAGCGAGGGTGTCGTGTGGCCAGCACAACGACTAACCGTCTTTACTATGGAAAGTGTTAAACCAATGACTTGGCAGATTATAAATCATTAAAATTAACATACATGACTAGATTGTCACTAGGAAGTAAGGTTTGTATTTTATAAGATAATAATAATTATGCTCGTCTTCAAGACCGAATAATAACTTCATATTTTCTAATTACAATTATTCTTTTTACGCTTGAATAACAACAAGTAAAAAAAAACATTTTCCCCCTACCTATATAAGAACGGAAAAGTAATTCATGTATGAATTATGTCAGGATTCAATGACTGGATATTCGCTTTCATGACAACAAAAACACACTTTGATATGGGTCAGTGATGTGTTCTCACTGTCCACAGAGCCTTCCAAAAAAGTTGTTTTACTGGATGACTGAGGCCTTAAATCCACCCCCACTTTCCCCTTCCAAGTTTTAGCTCACCCTCTCCTCCTTTCATTTCTTCCCTAACTTTTCCTTTCTATATTTTTTATTCACTCCGTCACTCTCAGCATTCAGGCCATCTCCCTTCACTTTCGACTTAAGTATGTTGAACCTTTGGGGCACCACACAAGATCTGTTGACCGTATTTCTCTATTCCTCTCAGTCTCTTGCCTTGAATATAATTTTTCCCAATGACAGGCCTGTCCATTCTTTTATGTTGTCTTACCATCGCTTTCTCTCTCTGTATATCTATAATAAAGCCCGCCTCTTGCCTTCTTAATTTACCCCCCCCCCCTCTTTATAGTTAAGAGCTCCCAATCCTCTCTGCATGTAATGCCCTCCTCTTCCCCATGTTATTCATCAAATTCTACTCACCACCTCCCTCTCTACTTCTTTAGTCGTCCCCATCTTTCTCTCTATTTTATTTCTTTCTGCCATATATTAACACTTCTCTTTTCTTTCTATTCTTTCAAAAGAAGAAGAAGGAACAAAACTGGGATGTTCGTTCTTAAATGAGTGTCGTCACTGTTTATGTATGATGCAATACTCGACAAGGTAAATACCCGCATTTTGATGTAGTAACAGACACACCCTCGTTCTGTTCTTAAAGCATCAACTTTTGATGCTGTCAAGTTGTGGTGAAGAGCTCTTTGAATATTAAAAAGACACGACAACTACACCATTAGATCGATAGCTTAAAGCGCATTATCATAGAAGGAGATCTAGATCTATGGCTTTTTGTTTTTTCTCAACAGAGGCGGATATCCCATCGTTTCAAGAAAACAATCTTACATCTATGGCTTTCTGTTTTATCTTAACAGAGGCGGATATCCATAATTCCAAGAAAAACATCTTTGATTTGTTGCATGAGTGGCAGATAAAACCGAGAAGCTACCCTGGGGGATTTAAGTTCGAATCTTGACATGAGAGGCGCTGTCTTTGGTGAGAGTCTAATGGTAACATGGAAACCTTCTCACAGATACCCCCCGCCACACACACAGAGGCACACACACACAAAGAGAAAGAGAGATGGAGAGACAGAGAGTTAGAGAGAGAGGTCCATTATAGAGATTGTATCACAATTCACTGAGCTGGCTACAGTATGGAAGTTGCTAATTAAAAACAAAACAAAATAGAAAATATTTGTGAATTTATTTTCAGTTTACAAGAAAATTAAAAGTAGTCTGACTATGACTTATATAACTTTAACTTATTTACCATCTTACCGAGGCACTGTGGCTGAGTGGTAAAGCGCTTGGCTTTTTAACCGGAGTTCCCGGGTTTGAATCCTCGTGAAGACCGGAATACTTAATTTCGGAACTATTGAGCGCCTCTGAGTCCACCTCCCCCACAGCTATAATGGGTACCTGACATTTGTTGAGGAAAAATCAAAGCCCTTGGTCGTTGTGCTGGCCACAAGACACACTCGTTAACCATAGTCAGAAACAGATGACTTTTACATCCCCTGCCCTATGAATTGCAAGGTCTGAAAGGGGAACTTCACTAAACTTTACAACGTATTTTATATCTTATCAGTCATCATCACTTATCATCATATGTTTCAACGTATTCATTCAAGATTTCATCTTATAATTTATCTCATTTATTGTAACTAATCTTTCATTATAGCTTACCTTTTATCCTGTCTTTTCATGTATCTTATCTTATCTTATATTCATCTTATTTTTATCCCTAACCTTATCTTATCTGTATCTTTATATTATCTTATTAGTTGCAGACTTCAACTCTACTAAGTCGTATGTTTTCCTGATTCTGGCAACTCGCACCTAGCTCTAACGTTAGGAGTAAGAAGGAACACTTATATAAATCTGTTTTAGTTTATGCATTAGTGCCTTTACCACTAAAACCAACGACACATAATTTATAAAAATAAATAATTGAAGTGCTAAGCATAGGAACCGCACTGGCGTGATTCTTCTATTTTTTTATGCTGCTTATGTATATAACAATTAATATTACAAAAAGATACTTTGGACATTAAAGATTTTAAAAAAATAGTTACAAATACGTAGGACAGTGTCACTATTTGTTCAACCATCACAATATATGTCTACCATTTCAAGTTATATGATAGCTACACACATTGTTATATCAAAATATAACAAACGCTATATTAATGTTAGAGATGTGCATACCACTCTCAAAACACCAATCACTAGTTAATAGCAAACGCATTTTCCACACTGGGCGTGGTGGTTAAGAGTTAAGGCGCTTGGCTACTGAACAGATTTGTCTTGGAGTTCGAATCTCAGAGAAGACTTTGCTTATTAAGGCCGCCCCTGAGACCACCAAACTCTTAATGGTAAAGTGGCTTGTCGTTGTGTTGACCACATGACACCATCGTCAACCGTCGGCCAGAGTTCCGATACTTATAAATAAAACAATATAATAGTTAGTTGCCCTGGGTCTAACTATTAACATTAATGATGGGTATCTTTTTCATTCAATTAAAAACATTAAAATGTGTCAAGCGTTGAGATTATCTCATAGGAAAAACAGGTGTGGTGGCTTAGTGGTAAAGCACTTAGCCTCCAAACTAAGGGGTCCAGGATTCCAATCTTGATGAAGACTGGCAATTCGAATATCGGTATTTCTATGATGCCCCTGAGTCTTATGAGTAACTTATGATAGATGGGGAAATTTATGGTGTGTGTTTGTTGTGCTGGCCACATGACATCCTTGGTAACCATCGGCCATAGAAACAGATAACCTTAACATCTTAACATATCGCAGTGGTAATTCTTTTTTTCTCACATCAAAAAGTTGTCTGTTGTACATTATTTAGTTATGGCAAAGTATGTAGGTCACAGCTGGGGCTGCGTAAACACAGGAAATACTTCATTCCTCATTAATCTTCGGACTCGTAGAAAAGCCTTATCATTAGTTTGATTATGTTTCAAAGGAAAATTTTCTGTATAGGTTTTTGTTCAGTGGGCTATTTAACTACATGATATACAGGTTATCCAGAAATAATTTTCCGCGTTCAGATTTAATTATTCATTTTCGCCATTTATATTTCTCTGCCCTGTTACGATTAAACTTCAATTATGTTTTTGTTTTAAGTAGAAAATATTATAAATGGTATAGATTTTTTATATTACACCAAATAAAGTTAAAAAAAAAAAAATTAAGTTAATTTTTGGGGTCACATCAACGATGGTATCATCAATCAGGACAGAATGATTCTCTGTAAAGGCTGCTATTTATTTTTATTAACAACAATTAGCATTTTACTTTTCATTAAATATACAAGCAAATATAAATATACAAGTATACAATTTTGAATGAGAAAACAGATTTAGAAGAAGAATATAACCAGAGATAATATGAACATTTAGAAAATATTACCAACATTATGTCAAACATTTAAATATATTTAACTAACCAAAAAAAAAACCAACAAGCTAACATAGGAGTTCAATGGTGCGATGCATTTCTATTATTGGACACTTCTAGATGACAATTGTCTTCTTCCTCCTTAAAAACAATTTCAAGGCCTTGCATTAGTCTTCAACAAAATGACAGGCTTGTTTTGTTTGACATGTTTCGGATGTTCCTTCAGAGTTGAAGATAGTTTACTTCCTAGTCCAAACCTCCCGCAGGACGACGGGGGATGATAGCTGGCAGGGTTTGAACCCTCGACAGTCGATAAATCCGAACGACAGTCCAGCGCGCAAACCGCACGACCAGGCAGCCATCCAATTGAGTGCCTCGGGTAATCAAAAGGGAGTCCTCGAAGAATGAGGAACATTTGGCTGATTTATTTCAGTTGTTTGTTGCTTCTCTAAAAAAAAAAGGAAAGAAAGAAAAACAACATTTAAGTAGGACAACATTCAAGGGGGACAAAATTAAAGTGTTGCAACATTCAAGTAGGACATTTAAGCAGGACAACATCCAGGAAGGACAACATTCAAGCAGGACAACAACTAAGTAGGATAAGTGAGACCAGGAAAAAAATTTTCGAAATAGAAATAGAATGATTTAAAAAAAAACATTAAAGAAGGACAACATCCAAGGAGGACAACATCCAAGGAGGACAAAATTAAATTAGGACAACATTCAAGTAGGATATTAGAATGATATAAAAAAACATTAAAGGAGGACAACATTCAAGTAGGACAACATTCACGTAGGACAACATTCAAGTAGGACAACATTCAAGTTAGACAACATTCAAGGAGGACAACATTCAGGTAGGACAACATTCAAATAGGACAACATTCAAGTTAGACAACATTCAAGTAGGACAATATTCAAGGAGGACAACATTCAAGTAGGATAATATTTATGTAGGACAACATTCATGTAGGACAACATTCAAGGAGGACAACATTCAGGTAGGACAACATTCAAATAGGACAACATTCAAGTTAGACAACATTCAAGTAGGACAATATTCAAGGAGGACAACATTCAAGTAGGATAATATTTATGTAGGACAACATTCATGTAGGACAACATTCAAGTTAGACAACATTCAAGTAGGAAAACATTCAAGGAGGACAACATTCAGGTAGGACAACATTCAAGTAGGACATATTCAAGTTAGACAACATTCAAGTAGGAAAACATTCAAGTAGGATAACATTCATGTAGGACAACATTCAAGTAGGATAACATTCATGTAGGACAACATTCATGTAGGACAACATTCATGTAGGACAATATTCAAGTAGGACAATATTCAAGGAGGACAACATTCAAGTAGGATAATATTTATGTAGGACAACATTCATGTAGGACAACATTCAAGTTAGACAACATTCAAGTAGGACAACATTCAAGGAGGACAACATTCAGGTAGGACAACATTCAAGTAGGACATATTCAAGTTAGACAACATTCAAGTAGGAAAACATTCAAGTAGGATAACATTCATGTAGGACAACATTCAAGTAGGATAACATTCATGTAGGACAACATTCATGTAGGACAACATTCATGTAGGACAATATTCAAGTAGGACAACATTCAAATAGGACAACATTCAAGTAGGACAACATTCATGTAGGACAACATTCAAGTAGGACAACAGTCAAGTAGGACAACATTCAAGTAGGACAACATTCAAGTTAGACAACATTAAAGTAGGACAATATTCAAGGAGGACAACATTCAAGGAGGACAACATTCAAGGAGGACAAGTGAGATTAGAAAAAAAAAATTCATTGAAGTAAATATAAAACATTTTTTTTTCTTCAGATTTTACTTGGGCTAATTTATAGAACAAAATAATTGCTAATGAGAGACTAATTGTGAAGCTAGATACTTACCTTAATTCTTGAAGCTCCCGTTTTAGAAGCTGGAGGAAAGAAAATGTGTTTTATAAACAAAGTCTTAAGTTGTTTTTTTTTTTACAATTTCAATTCAATGTTGTGTTTGGTCATTCTTTTTCAGAGCCATTTTTCGATTCTGAAGAGAAAACATATTTGTTAAAATTATTATGTTAAATTATGTTAAAACATGTTCGTTTCAAATTTTAATTCTTATCTTATAGATTACAAAAAAAAATATAATTACGCTTTGATAGTAAAAGATATAACTTACGTCCTTCGCTTGTTTAAGCTGCTTATTCTTTATTTCTTGAGAATGTTCCAGCTCCTGAAAAGAGGACAATTTCAAATATATAAACCGTCTTGGAAGATATAAGCTACATTTAAATATAATTGGGCAAGACAAAGTTCTAAACAAATTTCTCAAACACGTTTAGAGTTTTAAAGAGCTTTAACATAATATTTCTCCGGTTACCAAAGACATCTTTACAATCCTTAACAATGGGAAGTAACTGAAAATTTTTAAAGCTTTTTTCTTCTATTCAAATATATTTTTAAAAATAAAAACTACAGCTAGAAAAAATAGAGAAAAGAAAAGAATCTTCCAGATTGAAAATGGTTTATATGAAAGATTAGAATTATCTTAAAATTAAAATTTGTAGCAGCGAGACTTCTAGAGATCTGTAATTTAAAAAGTATAAAGCAAGCATATTGAAAGGGGACTTTCGAAGAGTTCTAAAACGGTTTAGGACTAGAACCATAAGTTCCCGACCGCAGAACGAAGGAGCTAATGGGCTCAAAGTGAACCTTTCAGATCTACGGTCCAAACACCTTTATTTATCCACAACAAATGCTAGGTATCCATTAAACATTTAAAGTCCGTCTTCACCGGGTCTTGAACTCAAGACCCCTTGTTTCAGAAGTCAAGCCCTTTACCATTCAGCCATCACACCCATTATTTTAAATCAAAGATAAGATAAGATGATAGACTAATAATATTACCATGAAATTAGTCAAATAACTTACAGCATACTTTATCTTTAACTTTGCCAGCTCTGCTTCAACTAACTTTAGTTTTTTAGTCACGCCTTCTTCACCCTGGGCTGTAACAGAGATATCATTTTAGTAGTCTTATCAAAAGCTTACCACTTTTACTTAAACATTGTGCAATTACTGCTTCATTGCACCCAGGATTTATCCAGGTAAAGAGCACATCGTTATTGACAGAGGCGTAGTGAGCAAAGCGTGCACCCGGCTAAAGGTACACTATTGGCGCCCCCCGCCCCATGAACATCACATAGAAATATAGACTTGTTGATAAAATGTATTTAATAATAATAGGCCTACTGTTGTAATCCTATTGGCGACGCGATAGAGTTAACTGTGTACAATCAGCTGACACATGTGACACAGGCCAGTAATACAGTTTAGCGTACTATGTCGACGGACAAAGGACAATACTGGTATGACGTTTGCACGTAAATATGGCCCGTGTTGCGGTCATGTGATCAGAAGCCTTGGTGGACCAGAGACAGAGTGTGTAATGTAGTGTAATTTCAGTATAGGACAGCGAGGAGGCCGGGACTGTTGACCATGCAATCGGTCCTAGTGGAGTCCTCGAGTAAAACGTACCAATCCAGGAAGAGATACAGTAGTTTAGTTTAGTACGGCAGTACGGTGATGTACAGTGAAACATTTGTAGTCAGTTTATTGTGCTGCCATTGTGTTGTACTACTATACTTTGGAACTCTAGTTGTCAAGTTCTTGAGTTTGATGTGTGTATTGAGCAGTGTTTGGAAAAGGCCTGATTTAAAGAGAGAGAGAGAGAATCGTACTAATACAATACAAATAACCTTATAATGTATTACCTAACAAAAATATCTACAATAATTGTATTTTTTGAAGCCTTTCTGTGTGTGGCGCCCAGTGCATCGTGCCCCCTTGCCCCCCCTATCACTACGGTTCTGGCTCTCAATAAGCTCCAGTAACACAATACACAGGTGTGCCTCAAGGAAGTCTTAGGTCCACTGATGCTTCTAATATACACATAGGACCTACCAAATGGCATTAATTCAGGAACAAAAAGGCAGGTTATTTGCAGATGATTTCATACTATATAGAGCAATAAAAAACTACACAAAATACTTGTCACACAATTGTAGATAGGTCAAGGTTATTCACAAAATGTAGAGAACTTTGTACTCAAATTACATCCCCCCTTTATGACGCATAAAAAAGTTCCCCTTTCAGACCTTGCGATCTATAAGGGCAGATGATGTGAAGTTCATCTGTTTCTGTGGCATATGGCAACAGGGGTAACAGGGGTGTCATTTGGCCAGCACAACGACCAAGAGCCTTTACTTTTCCCCAACTAGTGTGAGGTACTCATTAGAGCTGGGTGGACTCAAAGGCGCCCATAGATACCGAGAATAAAAGGGTTAGTCTTCAATAGAAAGCTGGAACCTCTGGTTTGGAAGCCAACCGCTTTACCGCTCAGCCACCGCGCTTCTGCTATGACACATTGAAAGGACAAAAGTACCACACATACCTTAATAGCAGCTGCTTATCTGAAAAAGGGGAGGGACTTGGTAACATGAACTCTCACAGCGCCAGATAGAAGCCAAGGGATAGATGATAAACGTATCATGGAATCCCAATAGGGTCTTTTAACAGAAATTGTTATACATCGAACAAGCCCTAAATTAAAACTCTATTTAGCTTTTGTTAGCCCAACATTAAATTAATTTGGGACAACCCCCTACCCCCCAACCCACAAGTCGTTAAAAAGAAAGATAATAAGATGCACTCCGCCGGAGTGTTTCATGGGCCTCGGAAGCCAACAGAAATCAGATGTGCCCACAGTTTATACATATAAAAAATGCTAATATATAAAAGTAATAATTATAAATATCTATAGAAATCATTTACATTTCTGATTCTTATCTGTTATGAAAAGAAGGTAAACAAACATTGTCTCTACATGTCATTCTTAAAAGTTTAAAGTAAACGAAGATTATTCTTATTGGCAATATTTCGAAGTATTCAATCAATTACAAACTCAGACCAATACTTATTTCATACTATGAGTATATATATGGCTCCTTTTGTCTCGAAAGGCAATGGATGCGCCCAAGTGAGTCACTGGTTTTGGCTTAATCTTGAGACGGGGCAGAATCTGGTGTGGCTAATCAAGCCAATTCTAGAACGGCAGACTTTGCCACAATTCGTACATTTGTATGCCTCTGATTTAGGGCTAGCAGACAGGGCAGCTTTCTTTTTTTCCCTCTTGATTAAAGCCGCTTCAATTCTTTTGTTCTCAGCAAGGGTTGTCCCAGCACGCACAGTCTGTCTCCATGCACTCCGGTCTTTGGCTATGTTTTCCCACATACTTTCACTGATGCCTGAGGCTCTCATGTCTCGCTTGCAGACATCTCTATATGTTAGTCTTGGGCGGCCCTTGGGTCTGACTCCTTCCACAAGCTCAGCATATAAGATATCTTTCGGGATTCTACCATCTGGCATGCGGGTGACATGTCCGAGCCAGCGTAATCTCCTTTGTGTCAGGAGAGCATACATGCTGTTCATATTGGCCAGTCTCAAAACTTCCTGATTGGAGACATGGTCCCTCCAAGAGATGCCCATTATGCGTCTCAGGCAGCGCAAGTGGAAACTATTCAATCTGTGCTCTTGGTACATGTATGTTGACCAGCTTTCACTGCCATAAAGGAGAGTGCTCACAACACAGGCGTTGTAGACTAGGATTTTGGTCGCTGTGGTCAATTTACCATTTTCCCAGACGCGCTTGGAGAGTTTTGCCAATGCTGTGGTAGCTTTTCCTATCCTTTTTGTCAGCTCGATGTCTAAGTCTAGGTTACTGACAATTGTTGAACCCAAGTAGGTAAATTCCTGCACCACTGAAAGGGTGTGGTTCCCAATTTGTATTATAGGTATTTCTGCAACGTCTTGTGCCAGGATTTCGGTCTTGGAGAGACTTATAGTAAGGCTAAACTCTTGACAAGCAGCTGCTAAGGCGTTCACTAGCTTCTGTAGACCTCCTTGTGAGTGAGATACGAGTGCCGTGTTGAAAGTGTTGGGTTAGCTTGAGACAAGATGGCGAGTGTAACAACAGGTGAAGCCCGTGCTTTGACTGAGAAAAACACGTTTTTTTTTTAAATTAATTAAAGAACAATTTCCCAACCATTAACTTCATTAAAGCTCCAGAGTACACACCTTAAGGAGGCGAGGTGGCTGAGCGGTAAAGCGATTGGCTTATGAATCTGGGGTCCCGGGTTCAATTCCCGGTGAAGACTGGGATTTTTATTTTGGGATTCTTGGGTGCCTCTGATGGGTACCTGACATTAGTTGGGAAGACACCCCATGACACATATATATAAAAGCTTATATTCAGCATAGTTATATCAATTAGCAGTTTGGGTCAGTCTTATTAAATGTGTAATAGATCTAGACTAAAAATAAAATGCATTTATAACAATCAATTAATGTGAGGAGGCACGACTACGTTATTTCAAATTCATGGCTCAAGCCTTCTCAACACTGTAACCACTCTCCTAGAGGAGAGCTTATGATCATGGACGCTTGTAATGCCTATTGTTTCTAAAGTCTCGACCTACTTTTAAGGTTTATGTTCACTAATACTTAGACTATGACCTAAAAAGTTGACTGATTCAGCTTTTTTAAAAATTAATTCTTGTGTTGTCGGGTAAAAGGAAATAATTGTGCACAATTTCAGTTTGATCCGAAATTGAGTGTGGTAGATATAACGTGTACAAACTTTTACCAGACGGACACACAGACAGCGTGAGTTGATGTAAACGATCTAATAAAATCATGTAAAGGCAAAATATTGTTGTAACCCTGCCTTGCTCCAGTGCTTGAGGTGCGCACTAGCGCACTGTTGAACGTAAACAGAAAGATACTAGAATGGAGAGAAGAACAGTGCATCAGGGATTGTGAAGAGTCTGAATGTTTGGGAAACTAAGAGGCCAAGATTTGTGCTGCCTGAAGGTTGTAGTAGGGAACTGGAGCGAAGCGGGGAAGGCTGTCGTTGGTCCACATTCGGGTTAAGTATCAAAGGACTGGTATAATTAGTAGTAAGACTGAGGAAGCCTAAGGGTGTTATGTGTTTGCCCTAGTGAATCAACACACGTATTTATTTCCTGTTATACTGTGTTGAGTTGCATGCCTATTCGTTGAGTGCCTAGCCGAGAGTTGCAACAATATTTTACCCCATGCTGGGACTGAAAATTCTGCACAGTGTTGCTACTTGCTGGTCCACGGCTACTTCCTCTGCCTCCTTCTATGCTAAAAAAAATGAAATTAAAATTATTGCTAACAGAAAATTCAGCTGCGGTTTCAAAGAACGAAATTGATTAATTAGTACTAATTTGTTAATTTCTTGATTTGTTCGTCTATTGTCATCGACTATGAATAATTATGCTAAAAATACAACTTGACCCGAGAATGGGAATAGGGAGAAAAAACGTGCCAAATGGCAATGAAGGGATGAAATCCACAAATACAGCATTGTTGCATTTATTTCCCTTACTTCTATATAAAACAAAATAATAAATCACCAAAAATTAAGTACCTATTTTGATAATTTTTTAAATTGATTAATGTCTTGTCAGGTTCAATAAATAATTGTGCAAGGTTCTAACTTGATCCGAGAATGAGAAATGGGAGATAAACGTTCAAACATTTTACCAGAGAGACAGACTGGGTTCATATAAGCTTCGGGCTCAATACCCAGTTGGGAATATTCATCTCAAGAATGTCTTCAAACCTATGGTTGGGATGTCAAACTAAATACTTCAAAACAGTACTGAGAAAAGAGTTGATTAATAAACAAAGGTTTCTGTGCTGCAGTAAACACAACTCTGCCCGAGTCGGGTTTCGAACCTCGAGCCCCATTTATAGGTAGCCAAGCCAAGCACAATTCAGGCGCACTTAGCCTCTCGACCACACTTCCCATCATTGGATAAGCATGCTTTTAGATTAAAAAAGAATTGTTCATTATTTTCATTTTACTGCGTAACACCTATGGAGCTACGATGACTACAGTTTATGAACTGTTGGTTTACATAACTTACCAAACAGCTAAACTTGTGCCAAGTGTTACACCTGAATTAAATTTAAAAACAAGAAAATAAAAGATAAACTTGAAAAGAATAATTGGGTTTTCATGTATCCGTAGTGGGAGGCTCGGTGGTTGAGTGATAAAGGGCTTGACTTCCGAACCGGGGGTCCCGGGTGTCTCAAATGATGTTCCACCTTAAATGGTTTCATAGCGACTTAAATTAAAACTTTGTTACATAAAAAGCTCAAATAAAACAGCTTATTTGACAGGGAATGTCAATGAATGACAAGACGAATACCAGAGACTGATTGAATGGTGTAATACTGGGTTCTTACTTCCTGAAGTGCTCTAGACACGTGACGAGACAAACACTATACGACTGACTCAACTCCGTTCAGCAGACAACATGAAGATTTTATTTACAACATAATAATAATATACTGCACTCCTTGTTAGTGCTACAAGTCAAGAAATAATAATCATATCCGCATAACAGCGGTATCAAAAGTATCCAATACGTTAACAACAAATCACGTCCGCATCTCAGCGGGTAACAATAAGAACAATTACTACTAGTGACACTGGAGCTTCAACTATAGATATCCATTGAAATACGAATAATACCTTAATATTCAATAAGCACATACTGAAATCAACTCTCAAATATTATTAATCATATATACATATATATACATATATATACACCAGTCCAGGAAGAAACGTCCAACCTTCCCGGACAGGGAGCAAGACCTTACTGACTTGACTTGACTGAACTCAAAGTCAACTTTATTCATTCTACTTCCTGTTTTCTACATCAGGAATTCCACGTGTCTTTTCAACTATTAACATGACGTGAACTTAAGATCATGCAATGTCAACTAAGACTGTGACATTACGCCCTTTCCCTCAAAAAAAGATTTTGAAAAAATCTTTTAAAATTTAAGTAATAATACTATTATATGTATAGTCACATCTTTTGAGAGAAAAACTAATTTATACAAATGTAGAATTTATTCTACAACATCTTGCACATGTCTTATCATGCTATCAAAAAATTTGATGAGACTAATATATGGTCTCATTTGACCTTACAATTTTTGAAAAAAATATTTGTCTGTGTAGACAATACTCATAGTTGTCAACATTACTCAAAAAGCAAGTGTTTCTTCTTTACACAAAATTTCAAAGTAAATTCTTTATCCCCAATAGAATGCTTTCAATATTAATTTTACAACAGAGTGAGAGCAGCCGTGAAAAATGCTCGTATACTAATATACTTAGTTTATCCAATCAGGTTACATAATCAAATGAAAAATATTGACAATGGTTACATGGTCAAATGAAAAAATATTGACAATGTTCTTTAAAATAAATCAATGCAAGTGAAATATCTCTATAATAAATATGTATGTTGTCTCAATGGTTTGTGTACGAAAATAATGACAATGTTTTGACAATGCAACTAAATCATGAAAGTCAAGAAAATATATTCTTTAATGATGATTTATGGGGAACGTCTAAATCATCAAAGTCATAAGCATATTAAAGTATGAAGGTCGTTATCATGATATTCATTAGGCTCATATGTCTTACTGTGAGCTCAAGTTGCTTTACAAATGTATAAGTTACAATCTTCTCTCAAAAAATGAATAAGCTTTTCACATTATGTAACATCAAATATATTACTTCGAGCCATTAGTAGTGTTCTAATAGTCTTCATCAGTCAAATACAATGTTCTTTTCAAAAATCAAATATATTACTTTGAGCCATTAATATTGCTCCAATAGTCTTCATGAGTCAAGTACAATGTTCTTTCAAAAAAATCAGTGCTTACATCATATATCAAATATATTGCTTTGAGCCATTGATAATGCTCCAATAAATTTCTCATATTAAATACAATATTCTCAAAAAATCAGTGTCTACATCACACATTATATATATTACTTCATGAGCCATCAATAATGCTCCAATAATTTTCTCATATCAATACAATATTCTTCTCAAAAATCAGTGTCTACATCACACATCATCAAGTATATTACTTCACGAGCCATCAATAATGCTCCATTAGTTTCTCATATTAAATACAATCTTCTCCTCAAAAAATCAGTGATTACATCACACCTTATATATATTACTTCATGAGCCATTAATAATGCTCCAATACTTCTCATATTAAATACAATCTTCTCTTCAAAAAATATTTGTCTACATCACACATCAAATATATATTGTAAGATGTTATATGTGCAGTGAAAAAATGAAAAAAAAAAGAAAATTAAATTAATAAGAGAATAAAGAGATAAATTAAAGGATAAGTGACAAACACAAAAACAATATAGATAACAATACAGTCTGCTTTAAAAGAAATCAATAAATAGAAGACTTTGACAGAAGAATCACAGATATGTAAATGCGAGACTTACACAAACAAACAATATGAATACAAAGAGAAATCACACTACGGTTGTACAAACAAAACTAAATACGACTAAACAAAAAATTTCTAAATGATCTAGAAGTCCCTACTGAACAAGGCTGGTCTACTCGGACCTTATTAGGACTAGGAGAACAAAAAGAAAATCCCTAAAGATCCCTATCAGATGAAGTGAAATGGAACGGAACAAATAAATTGTGCCGCTTCAGTCTCAAAACATAAGACAGACCCACGCCGACCGCCCTTTAAGGTAACAAATATAAAAAATGAAAATCAGATTAATATGGTTCCAAGAGTTATCTATCACTAACTCTCTATATAATCAACTTCAATTACTGCTATACCACAGCAAAATCAATGTACTTTATTAATCATATATCCAATTCTTAATTATTACTTACAGATTCTTTATTTTGTAGACTAGTGTAGATTCATCCCCTTCTCTCTTGTAGCTTGTCAAATACAAATACAGCTTTAGTAGTTCAGTAATAATCCATGGGTAAGGTAGCTAAGTAATCCGATTGAGAATACACATCAGTGTGAGCATCAAAGTAGTAGTAAAATAATCCAGTCATATGCCATAAGATGGCTCAAATGCTCAAGTAATGTCAAAAAAAATATTTCCGCTTGACCTTTACAATTAACACAAGTCCAACAGGTAATCCAAATAATCCAAAAAGATAATCCAAAAGGTAGGTGTAGTAATGCAGGCACGTGTTTCTTCGGCGTACAACGATGACTAGGAGAAGGCCAATAGGTACAAGTTAGTCCAACTTCAACGTCAAAGATCAATAATCCAAAAGTACTTGAACATTCGTATAAATAATTCAAATAATCCAACAGTACTTAAGTGGAAAACTTCAGCTTAGATAATCCAAATATGTAACGTCTCTGAAAAAACAGAATGACCATAAGTGAACAGAGGTCTAAATGGAGGACCTTCTGTATAGCAATGTAAGGTGAAACCTCGACAATGCAAGAGCGTGTCAAAAGTTGGTGACGAGCGCTCACGTGGAAACGATGTATCATCTGTCTTCAGGCGACGCCTTGAATTTTTCACCCACACAAATGTATCAGCTGTCATCGAGCGACGCCTTGAGTTTTTCACCCACACAAATGTATCAGCTGTCTTCGAGCGACGCCTTCAGTTTTTCACCCACACAAATGTATCAACTGTCTTCGATTTCTGCCGATGGTGATGTCACGCCGTGCTAAATCTCAAGATGTCGACAATAGTGGAGAAATAAGCATTGACCAGGTTTAAAATATACAAGCTATTGATGTTAAGTTCGAATTGGTCAATGATAAAGTGGACTCTAGTACATACGGGTCAGGTCAACCGGTGAAAAAGTGCAGGCTCAGGTTAGTTCAGGTTAGTTCAATGATGATCTACTTGAATACTTGTGACTGGTTTCGCTTGAGTGGTGTTTGAGTTGAGTCCGTGCGTGTCTAGCACACAACATACTGTCCACCAAAAATGTCAATGAATGACAAGACGAATACCAGAGACTGATTGAATGGTGTAATACTGGGTTCTTACTTCCTGAAGTGCTCTAGACACGTGACGAGACAAACACTATACGACTGACTCAACTCCGTTCAGCAGACAACATGAAGATTTTATTTACAACATAATAATAATATACTGCACTCCTTGTTAGTGCTACAAGTCAAGAAATAATAATCATATCCGCATAACAGCGGTATCAAAAGTATCCAATACGTTAACAACAAATCACGTCCGCATCTCAGCGGGTAACAATAAGAACAATTACTACTAGTGACACTGGAGCTTCAACTATAGATATCCATTGAAATACGAATAATACCTTAATATTCAATAAGCACATAATGAAATCAACTCTCAAATATTATTAATCATATATACATATATATACATATATATACACCAGTCCAGGAAGAAACGTCCAACCTTCCCGGACAGGGAGCAAGACCTTACTGACTTGACTTGACTGAACTCAAAGTCAACTTTATTCATTCTACTTCCTGTTTTCTACATCAGGAATTCCACGTGTCTTTTCAACTATTAACATGACGTGAACTTAAGATCATGCAATGTCAACTAAGACTGTGACAGGGAAGGAAGGATGACATATTACTAATAACCAATACTGTACCTTCTATAGATCTTGCTAGACTCGGCCATATATATATTACTTTCATATATACAATTAAGCTAATTAAAATAAGTAAATAAGATGTTAAAATTTTAAAATAAACAAAATTCTTTCAACTAACAGGTTTACAATTCAAAGATTTAGCTAAAGTACAGATCACTGATGAGAAAATAAATTTAAAGTCTTGACATGCTTAAATGAGATCCACTATCGTAGACCCCCATTTTAAAGTTATAGTCCCCTCATTTATTTTTTCACTTCCGTAGACCCCTTGGAAGTCCTCGTAGACCCCTGGGGGTCTATATAGACCACTTTGGGAATCACTGACTTAATGCAAAGGCTGAGTACACACCTCCAAGTAAAGTATGACCTGAAAGAGAGGTTCAAGTCAAAGCCAAAAGTTACAATTTCACACTTTAAAAACGTTGCAAAATTTGTACATTATTTTGGTCCACATACAATGCTATGGATTGTTTACAATTTTTAAATAAGTATGTGTAAGATCAGGTCGATGGTGATTGAATGTGACAGCAGTCACAAGGATAACAACTCCGTTGAGTACAAATACTGTATATGCGGCCCCCGTCCCCTATTTTTGTAAATGCGGCCCTCGATAGAAAAAAAAAATCATCTTAAGAAGAAAAAAAGAGATGCATAGGCTCTATGAATGTTGAAAAGAGATGACCTACCTCCGATTACTGATCTTTTCTGTATATCTCTCACTTGTTTTTGACCTACCAAAGGTCCTGAAAACAGTGAAGGTTTGTTCCTGAACTTATGCAATTTGATAATTCGTTTATGTAAATTAGAAGTAGTAGTGGACCTAAGACTGTTTATTGAGTTACACCTGAGTTTACTGTTATTGGTGTTGGTTTAGAGCTATTTATTATTACAGATTACAGTTTGTTCTCTCCGTATCAGAAAATGGACCAATAATGCCAAAATATTTTAATTTTTTAAGCAAACTATGGTGTCGAACTTTGCCAAAATCTTTGGAAATATCAAGGAAGATATCATCTATTGGGTCACTGTTATTTAAACTGTTATTAATTCAACATTTAACCAAATGGAAAAACAGTAGTCTTTTAACATATGTAATCAAACAAGTGGATCCAAAGATTCGTGAATGAGCCTTGACGTTTAGACTATAGTGGAGACTACGAGCTAGGGTTTTAAGTATGGGGCTATAGAGTTCTGACATGTTTCATCCATGTTTGGTAATTATGACACAGAGCCCCAAATTATCGGAAGCTCTATAATTCACTAAACGACTGAGCCTAAAGTAAAGGATTCTCTAAATTCATTTATAATAAATAACAAGTATATGTAACAATTCAATGGTCAATATTTCTTTGCATTTTTTGATGAGCTACACTTCAAAGATCAGCAACACGCTGGTTGGTCTTTACTACTCCAGGTACTCCGGGAACGGAGCTGATGTGTAAGTAACGTCATAGGCGGAAACAGGGGATGGGGAACACATAGGCGTAGTGGCATCTCAAACATCTCGCAGTGGCATCTCAAACATCTCGCAGTAGCATCTCAAACATCTCGCAGTGGCATCTCAAACATCTCGCAGTGGCATCTCAAACATCTCGTAGTGGCATCTCAAACATCTCGCAGTGGCATCTCAAACATCTCGCAGTGGCATCTCAAACATCTCGCAGTGTCATCTCAAACATCTCGCAGTAGCATCTCAAACATCTCGCAGTGGCATCTCAAACATCTCGCAGTGGCATCTCAAACATCTCGCAGTGGCATCTCAAACATCTCGCAGTGGCATCTCAAACAACTCGCAGTGGCATCTCTAACATCTCGTAGTGGCATCTCAAACATCTCGCAGTGGCATCTCAAACATCTCGCAGTGGCATCTCAAACATCTCGCAGTGGCATCTCAAACATCTCGTAGTGGCATCTCAAACATCTCGTAGTGGCATCTCAAACATCTCGCAGTGGCATCTCAAACATCTCGTAGTGGCATCTCAAACATCTCGCAGTGGCATCTCAAACATCTCGCAGTGGCATCTCAAACATCTCATAGTGGCATCTCAAACATCTCGCAGTGGCATCTCAAACATCTCGCAGTGGCATCTCAAACATCTCGCAGTGGCATCTCAAACAACTCGCAGTGGCATCTCTAACATCTCGTAGTGGCATCTCAAACATCTCGCAGTGGCATCTCAAACATCTCGCAGTGGCATCTCAAACATCTCGCAGTGGCATCTCAAACATCTCGTAGTGGCATCTCAAACATCTCGTAGTGGCATCTCAAACATCTCGCAGTGGCATCTCAAACATCTCGTAGTGGCATCTCAAACATCTCGCAGTGGCATCTCAAACATCTCGCAGTGGCATCTCAAACATCTCATAGTGGCATCTCAAACATCTCGCAGTGGCATCTCAAACATCTCGTAGTGGCATCTCTAACATCTCGTAGTGGCATCTCAAACATCTCGCAATGGCATCTCAAACATTTCGTAATGGCATCTCAAACATCTCGCAGTGGCATCTCAAACATCTCGCAGTGGCATCTCAAACATCTCGCAGTGGCATCTCAAACATCTCGCAGTGGCATCTCAAACATCTCCCAGTGGCATCTCAAACATCTCCCAGTGGCATCTCAAACATCTTTTATGCGATGCTCAACCTTCATTTTTATATCATTTAATATCAACTCATTCTGTCTGTCTGTAAAAAAGTTTCTACACGTTATCTCTCCCACACCCTTTCTATTATTAGTTAAAATTTTGCTTTTTTTTTTACTCATTGACATAAGACACGAATCAATAAAGAAAACTAACCAATTAGTTAATTAAGTACTTATAATTGAATTAGTCATCAGTTCTGAAGGAACATTTGAAACAATGTAAAAATAAGCAACAATGATCTTTTTTAACAGTTATTCCCCTCCACTCGCAGCAGTAATCATTGTTCAGTCTTTTAATTGATTAATTGATACTATCTGATTGACAGGTAAAAATGTAAAAATGTTTTACATGTTTCCGATGTTCCTTCAGAGTTGAAGATAATTACTTCCTAGTCCAAACCTCCCGCAGGACGACGGGGGATGGGAGCGGGCAGGGTTTGAACCCGCGACCATCGATAAATCTGAACGACAGTCCAGCGCGCAAACCGCACGACCAGGCAGCCATCCTGTATCTATTTACCACATCGTTCCAGCCCACTGACGGCAATGAAGACAAGTTTTAATGTCACACTGGTCAGACCCATGGACATATTTTTTTTTGTCCAACAATGGAGCTTTTGAAAAGAAGCAGGGAAGCTTTGTAAGAACCTTGACCTTTCACATTGCATTTAAAGGTTATCAGATTAAGGGAGGCGACTCAAACGCAGGGCCGGGCTTGCCTAATTAGATGTCCTAGAAGAAGTGAATAGGATCATTAGGGTGCCCCCCCCAATATCACCACTGTCATCATGGCTTCACATAACATCAAACAACGCTATGGCACCCCTGTAATAATGCAGTGGGTACCGAGTCACATAGGTGTGACTGGCAACACAATCGCAGACTCTTTGGCCCACCAGGGAGGGCAAATTCCACCCACTGATCAGGCTGTAAGCTTTCATCAAGCCCTGGCTATAATACAAAAAACAGAAATGGAAAAGTGGTTTGAGTGCTGGGACAAGTCCCAAAAAGCCCGTGGAGTCTGGGAGCGCATGAGGCGCCCTGACCGCACTTCCCCGTGGTGGAGGCTGTCCAGGCCTGAGCAAGCTATTATAGCACAGGCCACTGTCCTGTTGGCTCATATTTCTCGCGGCTATGGCCAAATTTAGATTCACGGTGCCCTCGCTGCGGGGAAGAAGAGGAAACCGTGCCTCATATTCTGTTTGACTACCCCAGACTTGCTGATCTCCGTCTCGACAGGTCTGGGAAACCCAAAATTCTCGACCTGTATGGCGACATTCATGCACTACGCAAGACAGCAGGGTTTCTGTCCAGGGCTTTTGCAAGAGAGGATTTGAGCCTCTCAAGCCCTCACTCTAATGGAGTTTGATGATGATGATGATGATTAGGGTGGCCCCAAATGAAAAGAAAAACAAAACAACAAGACTGAAAAATATGCACGACATTAAAAACTATCTTAGTATCTATCTATACATTTTATTAAATTCATTATAAAACCGCTAATGTGCATAATGCGCATGTACCTTCATAATAACCATAGTATAAATATTATTTCGACATTTCACCAAATGAATATATGTAGTCAAACTAGTGGATTCATAGATTCGTGAATACACTATAGTAGAGACTACCAGCTAGGATGTCAGGCATGGGGGCTTTAGATTTCTGACATATTTGTACCATGTTTTGTAATCGTGTTAGATTGCCCCCACAATTACAGAGAATCTTTTTTTTTATCCACTTTCCAAAAGATACATTGCATTTATAAAAAAAAACAACAACTAATTTTATGGTATCCAGTGGCGTAACTAAGGGGGGGGGGAGGGGGGAGAAATTTAAAATCCCCCGGGGGCCCCCAAATGGGTGTCCGAAATTTATTTGTAAATACATAAATTAATATATTTGATTGACAAATAGTGTCAACGGGTGTCTTTTTTTTCAACATTTATGGATTAAAAATTTATCACAAAGACTAAATCTAGATCTAGGTTTATCAGTACGTTGACTTTGTTGACATTTTAAAAATATTTTTTCCCACAGAGATCAAAGTTTTTTTTAAAGTTAGTTTTACATTTTAAACTTTGTTGCCACGAATAAAACCGCATGATATACAGCGAATTCCAGGTATCTTGTTACCTTTACTAATAATAGATCTAAATGGCGAGTATTTTATGGCTATACTAATTAACCTTGAAGCAAAATTTACAGAATCGAGTATAACAGATCCAAAAGTTATTCTTAATAATGCTAGAATAGTCCATTATTCGGGTTTGGCGTCTATAATTTCAGAATTAAACTTCACACTCGAGTTATTACCCCTCTATTCATCTTTCCTCAATCCAATGGAAACTCTATTTTTATTTCCATCTAATCCTTTTGCTTTCGCACAAAACATAAACAACAAACAATAACGTAATATCATATAATATTAGCACATCCTTCCTTTTGAAGTTATTATCACGCCCTTCCTTTTAAAGTTCTTAAGAGTGATATCTACCATTTGCGGGGCCCTATGCAAAGCGGATCGCGCGGGGCCTAGTCTGGGTAGGGATGAGCATAATGTCAATATTATTTTTTTTAATTAGAAAATAGGCCTACTTTCGTCTTTGCAATATATTTTTATCAAATGAAAGCTCGCAATGCCACTTTTTATTTATTGGCACCCCAAAATGTCAATTTCGTCTATTGTTCAGGAGATTTGAATAAATTCAAAAAAAGTTCAGGACTTTATCGTATATTTTGCCTTTTCGTGAGATTTCCTGGAGGCCCTGGAAAATCAGGAGGTCACGAAAACCCTGTTATTTTATATACGTTATAATGGTTTAATTTAATAATGTACACTTAGAATTAGCGCGTGTCCTATAAAAGCGCGGGGCCCACTGCGACCGCATAGGCTGCAGTGGCCTAAGGCCGGCCCTGTCTACTAGGAACTTTAACAATTCGTCCACTTCTGGTTGTCTTGACTGGCACAACAAGTTCTCTAGACGTTGGTCTATAACTGTCTGTTTCGTTTGTTCCAACAGTTTGCAGTTCATTGTCTCCATCGGTATCATAGTACCCAGAGATGTCTTCATCGAAACTCTTATTCAAAAAGCGTTGATTTCTTCTGTATGTTTTTCCGTTTGTCTTTATGATGTAAAATCTGGGTGCTGAATGTTTTTTATAACTGCTTTCTGCCATGTTTGACCTAGACGAACTCTCCGACAGAATTATCTTTAGGTAGTCTTGCTTTTGCATTGTATTTCACTTTGCTTTTCATCTGTCGTTCGTTGAGTAATGTCTCTGCATTTTCAGCTACCGATGGTTTCAATAGTTTGGGATCAGTTCGAATGATTCCCTGAGTCTTCTACTCGTCACCAGTTGTGATGGTGAATACGGCAGTCCACTTATCGGAGTATTTCTATACTCGAGCATAACGAGATATGGATCTTTCCCACTTTTGTATGCTCTGAATCCTTTTGCTTGCGCACAAAACATAAACGTAGTACCATATAATATTAGGACAGAATCTTCTTCATGCAGTGGAAAATTAAGAATTTTTTGCCTATCTGAAATTCTGGTCAAAGCTCTTGCTCCCAATTAATATAGTTCCGAAGAAACTACAAAAGTCTGGACTGCATATACGGAAAGCTGCTAAAGAAATTAAAACCCTTTCATGCTTTCTGCAAAATGATGAGAAACTGACAAAAACCCAATCCATCAAAAAAGCAAAAGAAGGTAGTGAATACTATGGATTCCGTGTAATCCCTGTGGGAAGCGTGGTTGAGAGGCTAAGTGCGCTTGAACTTGGCTTGTCTTGGCTACCTAGAAGGGGACTCGAGGTTCGACACCCGACTCGGGCAGAGTTGCGTTTACTGAGCGCCTAAAGGCAGAACGGAAAATTCCTAGATTGGACCAAAGCGCTCTGAGCATGCTATAAGCATGAAAGTAACGCTATATAAAAGCTATAATAATAATCAAAACAACCAGAAGAAAGAAAAGACTTGATGGGAAGTTGAGTTCTAATGTAGGACTGTCAATAGAACTGCAATTCAAACGTGTTGCGACAGAAGTGCTGGACAGATTTCATATGGAGATGAAGGGCAGATTTCAAAGGCTGGAAAGAAAATGGATACCTTTGGGTTTCTTCTTGAACCAAGACACCTGTTAGATGAAGACCCGCTTATGACAAACTGTGCTACTTTTCCTGTTTGTATGATGAAATAAATGGAAAATCGCTTTTTCAATGATGTCATTGATGCACGAGCACTTTTCATCAACAAACCAGTAATACAATCACCAATAGACATATTGAGGAAACAGGCTTCATATGGTAATTACGTGTGCTCAAACTTTGCAACCTCCTCCGAATACTGCTAGCTCAGGCCACTTCCATTCCTTCATGTGAGAGATCATTCTCAAAGCTCAAGTTCATCAAAAGCTATCTCAGGAGCACAATGACACAAGAAAGGCTTATCATGGCTTTAATGTCAGTGAAGTCACAAATACTAGAAAGTATCGATGTAGTTGATGTTATAGATGTCTTTGCTGCACAGAATGCACGACGTGAAGCGATATCAATTGAGATTTGTCACTTGTGCATTATTTAACTAATAAACAAAGCTTTTATTCATTAAGAGTCTTGATTACTTTTTGTTAAGTTTACTGATATACTGAACCAATTTGATTTGGGGCTTATATATTTTTGCGTACATTAGTCCATGTCATATGTCGAATGTCAAAATGCAAGGGGCCCCCAAAGAGGTCAATCCCCCCGGGTCCCCAAATCCCTAGTTACGCCCCTGATGGTATCACAACAAATGTAAGAACTTTGTTCAGAATTGTTCATAGTTCTCGTTTTCCTTTGCTTGTCCATTTACAAGCCTAGACCTACAACCCACATGGGCTTACATCACTATTAGTTACTAGATGTTGTAATAATTGAACTAGAAATGTTCTAAGGTCATTTATAATAACTAACAAGTATATGTAATAATTTAATTGTCAATATTTCTTTGCATTTTTAGAAACTACTACTGGTGAATAAAAGTCCAAAATATATTGGAGATAGTTGTGTTCATGAAAAAATAACAGAGACACTTTTTACGAAATAAAACACTTTTGTATTCCCAGTAGAGGTCACAACTAGAAAATATATATATATTTTAAATCTTATATTAAGCACAGGATCAGGCATGTCATTAAATTTCTCGTAGATCTAGATACTCAATTTAAAAAAAGCATTTATAAAATTTAAAAAAAAAGTGAAAATGACCTAAATTTGAACTCGTGGCTCAAGCCTTCTTAGATTTATCAATCCAACACTGTAACCACTCTGCTAGCGGAAACTGACAAAGTAATTTGTATAACGAATGTATGTATGTAAGTTGTACTTAAAGTATTTCTAAAGTACCTTGATAATTGTAGATCGTGTATTACAGGTGCGTGCGAGTCCGAAAATATCGATCAACATGACGTCACAAAGAGCGAAAGGTAACGAACAGGCTCAATGGACAGTCACTTGAGATGAAAACATCATAACAATCTTTAATTCAGAATGGGCCACAGTTGAGTCAGTCACTACGTCAATGTTATCCCCCTTGAGAGCCTAGCAATAACTGGATCTAAAAATCTACAATCCTAATCTTGAATCCCAATGCCTATGACGTCACTAGGTCGGGTTCAAAGTCAAGTCGATTATACTTCGTTCCAAAACTAATAATAATAAGGCTTGTCGTTGAGTCCAAGTCACGTGGTTGCGCAGCCCCAGATGTGACCTACATATTTTGCCACATGCAGGGCAAGCATAACAATTGTCCGCAGGTGGTAGATTTAGATTTTCTTTTCGCCGTCTCTGTTTGTTCTCGGCAGCGGATTTTCTTTCTAAAATAACTAATGTTTTCTGGGCTCCTAAATGCAACACGGAAGCTTTATACCTACCCCCAGTAGTTGACAAAAGAGATAGGACCGTAACGCACTGAGCAAGCTGAAAGATATGTACAAGCAAAGTAATTAGAAAGAATTACAATTAAAAAATATGTGTTTTTATTTTTCACTTTATTCAGTTGAAGTCTTAGTTGATTAAAAATAACACACAAGGCAAACATATCAACGGTTCCGCGTCTACATTGAACAAGCGTCACCAAATGTCTTAGAAGGCATCAACGCTGACAAGCAACGTCAATTCTCTAAGCAGTAAAAGATTACATTCAGTGGTAGAGATTGAATTTTTGGGGGCCCGGGGGGGGGGGAAGTGACCATTATAGGGACCTCTGAATTCAGCTGACTGTCCATTTGGTCAATCCTCTTGAATTCATATCCTGTTTGGGTTGTCTTGAAAATGTATTTTATTTTGGTCAAAGGGAAGTAAACAAATAAATTCCACCTTTCATCTTCCAGTCCTAATAGTCTCTCTTGTTGAAAAATTTAAATAGTTTTTTTTTTAGTGTTATAATTTAAAGAAAAAACAAAACAAGATGTGCTAAATACATACACATGCAAATTGTTAATAGTTATCACATATATAAACACACACACACATGCAATCAGCTTATTTTCTTCATTGTTTAAACCAGTGATGCCCAACCTAATTCGACCCGCGGGGCATTTTAATATCTAGCACTCGTGTTGCGGGCCACATGACCGAAAAGTTTTTTAAAAAAATGAAATGATATTGTTCTGCAAACTATTTTGGTAGAAACCTATAGATGTAATACTTAACCAATACGTTGTTGGACAATTATATTTTTACGCGTCAGAAAACAGCTTAATTTCTCTTCTTAAAATGTAGGCAACAGTATAGGTAGCTTTACCAACGACTCATTTTGTGGTTGTGATTATGATACCAATCCATCAGAGAAAACGAGAGGGCCCATACGTAGGTAAAGATACATTTTTAATACTTTTTTTTTTCGTTTGGAGGGGGGGGGGGGATTTCTACACTTTGTACCGACGTTTCGTAGGGCGGATGGAACCACGTCGAGGGCCGGATCTAGCGCGCGGGCCATATTTTGGGCATCACTGTTGTAATGTTATTTGAACTTTGCCCTTCCACACAATGGCTAAGATTTACAATTGCAACTCTCGGCAAGCACTTTAATATTTGTAACATATATATGTAAATATTTTAAAGGTTTTTATAGGTAGGTTCTTGTATGCGTAAATATTGTACAGAGCAATCCTATTTCTGCATTGTAATTTCTCTTTGCCCTTACATTTCGTATCTTCAGGTGGGTCTGTGTTGTTGGTTGGAGATTTTAGTCTGAAGGGAAACTGGGAAAGAAGCCATATAACCATTGGCTATGACTTCTGGTTCCAGCCCAGACATAACGTGATGGTCAGAACAGAGTGAGGAATGACCAACACCTGGAGGAAAGGCTTCAAGCCAGAAGAATACGCCTATGGTACGTAACTCATGTTTGGTTTTAAAAAAAACTGCAGTGTGATTTTATTTGAAAAAAAAACAAAACATTTGATATCATTTATGTCAACTGTTACAAACAATCCAATAGTATTAATACGAATACGATTGTGATCCTGAATGCAGTATGGATACTAAAGATTCTAGATTTACAAAGTTCCCCTTTTGAACCTTTCGATCTCTAGTGCAGAGATGTAAAGCTCATCTGTTTCGAAGGGTCTCGGTTTACAAGGTTGTCCTGTGGCCAGCACAACGACCAACAATCTCTACTTTTCTCCTACTGATCTCAGGTATCCATTAGAGTTGGTTGGACTATTGGGGGCGTCTCTAATCTCAATTTTTTTTTAATTTTTTAAAGACTTTTTTTTTAGAAGATTCTACCTGTAAGTTATACTCTGCCTTCATATGATAGTGATTACATTGAACCACAGTTGATGTATACAAACTTAACATTTTAGAAAGCTAACTTTTAAAAAATCTGAGCTAAATCTTAGGAAACCCAAAGTCTGTGATATGACTTTAGAAAGTAAATTCTTGAAAAATGTCTGTGAAATGTGATATGCATTGACTCAAGAAAGTTTAAGTTTTCAAAATATGAGCTAACTTTAGAAAGCCATTCTCTGTGTGCTGTGTCTCTGTAATTGATATTTTCCCCCCGTTTTTCTATAATGAAAAAAACAAACAATGAGTACTTGTAATAACAACAAATGTCCAATTAGGATAAACAAACACAGTCATATTCTTTGTATTAGTCTCAGGGAGTTAACTTAAAGGAGCTTACTACAAGAGAGCTGACTTAAAGAGAATTAACATAAAGGAGGTTAACTTAAGAGAGCTAACTTATAGAGAATTAACATAAAGGAGGTTAACTTAAGAGAGTTAACTTAAAGAGAATTAACATAAAGGAGGTTAACTTAAGAGAGTTAACTTAAAGAGAATTAACATAAAGGAGGTTAACTTAAGAGAGCTAACTTAAAGAGAATTAACATAAAGGAGGTTAACTTAAGAGAGCTAACTTAAAGAGAATTAACATAAAAGAGGTTAACTTAAGAGAGCTATCTTAAAGAAGGCTCAAAAGTAAAGTAGCAATCATACATAAAACACTGAACCATAATCTTCAAATACAAAAACAAAATTTAATAAAATACTCTGAAAGACACAAAGATAAAGGCACATTCCTCGTCCCATATGCTAGGACAAATTTGTACAAAAACTCCTTCTTCCCTAGTGCTATTAGAGCATGGAATGGGTTGCCTGAGCTAGCCAGGAAAACCAGTGACTTGGCAGAATTTAAGTCATTGGTTAATATGCATGACTCGTAGGACGTAATCATTTTCTTTTTTGAAGTAACGTCTGTATTATATAAGATAAGATAAGACTACACACGAAAAGCTTCAGAATTTAGACTAGCGATGATGGTGCCATTCCTCTGTAAGTCAGGTTCCTGCACGACCTGACGCCACCATGGGTTATGTCTGCTGCGCCCGCGGCTCCACAGTCTATTTTTTTTAAGGCACCGGTGCGCTCAACATATTGCATTTGAGCTGCTTCCAAATGCTGGTAAAATTATCTAATTCATAGTTGTCAGGGGGTCAACCCTGAGGAAAACCAGGAGTGGCGAAGCTAAGGCAGTTTGCAGCAATTTAAACTTAATGGATTAATGGATTTTCTACACTTTGTGCCGACGATTCGGCTGGGCGGATGAAACAACATGGCAGGCCAGATGTAGCCCGCGAGCCGTATTTTGGGCATCACTGGTTTAAATAGTTTTCTGTAAATTAATATTCAAGATTTTTTTTCCTTTGTTGCTCTGGTCATTGTGGCTATGTACAGAGTTCGAAAATTGAAAACAATAAATTAACTAAAAAAAAATGTAAATTTAATGAGTGTTTAATGTAATACATAATTTTTTTTTTCTGCTCTCTGATAGACAGTTGTGCGGATTATCGTCGAATCGACGTCAAGGAAGTCTTACAGATCTTACAGATGAATTATCCAGTGGTGACTGTCAAACGAGTGGATAACTCCAACACACAATTTCTTGTCAGCCATGCCCGGTATCTGGCAGACCGCAATGTCACTGAACTAGGAAAATACGAGTCACCTTTCAAGTGGGGATGAATGGCCTGTGACTCCTAGGGGTAAAGTCTTATGGCCACAACGCGGTAAATATTATCCTTAATAGGAGCGCTCCCTCAGACTAAGATACATTCTAGCGTCATTCTACTAAATCTAATAATAGACCCACGCGGTGTGTTAGAGTCGTGCCGTTTCCGAATTATGCTCTGGCTATAATTAAAAAAAAAACAGAAATGGAAAAGTGGTTTGAGTGCTGGGACAAATCCCAAAAAGCCCGTGGAGTCTGGGAACGCATGATGCGCCCTGGCCACACTTCCCCGTGGTGGAGGCTGTCCAGGCCTGAGCAAGCTATTATAGCACAGTGCAGGACGGGCCATTGTCCTGTTGGGTCATAATTCTCACGGCGATGCCAAATTTCGATTCACGTTTCCCTCGCTGCGGGTAAGAAGAGGAAACCGTGCCTCATATTCTGTTTGACTGCCCCAGACTTGCTGATCTCCGTCTCGACAGGTCTGGGAAACCATAATTTCTCGACCTATATGGTGACATGTATGCACTACGCAAGACAGCAGATTTTAATTCTAGATAGAGTTAAATAATAGAGTTTAATTCTAGATAGAGTTTAATTCTAGATAGAGTTAAATAATAGAGTTTAATTCTAGATAGAGTTTAATTCTAGATAGAGTTAAATAATAGAGTTTAATTCTAGATAGAATTTAATTCTAGATAGAGTTAAATAATAGAGTTTAATTCTAGATAGAGTCTAAATACTAGATAAATATTTAAAGCTAACAAGAAAAAACATAGAAAAGAAAAGCTAAAACAAAAAAAAAGTTCACTCTCAGGGCTCAAGCCTTCTCATGGGGACTAATTTCACTTATAAAAACCTCATCATTCAAGTACGATTAATTTCCCTTGTTCGATACCACACAAAATAATATATTACTAATAGTTAATTAACTAATTGGTTATACTTTTTTTTTTAAATTGATTCTTGCTTTGTCAGGGACAAGAAATACTTGTGCAAAATTTCAGCTTGCTCCGAGATTTGGTGTGGGAGAAATAACATGTACACATTTTTACCAGAGTGAGTTGATATGAGCTTTGTAAAAAAAAAAAATAATTTACAAGACAAGATAGGATAACTGTTCCTGGAAATCGCACGATTAAATAGAAAGTTGTTTTCCATTTTATTATTCAAAGAGGTTTATTGTTTACGTTTAACATATAGATCCATATACAGGGTGGCCGCCAGAAGAGCGAAAATTGGTCAATTAGCTATTTATTTTTACAAAGAAAATGTTTTTTTAAAGGTAAATTACAATTTAATAGGTTGGGTGGCTGAGCGGTTTTGGGTTCGAATCCTCGTGAAGACTGGGATTTTTTATTTCGAGATCTTTTTGGCGCCTCGAGGCCACCTAACTTTAATGGGTGCCATGTGACCAGCACAACGACAAGACGCCTTTGCTTTCTCCGCATTAGAGCTGGGTGGACTCACGGGTGCCCTAAAGATCCCAAAAATAAATATCCCAGTCTTCACCAGGATTCGAACCATGGACCACCTGTTTTGAGATCAGGCGCTTTACCATTTAGCCACTTATCAATTAGCTGACAAATTGGGGATTAAAAGTTTCCACATAGCTATGCCCTTGTTCACTGGAGCACGAAGGTTACATTACAATGCAATAGTTATGGTGAAATTAAGATTAATACTTTGGTTTCGATTGGTGGGAAGCGTGGTCGAGAGGCCAAGTGCGCTTGAACTTGGCTTGGCTTGGCTACCTAGAAGGGGGACTCGGGCAGAGTTGTGTTTACTGAGCGCCTAAAGGCAGCACTCCTAGATACCCCCTCCCCCCACCGGTCCACAAATGAGATTGGACCAAAAGCGCTCTGAGCATGCTATAAGCATGAAAGTAGCGCTATATAAAAGCTAGAATAATTCATCAATTCTCGCCTCGTAGACCAAATTGTACGCAGCGATTTTGACTATAAAAGTTTTGATGCAGTCGTTCTAGCGGCGCTGTTTTGACTCTAAGACTCTAGACAATTTGACGCTGGATGTTTTGAGGACAAATAAACAACAAAACGAAAAAAAGAAGCGAAATAATGAAAAAACTTACAAGAAAAATCTAGAAATGAAAACACTGCAAGACAACGGTCATACATTTCAATACTGTAATATTTATTTCCCTTTTTTCTATCCAGCAATAATTAATTACCACTTATGGATTAAC